>NC_080758.1:26481704-26784734 GCF_020826845.1 Diceros bicornis minor
CCAAGCCCCTGATGGAAGCTTCTGCCTCCTGTGGACTGTAGGGAGGGAAGGGAAGGAAGATGCTGACCCGGAGACCGGAGCCCTTGCTTGGCTCACCATGTGGGTTTCTTGCTGCTAAAGACAAATGTGGCGTCCGGATGACGTGTGTCTTCCGTGAGCTGGAGCAGCGTGAGACACTTGCGATGATTCAACACCAGCCTCCCTGGCCAGGCCGTGAGCTCCCGGAGGGAGGGTTGGGTCCCCCTGCTCCCTGTTGTGTCCCCAGCACCCAGCATGGTGCCTGGCACACAGTGGATGTTTAATAAATGAATGGTTGCTGAATGAAGGAACGGCCTCTGGGAGCCGTGGAAAATGGGGAATCTGAGCCTGCTAAACCGAGGAGGTCTGGGCCGAGGGGACCCCTGTCAAATCACAGGACCCCCATCCCTGAGTGTCAGGAGGCCTGAGGGTGGAGGAGAGATATCATGGGCCTGGGAGTCAGAGAGACTCGAGTGGAGGCTTCTACCGCTTGCTGTGTGATCTTGGACAAATGACTTACCCTCTCTGAGTCTTGGTTTTCTCATCTTTAAAACAAGGGATAATAATAATACTTACATCACAGGGTTGGGAGGATTAACTGAGACAATCCATTTGTGGCCTGGCACGCCACAGATGCTCCATGATATTAGCTTTTATTATGATTATGACAGCTATTATTACTAATACTGGGGTCAGAAGGAACCACTTTGCAGTCAAAGCCAGAGGACAGAGGTGACGCCCTGTACTCTGCTCTTTTGCCCAGGAAGCACTCCCCACCCCCACTCCATAATCTTTTTCTTTCAAGTACCTTGACCTCATTTTCCCTCCATTATCTTCACGCATCACCCTGTCCTCCCCTGATCAGAGGTGCTCAGGGAACCAAGAGGACGGTCGCATCCCCTGCTGTGGAAAGGCATCTCCCCCACAAATCCAAGCACTGTGCACACACCCACAACATCAGATCTCACCTCCTGGCCTTTGCTTATGCTGTTCCCTGTGCATGGGATGGCTTTCTCTCTTCCTTTGTCCAGACAACTTTTACACAGCTTCTCAACCGACATGTCACCTCTTCCAGGAAGCCTTCTCTGACTGCCCTCTATCACCATGTCCCTGGGCTTTCTTTGAGCACAGCATGTACCACATTGGCCATATTGGGAGTTCCTCGAGGGCCAAGACTGTCTGATACTTCTTGAACCCAGAATCACCCCAGCACAGGGCTGGGCACAGAGGAACTGGCGAGTGCAGAGTGGGTTTATGTCATGAGGATGAGGTCAGGGAAGGACTCAGCCAGTCTGATTTCTTCATCATCACTCTTTGGTCTTCTGGGTGAGGGAGCTGGGCACCTCTCTAGCCCCTGGCCCTGACCTCAAGACGATCCTAGTGGACTGAGAGACCTCACCCCGGGGCCAAGCTTCCCTCCTGCTCCTGACCTGACCCGACCCCAACAGGTGTATCCAGCTCCGAACCCTCCTGGTGACTAGACCCTCAGCCCCTCCTGCACACCTTTACCTGGACACGTTGGAGTCCTCGGCCCACTCTTCTCCTCAGCTGGGCAGTGGGTCTGGGAGTCATCTTATATCCTGCACATGCCGAGGAGGCAGCCACCCTCTGTATTTGGACGGAGGTCTCCAAGGTAAATATTTGTGGCTTCTTGTGAACCACAGCCCCACCCAGAGGCAGCCTCTGGACTCCAGCTTCCCAAGGTTTGGAGAAAGGAGGGTCTGGCTGACATGAGGGGTGGGCGGGGTGCTGGGGCACGTGGCAGGGGAGCCGGACCCGGCACGGTGAGGCCCGTACAAGGGGCTCCCTGCCTCCTGGGCAGCCACTCCCATAGGGACAATGATGAGAACAGTAGCAGGGACAGTGCATTAACACCTGTGATGTGGCAGGTGCCTCCCCAGGCTTTACGTCAGTCACATCGGTGGAGCCTCATTCCCACCTGGGTCGGCATTGTTACCTGAACTTTGTGGGAGGAACCCGCCTCACACAGTCAGCCAGTGGCAGAGCCAGGATTCAAACAAGAACTCTGACTTCAAAACCCATCTAGGGACGACTCCACAGCTTGGTGGGCACAGAGGCGTCCTTGGTGGGTTCGAGTCCTGGCTCCACCATTTCCATGCTGTGTGACTCGGGGCTCATTCCCTAACCTCTCTGACTCCAATTTTCATCTGTGAAATGGGAATCATGGTTGCACCTACCTCCTAAGGAGCTGAGAGGAACACAGTGGATATGGCCTGGAGTGTAGGTCTTGGCACAGAGTAAGTACTCAATAAACGGGAGCGATTGTTGCTTTATTATTGCATATAACAGATGAGCCTTTGTAGAGAGGTTAAGATCTTAGTTTAGTCCAAATAATCAACTTGGAGGAAGGCAGGAATAGCCTTGCCCATCCCTTATTCCTAAATACATCTGAGGACTTAGGAATGCACAACTCCAGTAACTAATTCGCTCAAGAGAATAGATTGAACCCCATTTTTGCCTCTTCTTTGCTGTGTAACTGTGGGCAAGGTACTGCCCCTCTCTGGGCCTCAGTGTCCTCATCTGTAAAATGGGGATCACAGTGGCACTCCCCCACAGGCAGCTGCGGTGCTCACACAGCACTCAGCATGTGCTTTTTTTTTTATTTTTTATTTATTTATTTTCCCCCCAAAGCCCCAGTAGGTAGTTGTATGTCATAGCTGCACATCCTTCTAGTTGCTGTATGTGGGACACGGCCTCAGCATGGCCGGAGAAGCGGTGCGTCGGTGAGCGCCCGGGATCCGAACCCGGGCCGCCAGTAGCGGAGCACGCACACTTAACTGCTAAGCCACGGGGCCAGCCCTAGCATGTGCTTTTATTCATTCATTTGACGGCAATTGGCATCTACTCTGCCTTTCCTGTGTCTTCAGGACTCTCAGTGCATATTTGTGGAGTGAGTGAATAATGAGGCAGGACCGTGAACCAAGGGGACAAATGGACAGCCCGCAGGACCCCTATCACCCACCGCCTGGGTGCAGGACTCAGCTCCCTTAGCCTGCACAGTCACCCAGAGGCGAGTCAGCAGCCCTGGGTTTGCTGAGGGCGCCTGGGGTCAGAGAGGTGAGTGACTGGCTGTAGGTCCCATGGCCAGGGGTGCCAGAGCTGGGACTTGAGCCCAACTGTCTAGTCCAGACCACACGCTCTGTACCACCATGCTGTCCTTCCTCAGTGACTCTGGGTGAGTGTTGGGGGGTGGGACCAAACATGGCCTTTTGGCACAATCTAGGGAAGCATCCTTGCCGCCCGACCTCAGTCTAGAAGCCAGGATTGTGGTTTGGAGCTGGGAGGGCCATTGCTGAATCTTGTCTCCATGTGCGGGGGCACAACAGAGGGGCAGTGAGTGCCGTGGGGCCACACAGCATGTGGCCAGGCCCCGGCTGATCTCCCCTTCCTGGAGTTGTCGAGGGAACAAGGCAGGAGCATCTGCCCCACTGCCATGTTTGCAGATGCGCCAAAGGCCCCGAACACCTAACAGTGAGACGCCCTGGGAGCCAGGGAGGCCTCCAGGAGGGACCCTGCCAGACCCTGGGCACATCTCCAGAGAGGCAAACACCCCTCCTGGGCTCTCCAGCCGGCCACGCCTGATGCCCAGGGACAATGCCCCTCTGTGGCAGGCCTGAGCCCAGTGCCAGGGCCTTGACCCGCATCAGCTCCTGCTTCCTCCCCTCGGCCCCGACACACCGGCTGGGGTCGGCACGCATGACTGCGCCCCACAGGCCCGGCCCACCGCAGAACCACGGGTCACCATGGCCCTGCCCTCCATGCCGCTCAGCCCCCCCGACTGCTCCGGGCCTCTTTGTCCTGGTCGCACCCCTGTCCAGCTCCAGGCCTTTGCCTGCACTGTGTCCTCTTCCTGGAGTGCCTCGCGCACCCCCTGAAAGCTCCATCCTGCCTGTGTGGGCAGCAGGGCGGGGCAGCGTCTGGGCTCCAGCAGGCGAGGTGCAGCCCCTGCTCTGGGCGCGTCGGGTGTGCGGCGGTGGGCACACTGCTTTCTCTCGGGGAGCCTCTGTTTGCTCAGCTGGCACGGGACTGTTTTGAGGGTCACATAAGACAATATGAAATGTTCGGAATATCAGAGAATCTAGTAAATGATAAATGCTACTATCATTATTGAAATACTAACACCATTGACCTTCAAGGCCCAATTTGGAAGGCAGGATCTGCATAAAGCTGCCTGATCACTGCCCACTCTGGCCCTAAGGTCCTCTTGCCCTCCTGGGAGCCCCCAAAGCACTAACTATTGACTCTCTTGGGGCTCAGATCCCCTCTGTCTTGAGGGATGTCCATTTTATCCATCCAGCCATCCATCCATCCACCCACCCACCCACCCATCCATCCATCCATGTACGCATTCACTGTTCATTCACTCACTCATTCCAGTCTCCTCTCTGGTCTCTTTCTTTCCACTCTTAGTCCCCTCTACCAAAATCCAATCTCCACCCAACAGCCTGAGTTAACTTTTGAAAACATTGCTCAGATCTTGTCACTCTCCTGCTTATTAAAACCCTCCAAAGGCCTCTGCAGCTCTTGCATGAAAATCCACACTCTATGAGGCCCCGCATGGTTGGCTGCTGTCCACCTCTCAGCCCTCATCTCTCACCACTGTGCCCCTCTCTCCTCTCATTCCTACCTCAGGGCCTTTGCATGTGCTGAGTCTTCTCCCAGGAGTGCTCTTCTCTCAGCTCTTCCCCCGGCTGGCTCCTTCTCATTCACCAAGTCTCAGCTTCAGTGTCCCTTCCTTGGTGAGGCCTTCCTGGCCATCCTGTCTAAAACAGGGCTCTTCTCTCTCACCGCCCACTGATGGGTGTCTTCACTAGCACTTAACTCGAATCTGAAAACTCAAGTGTTGTCTGAGGCACCAAAATTCCACAGATGCTATATGCCAAGAAGAGGGGCCAGACAGTGCAAGCAGGTGGCCAGGATCTGATTGCGTAGCTCTTGGGTCCCTCATGTGGGGGCTCCTGACCCAGACTGAGGCGATAAAAGGGTGAAGAGGGCAAAGGAAGTCCTGTGAAGATATTTCTTAGGAGACAGCTGCGGTCCCTCCTCCACTCTCCTGGCGAGGAGAGCAGGAGGTGTCTGCCCCAAGTGCAGGCTTGGAGGGAGGGGGCTTTCTGGGGACCATTTAGGGGGTTGGGGGTTATGTCCCCTGGAGTTGGGACACGCAATGGATTGGATTCTCTCTCTTGCCTGAGAGAAGCAGGCTGATGAGCTGAAGTCATGGTGGGCAGAGCGGCTTCTGTGAGCGGAAAATTGTTGCTCTCTGCTCCCTCTGGACAGGGTCAAAGCTTGTGTGTGTGTGTTTTCCAAGGGCCTGGTGTGGACACTGCAGGAGAGGGATCAATCTGGGGCTGGTTTACGTCCTTCCCAGTATCATCCCCTGGGCAGATGAGGAAAGGGTGCCAGAGAACCAGGGGGTGGCACGCAGGGCAGTCAGCCATTGGAGAAGCTCTGCCCTCATCTGGGGTTGCAGCTTGAGAGGCCTGGCAGGGAGGTTTGAGAATATCTCTGTGAAGGTGCCCACAAGACTCAGCTCTAAACATTGTTTGGCTCCCCAGGGAGCAGGGAGCCATCTTACAGTAGTGTCAGTCAGGGGAAACTTCTGTCCTTTTCTCTCCTTCCTGCTGTGCTCTGTCCCTGGATGGCCCACAGAAGCCTCCATTGGGGCGGGGAGAGAGTCTGACGTTAAATCAAAGCTGGGCACTCCGACACAGCAAAGTGGCAGAGTGGAAAAGACCATCTAAACTGAGGCCCAGAGAGGAAAAAACAGGCGTATCACCCCCATCTTCCAGATGAGAAAGGTTCTTGAAGAAGCGAAGTGACTTGTCCAGGGTCCCAGAGCCGTAAAATGTGGAACCAAGATTCGGACTCGGTTCTGTCTGACTCTGGAGTCCACGCTCTCCCCCTCTGTCTCATCACCTCCAGCCGGGAAGAGGGGCATCCTCTCCTGGGAAGTCTTTGATCCTGCGTAAAACCAGAAAGGGTGTCTGAGGACGTGGCGGGGTCAGACAGATAGAAATCAGGAGGGCTCGCAGACCGTTACTGTCTCAGACGGCAAGAAGGAAGCCACTCCTGAGTGCGCTCAGGTCCTCAATTGAAAAAGGCTCTTTGTTGGCACCAAAGATGCCGCCAGAATGGCAGAAACACTTCACTTCCTGTGCCAATTCCAGGTGCTTGGTAACGGCTGCTGGAGAAGTGCTCAAGTGTCTGGACAAGCAGAAGAGAACGTGATGATCGATTAGCAATGTCTGCCACGAGCAGTATAGATGCTAGCTCCTTGCTGCATCTCACCTGCGTCCTTGTTGAACATTTTGGATTCCTTTGCAAAATATCAAAGAGACAACAGGGTGAGGAAAAAATCTCTAGACAACACGGAGTTTGCCAATGCCTTTGGACAAGTCAGTTCTTATTTCTGGGCCTCAGTTTCCCCAGCTGTAAGATAAAGATGTTGGGCTCCAAGACGCTGTGGGTCAGGCTGACTCTGATAACCTTCGGTTATAGTGGAGGGAGCCCAATAAATGTGCAGCGAGGACTGCCCTGCTCCTGAGGACAAATTTGTTCTTAGGGCAGCTCATACCCACTGACCCAGGGTATGTGTAGATTCCGTCCAAGGGAACTGCCCAGTGGTGCAGGCAAAATGAGCTGTTAGGATCCTCATGGCAGCATTACCTGTAATAACACTAAAGCGGGGCCAGCTTAAATGTCCAGTAACAGGGGATTTATTATATAAATTGTGGGCCACCAGGTAGCCATCACAAAACAATATAGAGAAATCAATGGAAAAAGTGAAAAAGGGAAACAGTTTCTTTTATTTTTTATTACATTTTCTTTTCATCTAGAGAAAATACTGGAAGAAAATGTACCAAAACGGTAACAATGATTATTTCCTGGTGGTGTCATCACAGATGACTTTTACCATTTTCTTTGTATTTTCAGAATTAAAAAAATTTTACACCGAATACCTTTTTTGAGCAGCAAACAACCCCACAAAATGGCTTGAGCATGAGTCAACAAAGGTGGGGCTGAAGACAAGGGAGTGGAGGAAGCCTGAGTCCTCTCCCAGAGCTGACCCACAGCCCCCACCAACGCAGGATTCCGGGAAACGCTGTGATGATGTGGCTGATAGCCGCAACAAAAGCCCAGTCACGCAGACCCGGAACCACGGGGAAAGAGAGAGAGAAATCCGTGCTGGAGACTCACGGGCGTAGTTCCCCTTTTGTGGGGCAGGAATAGATAAGATTCAGTGCAAGCCAACCTTGGCTAAGCCAGGCTCATGGCTGGGCCGGGAGACCAAGATGGGATATGCTCAATCAAGTGTGGGGGTGTCTACAGGGACAGAAAGAAGAGACTCTGGGTCACAGCCAGGGTCAACGCAGGCAGAGGCTAAGCTCTGTGATTCCCATCGACTTGGGCAGTGTGTGATAGGGAAGGGAGACCCAGCCCAAGTGCTGGCGGGGTGACTGCCATGAGCCCAGGCCCTGCGTGGGAGGTGCTGTGACGGAGACGCACAGGCATGGTTATCAGGGCTGGAGCAGTGACACCAATGCCAGAGGAGTGTGGGACACAGGCAAAGGGTATCAAATGATAGGGCGGGTGGTGTGACCACGCTGTGATGGAGGTCCACACCAGCCTAGTGTGTGACAGTTGCCAACAGCCCAGAGGGGGTGCGCTGCCTGATTGGGAAGGGGGATAGTTCAGAGAAGGCTTCATGGCAGAGGAGACACTTGATCTGGGCTTTGGGTGTGATGATAAGAGGCAGACAGGGAGAGTTAGGAGAGGGGGCTTTCCAGGTGGAGGGGCAAAGGAAGGAGGGTGGGTTTTGAAAGAGTGAGTCTGGGGGCTTGTCTGAGACTGTGGTGGAACAGAGTAGATGGCAGGCAAGTGGGCTGGGGCCATTTCCACCAGACACCAGACCCGGGGCTGGAGGTGTGGTGGGGGTGGGGGTGGGAACTGAACACCAGCAGGGCTGGGGTCCTGGTAGCCCCTGCAAGCCCCAGAATGCCGCAGGCTGCAGTGGAGCCTCCCTTGGCGGGTCTGACCTCCAAAACCAGGCCTCCAGGACCCTGCTTGTCTGGACACGCTGGCCCCAGCTCTCCTGGGGGCCTCTCCCTCTCTCACACAAGCTGGTATCTCCATGTCTCTGTCTCTTTCTTTCTGGTCCCTTACCTCTGTGTCTCTCTATGTGTCCTCATCTCTGTACATCTCTTAGGTGCCACCTCAGAGGCCCAGGAGGGAGCTGGGGGAGTCCTGTGGAGAGCACCGGTGTTGGCACTTTGAGAGGTGACCCCCCCTGCTGTGTGGCCTTGGGCAAATGTCCTGCCAGGTGGGGCCCAGGCCTTCGTCACTGAGCGGTGGCTGACTTTGGCTCAGCCGTGGACATGGGAAGGGAACCACCCAAGTGCCTGAGCACCTCCTCCCTTCGCAGGCCCTGTTCTACGCACCCTCTTAACTCGTGTAACCCTCAAAACAGTAGTGCTGCTGGGGGAAGAGCTGCGAGGGTGCTTGAAAAGTGCTTACTTAAAGCAGAGCCTGGAACCGAGCGCGGGAGCTCTTAATATTAGGATTTCTGTTATGGTTATCGCAGGTGTTATTAGTGATATTGTGTAGCTGTGACTGGAGAAAGGAGAACTAAGTGGTTTTACAAGTCAGGGGATGTGATGAGAACTGTCCTGTAGGAGTTTCTGCCTGTCCTTAGAAACAGGGTCTGTCTATGTGTGTGTGAGCTGGAAAATGGGGGAGGGGGGGGTCCTGGGAGATGAGGGTCCCTGGATCAGGCCTCTGGGAGTGGCTGAGTCCCCAAATGGGGAGCTTCAGTTTGAGGGACTTAGAGGTTCAGCCTTGTCTCGCCCCAAACGGCCATCCACGGAGACGGACTCTCAGGGGCAGCCCCCACTGCCGCCCAGCCCAGCCAACTCTCTCCAGGTCAGGAGGGTGGGGAAGTCCTCACCAGCAGCCCAGGGCAGGGGGCGGGGGAGGCGCCTACGTCTGCGTTGAGACGTTGCTGTATGGGGGCCTGTGCAGTTTTAGAGGTCTGTCCCCAACATTTTTCCCCGACTCCCTCATTCTCTTTAGTAACTCAGGACTGGTGGGACAGACAGACGCAGTCAGCCGGCAGGTCCGTTGGTCAGTCAGCTCATTGTATTACACAGCCCCTGTGTGCGGACACAGTTCTGGGTGCTTGAGACACAGCAAGGAGCAGACAGCCCCTTGCCCTCCTGGGGGCTCCCATTCTCCTGGGAGACAGAGAGTGAGCCAGAAACAGGCAAAGAAACATAAAAACACTCCATGGTCTCAGCTGTGAGGACAGAGAACAAAAATAAAGAACACGAATGGAATGCTGGAACTACACCACCGGAGCATGGTGAGGGATTAAGTGGTGGTATGAAAGTGGTTAAGTGGTGTTATGTATTAAAGGAGGGGCTGCCTGAAGGAAACTGGACGCCGTCCCCCAACACCCAACCTCCCCCACATCCAACACACACACACACACACTCACACCCCTCCCCCCACACATCCAACACAAACACACACTTCACACACTCAACACCCCCCCACACGTCCAACACACACCCCACACAGCCCCCCACCCAACACACACTCCCTCACACCCGCACACCCAACACACATACACACACCCCACACCCAGCACACTCACATCCAACACACACACACACCCAACACACACCCACACCCAACACGCACACACACCTAACACACACTCAGCACACACCCATACCCACCCAACACACATACACACACTCAACACACACCCGTCCAACACACACATACACCCCACCCAACACACACATACATACACCCATCCAACACATACCTACACCCAACACACACCCCCCAATACCCTCCCATCCAACACACACATACACCCATCCAACACACACCTGCGCCAAACACACACCTGACACACACACACCCAACACACACACTTTCAACACACACTCGCACCCCCACACCCACTCATATACCCATCAAACACACACTCACACCCAAGACACACACACACCCAACACACACACACTCTCCCATCCCCGTCCCCCCCCACCCCATAAATCTCTCCTTGTTTGACTTTTACATTTCACAGGTTTGACTTTGGAACACAGTTTTGGGGGCTAATTATGTATGAGAGGAGGGGCTGCCTGAAGTTCAGACTGGGAATGGCCCCACCATTTCTGAGTGCTCACTACCTGCCAAACTGAGCCTCCAGCCTGCAAGTTCACTGCTGTTACCCCGTTGTCCAGATGAGGACATAGAGGTGCAGAAAGGCAGGGTGACTTGCTCAAGGTCACACAGGATTTGAACTCTGGTCCATCTGACTCTGAAACTTGTGCTCTTAATTGATTTTTCAGCCATCATCTCCCAGACATGTTTTTGTCCCCCCTTCACCTGCCTCATCGGCCTTCACATTTTGCAATGCCTGCCAACCCCTGGGATTACTATTTACTTAACATGCATTTTGGTAAATGGAATCATGTTTGAAAACTTAAATACATTTGATTTTCTATTTCTAGCAGGAAATCATGTAATACTACCAAAAGTGAGAAAACAACATCACTTCCCGTAAACAGGAAGTGACAACATGACTATAGCAATGATAACAATGGCTCTAATTAAACTTAATGAACACCTACTAACACTTGGCCTGTATTAACACATTTCACCCCACACCGATGCTTGGAGGGGGGCAGTGTTTTATCCTCGTTTGGAGAAGGAGGTTTGGATGAGCCACTTCAGAGAGGCCAAAGACTTTTTCTGAAGTCACAGTGAAAACAAACAGGAGCGCGTAGCTGGACTCTGGCTAGCAATGTGTCTGCTCGAGGTGCCTGGAGAGAAGAGCCGGGGGTTAGGGATGTCGACAACATGCCAGCATTCTGTTGAGCTTTTCATAATGGGAGAAAGAGCAGGAAGGCCAATCACTTTCTCACGCCCACCGATGGTGGGGGAGGCAGCCCTGCTTCTACACCAAACTATCTATCATGCATCAAGAAATGCTCTGGAGCTCTTTCTGAGTGTGTGCGAGCCAGATTACAAATCTCTTACCGTGTGGGTATTAGCGCCGCCTAAGTAGCTGAGATAAATACAGCCAATGGTTAACACAGGTTAGCATAAGGGCAGCCATCTTCCAGAAGGAGCCATGTTGGGACTGCGAATGACTCTGATTCACCATACACCCCCCAAACCCCCTTACTGGTCAGCAATGCTTTAGTTTGCACACAGCCTCGATAAGTAAGCACCTGCTTGTGAGAAATATGCATGCTCTGCCATTTTCGTTGCCCTGGTGTAGGGCCTGGGCTTTGCTTGTTCAGCAAGAGCCCACAAGCCCGTTGCAACCATATGTCCTTCTAGCCTCCTTCTGGGCAGGACACCCAGCTGCTGGGATTTGTAACCATCCAGGGCCTGGGCAGCCAGGATCCTACCTTATCTCGCTCAAAGAATATCATATCTTAAAGGAACACAGAGCCCCTCCATGTGAGCTACTGTTCCTGGGAATGCTGGTCATATGAGGACACCTCTTGGCAAGCATGTAGACTTTGCGTCCCCTGCCTATATAAGAAATCCCCTCCCCACCAGAGGCAGCGGGTGTACATTTCTGTCCAGCCAGCCACCACTGGACATCCCTGTAAGTAACTCCCAATAAACCTACGTGTCTTATTCGCCATCTCTGGGTCTTTACTTTGGTCTCTCTGCAGCCTATCCCACGCTGCTCATCCACTGGGCGTGCAGCCAGACACCTGGCTTATGCATAAACCTCCCTATTACAATAAGGTGATAAGTTTGTTCTTGAAGTTTTCTCGGGAATGGAACAACCTCCGGGAAAGAGCCCTATGCTGGTCTCCATCACCAGTGACAGGAGAAAGAGATGATCTGGCATCTGAAGGTCTACTGCACCAGATGTCAACATTCTGAGACCCCCCCCCCGCCGCTTTTCAGCCCATTTGCCCTATATAACTGCTTCAAAATTTTGCAGTTTTAAGATGGTTCTTTGGGGGGGCCGGCCCCGTGGCTTAGCAGTTAAGCGCGCGCGCTCCGCTACTGGCGGCCTGGGTTCGGATCCCGGACGCGCACTGATGCACCGCTTCTCCGGCCATGCTGAGGCCGCGTCCCACATACAGCAACTAGAAGGATGTGCAACTGTGACATACAACTATCTACTGGGGCTTTGTGGGAAAAAAGGAGGAGGATTGGCAATAGATGTTAGCTCAGAGCCGGTCTTCCTCAGTAAAAAGAGGACGATTAGCATGGGTGTTAGCTCAGGGCTGATCTTCCTCACAAAAAAAAAAAAAAAAGATGATTCTTTGGGACATTAGTCTGCCATTGTCCCCCTTGCTAGCAATCTGTAATAAAAAACCCTTTCTCTCCTACCACCTTGCTTCTTGACTGTTGGCTTGTCTTTGTGGTGAGTAGAAGACCCCTTTTGGCAGTAACAAATTTGGTGACCCAGATGTCTTGCTCGTGGCTAGTCGACCTTGGATGGGCAACCTGACGGGTAAGTCCCTAGCAGCTGCTGAGGCCCTTTTGTCTTGGGGATTTACCTTTCCTGCTTTCCGTACTGATGCTGGCTGCCTCCTTACACTGACTCTGGTGAAGAGAGAAAAGGCTGCATCTGGCCAGTCCATGGGCTCAATCAGGAATAGGGTAAGTCACTTTGGGGATGCCCAAGAACTCCTTTCCCCTCCATCTGGGGCCTTCCGTTCGTGGTAGGACCGTCTGGGCGCCCATTCAGAGTGGGAACAGTTATAGGACTTTCTCTGCAATCTGGGAACTAGTTCACCGGAGTCTGGTTTATCTGGTGCTTATTTGTGTTTCTGTGTCCATGTGTACATGTGGGAAGCATCCAACTTTGTGTAATAATAATGGGAAGTTCACCATCGGTTCCCTGAAAAAGCCCCTTGGGGAAAATTTTGAACAAATGGCCGGATTATAGCTATGAGCCAATGACTAAGAAAAAGATGATTTTTTTATTGCAATACTGCCTGGACACAATATTCCCTAGGGTCAGGCGAGAACTGGCTGATTAATGGCCCATTGAATTGTTACACCATCTTATAGCTAGAATTGTTTTGTAAGCAAGCTGTTAAAGATGATGAGATCTCATGTGTCCAGGCTTTTATGCTGTTACATCAGGATAAGAAAAGGGAAGGAAAAGATTTTCTTATGCTATAAGAATAAAAGGAGAAAAGGGACCAGTTTTACAGGAAACTCAGAAGGGTGAGGAAGATATGATGACCATTCAAACCCTGAACTCTTGCCCAGCAGTCCCTCCTCTACCTTAGCCCCCAGAAGCACCTTTAGCCATGGGAGCTGAGGCTCCACCATCTTATGAGGGAAATACTGAAAAGGACACAGGGTCAGTTGGCTGGGTTTCACCCTCCCGGACTAGGCAGGGAGCGCAATTTGGCCAGAGGGCTACCCGTGGATCTGGGCAATTTCCCTTAAGGCAATATCCGATAGGAGTTAATGCTGAAGGACAGTCTGTGGGCTTCATATGGATGCATAACTCCTTCTCCACCTCTGATCTATTTAACTGGAAAAATAACAACCCACTCTACAGGGAGGACCCTGGCAGATAACTGACTTGGTCTCTTCCGTTTTCACCACCTATCAGCTGTCATGGGCAGACATTCATATTCTGATAAACACGCAGTTAACCGGGGATGAAAGGAGATTGATATGAGATAAAGCTAAAGAAGAAGCCAGTGGACTCCATGTGGAAGACCCCAACAACACCTTTAAATCTAATGTGGCTGTCCCATTAGTGGAACCAGATTTGAACCCCAACTAGGCTGGAGGTCGAGCCAGACTGGAATAGTATACACAGCATATCCTGGTGGGCCTCAGAAATGGGGTACCCAAACAAAAGAGTCTAAATAAGATTCAGGGACTCCAACAAAACCCGGTGAGGACCCCTCTGTTTCTGGAAAGAGTTTATCAGGCCTACAGGCGTTGCACTGATGCCGAGAACCTCAGGATGGTTAACATGACTTTCTTAGGACAAAATGCCCCAGACATTAAGAGGAAACTACAAAGAGTGGATGAGGCTGTAGGAATGAACAATTCTCAGCTTCTGGATATTGTTTCCAAGGCCTATAATAGCCGAGATCGCTGAATTAAACAAGACGATGCCAGATGAAGTGCTGCCTTCCTGGCCGCTGCCTTAAGTGGCAAGGATATGAACTATTGGAGGAAAAAACCTGGATAACGGGAAGACGGTCAGTGCCCTCCCACTGGAAAAACCAATGTGCCTATTGTAAGGAGAAAGGACACTGGAAAAGAGAGTGTCTTAAAAGCAACAAACCTCCCCCCGGGTGAAAAAATCAAGTAAAAAGCCACCCAGATGGTGGAAAGGGATCTTTGTTCTTTTTTTTTTTTTTATTGCAGTAACATTGGTTTATAACATTGTATAAATTTCAGGTGTACATCATTATACTTCTATTTCTGCATAGATTACATCATGTTCGCCACCCAAATACTAATTACAATCCATCAAGAGATCTTTGTTCTGACAACGATTGTAGGGGCTGTGGGACTCCTTTGAACCTGAGACAACCTATTTATATTTCCCCACGGGAGCTCCGGGTACAAGTGTCAGAGGCGGGGCGGGGGAGGACTGATTGATTTTCTAGTGGATACTGACACCACCTATTCTGTTTTAAATACAAAACTGACAAAAAAATCAACCACGTCAACTCCAGTAACTGGGGTTTCTGGCAAAGTCCAAGGTCGGTTGCTTTTATAGCTATTAGAATGCGAAGTAGGAGAGGGAACTCTAAAACACAGTTTCCTGTATTTGCCAGAAGGCTCCATCTCACTTTTGGGCTGGGATCTTCTTTGCAAACTAAATGCACGGGTAACTTTTACTCCAGGACAGCTAGACATTCAAATCCCTCTGGAACAATCTCTAAGATTACAGATGGCCTTGTTGGGAATCTCAGAATCGGAGCCAGAACTATTACCCCCTGAAATCTACGAGGAGGTAAGGCCCAATGTGCGGGCAAATGGGACTCCAAGTAAAGCAAAAGATGCCCAGCCAATACAGACATCGTTAAAGGAAAAGACAGTCAAGCCTAATTTAAAACAGGATCTGCTCAAACAAGAGGCCCAAAGAGGCATACAACCCATTTTTTTTTTTTTTTGTGAGGAAGATCAGCCCTGAGCTAACATCCGTGTTAATCTTCCTTTTTTTTGCTGAAGAAGACCGGCTCTGAGCTAACATCTATTGCCAATCCTCCTCCTTTTTTTCCCCAAAGCCCCAGTAGATAGTTGTATGTCATAGCTGCACATCCTTCTAGTTGCTGTATGTGGGACGCGGCCTCAGCATGGCCGGAGAAGCGGTGTGTCGGTACGCGCCTGGGATCCGAACCCGGGCCGCCAGTAGTGGAGCGTGCGCACTTAACCGCTAAGCCACGGGCCGGCCCACAACCCATTTTTAAGAAATTCCTGGAGGCAGGACCGATTAGGCCCTGCCAGTCTCCATACAATACATCTATTCTCCCAGTAAAAAAACCTAACTCCATTGAGTACTGCTTTGTCCAAGACCTCAGTGCCATAAATGAAGCGGTTCAGGACTTACACCCTGTGGTACACAGCCGCTATACTATATTGACAAATATATTGGGAGAATATGGTTAGTTTTCAGTTTCAGACTTAAAAGATGCATTCTTCTGTGTCCCGCTGGCTGAGGAAGCTCAACAGCTGTTTGCTTTTGAATGGTTGACTGTTACAGTATGTGGATGACCTGCTCGTAGCGAGCCCATCTTATGAACTATGCTTAACAAATATCATCAAAACTCTAAATCACCTGGCCAAATGCAGACATCAAGTCTCTCAAAAGAAAGCACAAATCTGCAAACAAAAAGCCACTTATCTAGGGCTGATTATTTCTAAAGGACAAAGGGAGTTATTGACCGATTGGAAAAAGGCGATCGCCTGCCTGGGCTTTCCTAGGACCCCGACAATTACGAGGGTTTCTGGGAATGGCCAGCTTCTGCCAGATATGGATCCCTAATTATGGACTTACGGTAAAACCTCTATATGAGGCCTTAAAAGGCTTAGACTCAGAACCTCTGGACTGAACTAAAGAATGTCAATTGGCATTTGACACCATCAAAAGCAAACTGTTAACAGCCCCAGCTTTAGGTCTGCCAGACCTGGAAAATCCTTTTAGTCTTTATGTACGTGAGCGGCTGGGCGTGAGCCTAGGGGTGCTAACCCAACAGCTAGGGACTCTTCCCAGGCCTGTGGCCTATTTCTCCAAACAACTACATCAAACGGTAAGAGGCTGGCCTCCCTGTTTCAGAGCCGTGACTGCTTCTGGTGACATCCTACAAGAAGCTGAAACATTCACTCTAGGCTGACCCACCAGTGTCTATGTCCCCCATCGTGTCCTTACCTTACTGGAACAGAAGGGAGGATACCGGCTCACCTCAGGTAGAGTGGTAGATATCAGGCCATACTGCTTGACAGCCCAAGTGTCAGGTGACAAGTCTCTTCAACTCTGAGTCCCACCACCTTACTCTCCAGTGAAATCTCACAAGCAACAGATCATAACTGTTTACAGGTTATAGAAATAGTTTATTCCAGACGGCCAGACCTAAAGCCTCAACCGTCTGAAGACCCTGAGCTGGAATTATTCACGGACGGCAGCAGCTGCACGGATCTAGGTCAGAGACGCCGAATATGCAGTCGTGACGTCACATGAGACCATAGAAGCCAAAGGTCTAAGGAGCCTCAGTTCAGAAGGCAGAAATCATAGCCCTAACCCGGGCCTTACGACTATCTCAGGGAGAAAAAAAGGTAAATATTTATACAGATTCCTGGTATGCGTTTTCAGTGGTCTATGCCCAGAGGGCAATATGGGAAGAAAGGGGACTCTTCACTATTTGCAGATGACATAATTTATATATAGAAAACCCTAAAGAATCCACCAGAAAACTTTTAGAAGTAATAAACGAATATGGTAAAGTTGCAGGATACAAAATCAACATACAAAAATCAGTTGCGTTTCTATACACTAACAACGAAGTAGCAGAAAGAGAAATTAAGAATACCATCCCATTTACAATTGCAACAAAAAGAATAAAATACCTAGGAATAAACTTAACCAAAGAGGTGAAAGAGCTGTACACGGAAAACTATAAAACACTGCTGAAAGAAATTGAAGAAGAGGGCCAGCCCCCTGGCTTAGCGGTTAAGTGCGTGTGCTCTGCGCTGGCGGCCCAGGTTCAGATCCCGGGCATGCACCGACGCACTGCTTCTCCAGCCATGCTGAGGCTGCGTCCCACATACAGCAACTAGAAGGAGGTGCAGCTATGACATACAACTATCTACTGGGGCTTTGGGGGAAAAAATAAATAAAATTAAAAAAAAAAAAAGAAATTGAAGAAGACACAAAGAAATGGAAAGATATTCCGTGCTCTTGGATTGGAAGAATTAACATAGTTAAGATGTCCATACTTCCTAAAGCCATCTATAGATTCAACGCAATCCCTATCAAAGTTCCAACAACATTTTTCACAGAAATAGAACAAAGAATCCTAAAATGTATGTGGAACAACAAAAGACCCCGAATAGCTAAAGGAATCCTGAGAAAAAAGAACAAAACTGGAGGTATCACACTCCCTGATTTCAAAATATACTACAAAGCTATAGTAACCAAAACAGCATGGTACTGGCACAAAAACAGACACACAGATCAATGGAATAGAATTAAAAGCCCAGAAATAAACCCACACATCTATGGACAGCTAATCTTTGACAAAGGAGCCAAGAACATACAATGGAGAAAAGAAAGTCTCTTCAACAAATGGTGTTGGGAAAACTGGATAGCCACATGCAAAAAAATGAAAGTAGACCCTTACCTTACACCATACACAAAAATTAACTCCAAATGGATTAAAGACTTGAATGTAACACCTGAAACTATGAAACTTCTAGAAGAAAACATAGGCAGTACACTCTTCGACATCGGTCTTAGCAACATATTTTCAAGCACCATGTCTGACCATGCAAGAGAAACAATAGAAAAAATAAACAAATGGGACTACATCAAACTAAAAAGCTTCTGCACAGCAAAGGAAACCATCAACAAAACGAAAAGACAACCTAACACTTGGGAGAAGATATTTGCAAACCATACATCTGATAAGGGCTTAATCTCCAAAATATATAAAGAACTCATGCATCTCAACAACAAAAAAAACTACCAATCCAATTAAAAAATGAGCAAAAGACCTGAACAGACATTTCTCCAAAGAAGATATACAGATGGCCAACAGACACATGAAAAGATGTTCAAAATCATTAACTATCAGGGAAATGCAAATCAAAACTACAATGAGATATCACCTCATGCCCGTCAGAATGGCTATAACTAACAAGACAGGAAACAACATGTGTTGGAGAGGATGTGGAGAGGAGGGAACTCTCATACACTGCTGGTGGAGTGCAAACTCATGCAGCCACTATGGAAAACAGTATGGAGATTCCTCAAAAAATCAAGGATAGAACTACCATACGATCCAGCTATTCCACTGCTGGGTGTTTATCCAAAGAACTTGAAAACACCAATACATAAAGATATATGCACCCCTGTGTTCATTGCAGCACTATTCACAATAGCCAAGACTTGGAAGCAACCTAAGTGCCCATCAAGGGATGAATGGATAAAGAAGACGTGGTATATATACACAATGGAATACTACTCAGCCATAAGAAACGATGAAATCCAGCCATTTGTGACACATGGATGGACATTGAGGGTATTATGCAAAGTGAAATAAGTCAGAGGGAGAAGGTCAAATACCGTATGATTTCCTTCATTAAGTAGTAGATAATAACAACAATAAACAAACACACAGAGACAGACATTGGATTGGTGGTTACCAGAGGGGAAGGGGGGAGGGAAGAGGGCGAAAGGGATAATTTGGCCCATGTGTGTGGTGATGGGTTGTAATTAGTATTTGGGTGGTAAACATGATGTAATGTATGCAGAAATAGAAGTATAATGATGTATACCTGAAATTTATACAATGTTATAAACCAATGTTACTGCAATAAACAAAAAATTAAAAAAAAAAAAAAGGAAGAAAGGGGACTCTTAGCGGCTGACAAAAAAGAAATTCAACATGCTGTAGAAATATTACAGTTATTAGAGACAATTAATGAGCCCTCACAAGCGGCCATAACACACTGCCCTGGTCACCGAAAGGGTGAAGGCCCTATCACTCAAGCAAACTAGCTGGCTCATCAAGCAGCCAAGGAAGCAGCAAGAACGAAAGGCTCAGCCATAATTGGCCCGTTACTTCCGCAAATAAACTTGTCTGACTATCAACCCACCTACTCAGAAAGGGATTGGGGCGTGCAAAAGACTGGGTTTTACCTAGACCCACACACAGGGTGGAAGATTAACGACCAAGGGATAATTCTCATGCCTGAGACTCCTCTACCCGCTCCTGAGATGAGGGCATGAGATCACCCGTTATGGGAGGGACAGCACTTTACAGTGGGTTCAGAAATATATTGTGGGACCTAATTTAAAAAAGACTGTGCAACAAGTAACTAAAAATTGTATGATTTGTGCAAAAAATAATCCCAAAACTGCTCCTGCCCTCCCCAATTAGGAGTCCAACACAAAGGGCAATGGCTGACAGAAGACTGGCAGATGAACTTCACCCAAATGCCCTGCGCTGCTGGAAATTACCGCGATTTACTGGTATTTGTGGATACCTTTGTGGGTGGGTAGAGGCTTTCCCCACCTGGCTGGAGTAGGCTGCTGAAATCGTCAGGATTCTGTTGAAGGAGGTCATTTCTAGATTTGGCCTCCCTAATACCTCACAGAGCGACAATGGACCTGCTTTTGTTTCTCAAGTCACACAGCAGGGCTCCAAGGCATTAAATATTAAATGGACACTACATTAAGCTTGGAGACCCCAATCCACCAGAAAAACAGAAAAGATGAATCATACCCTAAAAAAAGAACATTGCTAAAATCTGTCAAGAAACTCATCTCACCTGGGACAAAGCCTTGCCTATTGCCCTGTTGCGGATTAGGGTGGCTCCCCAAAGTAGGCTTAAGCTAAGCCCTTTTGAAATTTTATACTGCTGTCCTTTTCAGGTTTCTTCTTTCTCCGGCGAATTGCCTGAAGCTCTACAGCACGTGGCACTCGCGGCTTATGTCAAATATTTAAGTTCTATATTAACTTCTAGTCATGAGTTTGCCTCTAACAGGTCAGCTTACCCGTCTGATATGTCCCTCCATCCTTTCCGTCCTGGTGACCGAGTACTGCTGAGGACCTGGAGGGAACAAGGACCTGAGAATCAACTGGCTGCCAGATGGACGGCCCCTTTGACATACTGTTGACCACACACTCGTCTGTCAAGCTCGCAGGAATAAAGCCGTGGGTACATCACTCTCGGATAAAGGCTGATCCAAACTTACAGGAAAGTATACCTCGTCATAAAAGGAATACTTGGCAAATCGAGCCCTTAAAGTGTTAAAATACTAGTATTCAGGAAGAAAACATTAGCCTTTTATATTTGTTTTCTTTCTTTACCGTCACTTTAGCCTGGAAAGACCATGCTGTGGTCCGTATGGCTCAGGCTATTGCATCATCTACTAATGTCACTAACTGTTGTGTTTGCATCCCAAGTCCTCTTCCGTTCTTGCACATGGAGATCCATTGGTCCACCCTGTACTAATATTTCCCAGCTTCCTCCAGGTTGGACCAAAAGGCCTGTAACCCAGAGTTATATACCAGGTTAGAATAGGCCAGTTCTCCACCAAAAGACAGGGAACTCCTCCCTGCCTCACTATACCCTTAAAGAGAAAACAACACAACTACGTTATGTCTTCCCATATGTGCAACTTCCCCAGTTGAAATCCCAGCATATGGCTTTGGTCAGCAAGAATTAAGATATTCCTTGCTGTTATTTTCAAATGAGAGCTCTCACTCATGGACTCAAATATCAGACACTAAGTCTCCCCAGATAATTCAGCAGAAGAGGGTGCTCAATGTAATACCTGGCAGCACTGTCACCCCGCCCTGTGCCTTAACTTCTGTCTCCCCAGTGGGTCCCATTACCTGGTTTAGAGAAACTGAAATGGGCCGAGAACTGTTCTTCCATTTTAATGGGCACCATTTCCTGTGGGTGACAAATGTCATAGATACCACTGAAAGAAAAAATTTAGACTTTTCAATCTGTATTAACAATGTCACCTCCCTGGATGCCAGATTTTATTTCTGTACAAAGTTTCAAAAGGGCAACCCAGATATGATTAAATCTGGCATAGGTACACAACTTATTATAAACACCAAACCATCCTCTTCTATAATCCAAATCACCCCTGGAGAACCTACAGACTCAAATTTTCCAGGTCACAATTGAGTAGAAAAAGCTGCACTATCAGCATAGACTCTGAGCATGTGTATTGTCCCCCCCCGAAGGGTATATATTCACATGCAGTCATAATGGAATACCCTGGGCACACAACTGTCAGTGGAGCCCAGCGGACTCAGGACAATGTCTATTGGGTATCTTAATAACACCTTTGAACTTATATTCTACTGAGGAAACTAAACATTGGACAAACTCCCTAACACTGCTCACTAGAGTCAGCCGAGATTTACCTGATGGAATTCCTGATGGGGACACTTATTTCTCTGGGCATAGTCTGTTACCTGGGCGGGGAGTTGCAGCCCGCAAACGTGTTCTTTGAAACTTACCTCGTACTCTTGAAATTATAGCTAATGAAACCGCTCTGACACTAATTTACAAACCTCTCTTGACTCTTTAGCCAAAGCAGTCTTGGATAACAGAATAGTTCCGGATTACATCCTTGCAGAACAAGGAGGTATACGCCTGGTGGCTAACACCACCTGCTGCACTTATATCAATACATCCTCTCAAGTAGAAACCAGGATTAATAAAATCACAAGCCGCCTGGATACAGACAACCTTAAATCATCAAACCCCTTTCCTGTCAAGAAGAGGTGACTGGTTTACTAACCTTTTCTCCTGGATACTGGTAGGAATTCAATCCATTCTTGTGGGTATCATAAAAGGTGGCCTAACATTAGTATTAATAGGTTTACTAATATATTTAGCCATTAAAATTGGAATAAAATGTGTATTCACTTAACCACCAAGGTTCCCAAGTCAATGGAGCGATCGTTCCCCCTTAGGCACCCCCGGCTCATTTTAAGAAGAGAGTGAATCTCTTCCACGCCATGGTCCCCTCACATCGCCCAACTACAGCAGGAAGTAGCCAGACTGGACACGACGGCCCTGTTCCCTACACCAGCATATGATTATGCTGGGGGTGTAACTGACAGGGGGAAATTGTTAGTGCCGCCTAAGTAGCTGAGATAGATACAACCAATGGTTAACACAGGTTAGCATAAGGGAAGCCATCTTGTTGAAGGAAGCCATGTTGGAACCGTAAATGACCCTGATTCACCAGACACCCCCTTACGTGTCAGCAATGCGTTAGTTTGCACGAGGCCTAGATAAGTAAGCATCTGCTTGTGAGAAATATGCATGCTCTGCTATTTTCCTGGCCCTGGCTTAGACATAAACCTCTCTATTGAGATAAGGCAATAACTTTGTTCTTCAAGTTTTCTCAGGAATGGGATGACCTCTGGGAAAGAGCCCTGTGCTGGTCTCCATAACCAATGGCAGGAGAAAGAGATGATCTGGGATCTCAAGGTCTGCTACACCAGATGGTCAACATTCTGAGACCCCCCTTTTCAGCCCATTTGCCCTATATAACTGCTTCAAAATTTTGTAGTTTTAAGATGGTGCTTTGGGACATTAGTTTGCCATCTTCCCCTTTGCTAGCGAGCTGTAATAAAAAACCCTTTCTCTCCTTGCCTCTTGACTGTTGGCTTGTCTTTGCGGTGAGAAGAAGACCCATTTTGGTGGCAACATGGGCAGCTGTGTCCACTGGCACCAGCAAAGGCTCCGAAACCCAAACGAAATGAGTTCTCTAACCTCTTTGCACTTTTTCAGGACTCGCAACCTCCCTAGACTGCAAATGTCTTGCTCTGTGCTTGTCTCAACCCTCCGGGGGCCTGGAGGGGAGTGGGCAGACCCATCGGCACCTCCCTGGAAGTCACCCACATGGGGTTAGGTTCCTGTGCTAACATTTGCTCACTTAGTCACCCAGTCCTCCAGGAGAGGAGAAGAGGTAATTAGTGGGTGAACCAGGAGACCCACCTGAAGGTGGGGGCATCCCAGGAACTCTTTTCAATGTCTTCCTTTGCTGTTGGAAAGGGATTTTTAGGGTGCCCCCCGCCTCCTGTCCCACTCTGCTTCTCTGCTGCTCCTGAGAGTGGTCATTCCATGGTTTCCTCGCATGGAGGCCCTGACTTCTGGCCTGTTTCCACTCATTGTTCACCTCCCCCTCTAGCCTCCTGAGTCGCCCCACAAATGGTGTCTCCGGCCTCCCTCCTCTCCACTCCCACTGCCGGGCCTCACCTCAGGCCTCATCATTTCTTGCCTGGGAAGCTGCAGCTGACTCCTCGCTGGTCTCCCTGAGTCTGGCCTGGCCCCCTCAAATTTCCTCTCCACACTGTGGCCAGTGCCATCTTCCCTCCCTCCGCTATTTTCTCATGAAAGTTTTCAAACACAGAGCAAAGTTAGTTTTACGGGTAACGCTGTCTATCCACCACCTAAATTCTGCCCATCTTCTTATTTGTTTATCACATTTCAGACTAAGTTGCAGGGGTCAGTCCCCTCCCCGCAGCACTTCAGCACTGTGTCATCACCTAGCGTTCAGCACTGGTTTGCAGCTCGGCTTTTGGCTCCAGGAGGCCAAGGTGCACCTTTCTTTGGTCGTCCAGCATCAGGTCCATCCAACACCAGCCACCTCCTCTGTGACCCCAAATTCGACCCAATGAAATCAAAGTTGCATGCCGGTGGGGAAGTGGGTGCCATGTCTGCCCTGGCCCCCAAGATTGGCTTCCTGGGTCTGTTTCCAAAAAAACGTTGGTGATGATATTGCCGAGGCAACTGGGGACTGGAAGGGTCTGAGGGTTGCAGTGGACCTGACCCTTCAGCCCAGACAGGCCCAGACTGAGGGGCACCTGCTGCCTCTGCCATGACTGTCACAGCCCTCAAGGGCCGAAAGAAGCAGAAAAACATTAAGCACAGTGGGACTGTCCCTTCTGATAAGATTGTCAACATTGCCCCACAGATGTGGCACCCATCTTTAGCTGGAGAACTCTCTGGAACCATTAAAGTGATCCTAGGGACTGCCTGGTCTGTGGGCTGTAACGGACAACATTTCAATATACAATGAAAAGCACAGATCTTAAGGGTCCATTTGCTGAGATTTGACTAATGCATACACCTGTGTAACCCAAACCCCTATCAAGATACAGAATTTCACCATCACCCCAGAGGACTCCCTTATGTTCCCTTGAAGCCAATTGCCCCGAGCTCCCATGGGGGTCGGGGGAAGTGGGTTCTGATTTTCTTTTTCCACTGTACATTAGTTTTGTCTGTTCTTGGCCTTCACATAAATGGAACACACAGTATGTGCCCCATTGTGTCTGGCTCCTTCCACTCAGCCTAGAGTTGTTGATACTCATCCACGTGTCACAGCTACTGGTGGGTCATTCCCTTTATGGACGCACAGTGTTTCAGTGTATGACTACATCATGGTGCCTTTATTCACTCTTCCTCCTGTTGATGGACATCCGAGCTGTTTCCAGTTTGGGACTATTATGAATATAGTTTCTATTGAACATTTTTGGACAAAACTTTTTGTGAGAAAACGTTTTCATTTCTCTTGGAGTGGAATTGTTGGGTCATAGGGTAGGGGTATGATTAATTTTACAAGAAACTGCCAAAACTCTCTGCAAGGTGGTTGTACCGTTTCACACTTCTACCTGCAGTGCGTGCGAGTTCCGGTTGCTCCACTCTGCACCAACGTGTGGTGTTGCTGGGCTTTTTAATTTTAGCCTTTCTGGTGGGTGTATCAGCGCCATCTTTTTATAAAGCTTGTCGCTGGCTCCCTGTGGCTCTCAGGAGCAAGTCCAGCTCTTAGCCTTAGCTCTGAGCTCCTCCAAGATCCAGCTCCTCTTTCCAGCCTCCCCTTCTCCACCCGCTGTTTGATCTTCCTGCTATATTCACTTGGGTGCGTTTTTTCCCGGCATGCATGGCGTCAGTTCATTTTTCTCTGCTATCACATGGGCTGGTTTTTCTGTCTGGAATGTGCTCCTGCCCTCACTCATCTGATGACATCCTAATTGTCCTTTTACCTAAGATGTCACCTCCTCCAGGAAGCCTTCCTGGGCATCTCAGAGGAAGTCACTCCCTCCTTAGTGCCATGAGGGTGCTTTCCAGTTATTTCTCCTGCAGCTCTGATCACCCTGTTCTGGACCTGCCTCACCCTCTAGACTGTGAATTCCATGAGAGAAGACACCCATCCGACTCACCCCTGCGTCCACAGCACCCAGCGCTGGGTCTGCACACGGTAGGAGCTCAGGATGCATTTAACAGCATCGACGGCGGCAGCAGCGGCAGCTGGACCAGCTGCTCACAATCGCTGCATGCTCGCGTGTGCTGGGCCCCGTGTGAAGCACACCAACTTCCTCGTTTAATCCTCCGCACAACCCTGTGAGGGAGATATCTTACCATCCCTGTAACACAGACGGGGACGCTGAGGCTTGGGGAGGGAAAGAGCCTTGCCCCAGGAAACGGCTGGGATGTGTCCCGACATCTTCTTACCATGCGGGCATCTGCTCAAATGTTCCCTCCTTCCAGGGGCCTGCTTGCATTTTCTTCCTCGACTCCCCACCCTCAGCCCCACAATCTCTCTCCATCACATCCACCCACTTTTTGGCCTTCATAGCCCCCCAAACAGCCTGCAGTGACCTTATTTACCTACCGTTTACATGCTTATCATCTGTCCCCGCCCCAAACAATGAGCTTAGTAGAACTGCAACTTTGTCCTGTCCAGTAGGTGGCCCCAGCACCTGGCCACAGTGCGTGGCACACCGTTGGGACTCTGGCAGAAAGTGGAGCAAAGGACGCCAGTACCGCAAGCTTTTAAAAAATGTTTGAAAAATAGGTATAAAAATGACACATAGATAGACTTAAAGATTGGTGCATTTCATTCTATACAAATTTTGCCTTAAAGTTAAAAAACAAATATTGAACTCTAGTTAATGAAATGCATCCTGAAGTGTGTAAAGATAAAGTGAACTGCTATCTACAATTGACTTCGAAATGCATCCAAAATTAAGATGGTTGGATGGAGGGAAGGAGGGATAGACAGGCGGATACGCGAGAGCAAGCAGATCAAACTGTTAATTATGGAATCTAAGTGGTAGGTGTATGGGTGCTTACTACACAATTGTTTCCAATTTCCTGTACGTATGAATATTTTTATAATAAAATGTTGGGGGAAAGTCATACAGGTACAGGATAAAATTCCACCAGTACAGAAGGATATTGAGGGACGTTTAGACACACAGTCTCTTCACCCCCGACCCCTCTACTCCTGGAGTTTTAATCATTGTAAACACTTCCTGGTCTGTCCTTCCAGAAAGGCCTTCTCCTTTTACAATAATCACAGAAGGATCAACTACATTGCATTTTGCACCTTGTTCCCCCCTCCCTCATTAATGTGTCTTGGAGACTTTTCCACATCAGCACATATAGTTTTGGTGTTTCATTTCGCAGGATGTATGATACCGTAAGTTTTCCCGTTGTCTCCAATAATGGGCATCTCGCCCACATGAATTCACTCTCTCCTCAGTTCCCTGATGGTACCTTCTGGCTGTTTCCACCGCAGCTCTGATGACCCTGTTAGGAAAGGGAGCATAAGAGCACACCGCAGATGGCTCCACCCTAAGGCCCGAGGGCTGGCCTTTTCAGCCTCATGTCAGTCCATCTCGGCTGTGGGCTGTCCCTCAAGGGGGTGAGAGGGCGCCTGTCAGTTGAAGGCGATTCTCTAGAGAGGGAGGACTGTGAGCTGTTAGTGGCCAGTGCTGACAGCAGCGGGGTCAGTGCCCAGTAGAGGGGATGGGGGGGCACTGCCAGTGTCTACAGTCCACCCCTTGCACTACTCGGTTCACCTTGCTTTTCACAGTAAATTCACTCTGTCCAGGCACAGCTGGCCCAGGATTCTGGTTGATCATTGCTACGGACTGACTTGTGCTCCCCTCAAATTCATAGGTTGAAGCCCTGACCCCCAGTACCTCAGAATGTGACCATAGTGGAGACAGGGCCTTTAGGTAAGTAATTAAGTTAAAATGAGGTCGTTAAGGTGGACCCTAATCCAATCTGACTGGTGTCCCTATAAGAAGAGGTGATTAGGGCACACAGAGAGACCTCGGGGTCACGGGCACAGAGGGATGACCATGTGAGGAGGCAGCAAGAAGGCAGCCATCTGCGAGAGGCCTCAGAGGACTCAACCTGCCGGCACCTTGATCTTGGACTTCCAGCCTCCAGAACTGGGAGAAAATAAATTTCTCTTGTTAAGCCACTCAGTCCGCAGTATTTCGTTATGGCGGCCCCAGCGAACTGATACAGTCACAATTCATGGAAACTTACTAGACTATCTAGGATCCCTGATGTTGCAGTTGATCACGAGGCCTTAACTCACCATCTCCTAACCTCCTGATCTCCCTCTACTGTCCACTGTAAATTGCCCTAATCCCCAGCACCTCCGCTGGTCCAGCAGCCAGCTGGTCGCCTGAACAGATGGTACCGTATCAGGAACTCAGTGTTGGTCCCTGTGGTTGACAGGTCAGACCTTCAGTGGCAGTTACTAGACCAGCCTTGGCAGCCCCAATCTTTAAATCTTGTTTCTTCCAGGTCCCTGACTAAACCGTTAAGCTGTTCGCCTCAGACCATGAGACTATAAATATTTGGCCGTTTCTCTCTTTTCTCAGAGTGGTTGACCGAGTGCACAGCCTGAAGCTTTGCCCGCGGGGAGGACTTCCTCTCACTGCTGTCTTTCAGGGTGACCCCTGAGCGGGGCTGTGTGAAAGTGCTAGCATCTTCAGCTTATCCCAATGTACCGAGCAGACCCATTCATGAGCCAAGCTCAGGGTTTTCCTCCCCATCAGCTGGTTACGGGGAACGCCTCAGGTGGCTTACTTGTGAACTGAGGGAGTAGTGTCAGTGCAACACTAGTAGGTGACATAGGTGACATGGGGGGGTCTGGACCACCTATTCATGCAGGTTACTCATGCTCCCTGGACCGTCTTGAGCCCAAACCAGATGTGCCTCTTCCACCTGATGATGGGTTGCTGTCGGTCCTGCTGACCTTATGAGTTGGTGGATAACAGTGCCTGGTGCATGATGGGCAGTTCTGGTCACTTGTGCCCCGTGGTCAGGTGCCCTTTCTCTACCACGGCCCACGAGCATGTCAGGAGCATGTTTTTCTCGCAGTGTACAGTTCTCTGCTGAAGATGGCATGGCCTTGCTCCAGAACTCTACCGGTCTTCCTGTGACTCCTTTATTGGGGTTTGTCGGAAATTCCACATGGCATCTTCATCTATCACAGATACTTCTAGTACCATGAAGTCAGCCTGATCACATGGCTCAAGCAACTCTGCTGCTGGAACTGCGGCCTGGAGCTGCTGCAGATCCGTCATTGCTCTGGGCCCCACTCAGAACTAGCACAGAGGAGCTGCTCAATAAATATTCCCCTCTGTGGGGGAATGGAGTGCAGAGCGGTGGGAGTTATAGACGCAAATGCCCGTGGGGTAAAGTTGTCAGATAAAACACAGGAAGCCCAGTTAAATTTGAGTTTCACATAAAAGATGAACAATTTTTTAGTGTAAGTATGTCCCATGCAATATTTGGGACATACTTACACCAAATATTATTTGTCATTTATCTGATATTCAAACTTAACTGGACGTCCCGTATTTTTATTGGTAAATCTGGCAACTCTTCCTTTGTGAGCCAAGCATTCCGTAGCATAAGACAACTTGGTGTTGTGGGAGATCAAAATTGGCCACCCTGAAATATATCTCTTTACCTTGATTATTTTCTCTGACAGACATTTGACCTCCCCCAAACTGCCTAAAGGAATTTAACTCTGGGTGTAGACAGACCGGCAGGGTCCTCGCTAAGCCCATTCCTAACAAAATCCTGTATACCAAATATTTACATTTGTAAAGCTATCTCCCTCTGTGTAGTGGGAAGAGGGGGGGATGACCTTATCTGTGAAAACTCTTATCAGGACAGAAGAAGAAGACTTAAATGTACATACTCTTGATTACTGTAATTCCTGTCTCTCCAGCCACATTCTCTATAGGTGGCCCTGCAAAGCATTGTCTGACAAACATTTACATTTCCCTCTTCATGTAAAGTGTCTTCTTCCCCTGTGAAATCCCAAACTACTACCACCGCCAACATCCTCCTTTGTCTTTAGCTGAAGATAGTATTTAAGACGAGAATCACTGCTATTGTGTGGAGAAACTCAGTTTCCTGGTTTCTCCCATTTATACATGTTATTAAACTTGGTATTATTTTCTCCTGCTAACCTGTCTTGTTAATTATTTGGCCAGCCAGAAAAACCTTAAGGGAAAGGGCGGAGGGGGATTCTCCCTCTTCCCTGACAGTGTGATGGGGACTGGGTGACATGGTGGATGCATTTACGATCAGCACCCAATTGGAGAATGATCAGCATTTAAAGCAATTTCAAGTAAAAATGAAAAACAAGGTGCCAGATCTGGCTGGAGGCTCATGAGTGTGCGACCCCTGGCAAAGAACTTGAGTTCTAGAGTTTGAGAGCTGAGATTCGAGTCCTGGATCCACTGCTCACAGGCTGTATGACCTCTGACCGTAGAGGCCTCATCTCTGTGAGGATTAAATAAGATCCTGCATTTAAATAGGGTTACTGCTAAATAAGTTTTAATCTTCAAGATGACTGAGTTGTCATGCAACAGCTCCCTCTAGTAGTCACAGGGCATATGTGTGTGTGCTGGTGCATGGCTAGGGTCCCCGGGGTCTTGGCTTCAGGGTACCCAGTAGCCAGGCTGGCCAGGCATTGGAGGAAGGGTCCCTAAGCTCCTAGATTCCAGTTTTTCACATAAACCTCCACGATTCTGCAACACACCAGCTGCCATTACTTTTATTTACTTAATATTCTCCTTTAAATTGTTTCCCTATTTTTAGTTAAAGAAATCTATTATAATAGGAAACTTGACAATTTTCAGTTAAAAGCCTTAGCATCAACTTTCAGAAATAGAAGGTAACCACAAAGTAGACACGAATGAAACAAACAAAAATGTTAAGTTTTCCTGGATAATGGGGTGAGAAGAAGAATTGGAGGGTCTCTCTCTGTTCTCTGCCTCTCAAAAGAGAGATTACAGCAGCACCAGCCAAGGTATTAAAGACAGGCTAGCTCCCTGCCAGGACTTTCTTCCTGCTGCAATCAGAAGAAAGGAAAAAGAACTAAAGAGAGAACAAAAACATTTCGCCTTCATGATTCGGTTATTCCACGCTGTCTAAAGTCAGCTCACACACCAGGTGAAGTACCTGTCGACGCTGGAGGAGATGCTGACAGAGGGCAGAGGTATTGAAACTGAGCCCCTCGTCTCCTCTTCGACTAGAGTATTTTTGCTTTTACCTAGTTGGAATGTAGTGGGAAGGGAAAATTGTTATTAAACAATCACAACAACAATACAAAACCCAAACACTGGACTGCAGCCGCCTGCACCTTCCAGGGAGGCTGAAAAATTCACCTGAGGACAGGAGCCTCATTTGCTTAGGAAAACGTGTCCTGGGCCTTTGGCCATTGAAGGCAATACCCAGGGTACTATCTGGAATGGAGACGGGTAGAGTGGTTTTAAAACATGTCCACAAATTCCTTGATGCTCCTTCAAGAAGTGGGGGTAATTCTTCTCCCCTTGGGTGAGGGGTGGATTTAGTGATTCACTTTAGTGAAGAGAATATGGCAGGAAGTGATGGAGGGTGACTTTTAAGACTAGGTCATAAAAGGTTCTGTGGCTTTCCTCTTTCTCTGCCTCTGATCACCTACTCTGGGGGAGGGCAGCTGCCATGTTGGGAGGACACTCAAGCAGCCCGATGGAGACACCCAGTGGCAAGGACATGGGGCTTCCAGCGAACAGCCATGGGTGTGAATCATCTTGGAAGTGGATTCTCCAGCCCCAGTCAAGCCTTTGGAAAATGCAGCCCTGGAAAACATCTTGACTCCAGCCTCATGAGAGACCCTGAGCCAGAACCACCCAGCTAAGCCATTTCTATACTCCTGACCACAGAAACTGAGATAATAAATGTCAGCTCCAGCATCAGTAAAATGGTGCCCTTCCTGGGGAGAGAGTTTTCCTCTGAAACAAAGACCCAGCTGGTGAAAGTCTCCCATTTCATAGCTTAGACGACTGAGTCGCAAAGAGGAGGATGCCATGCAGTGGGTTCTGTGCCACGTTGCTGTCAATGCTCAAGAGGGCTGTGGGGTTGTGACTGGTCTTGGCTACTTTGCATTCAGGGTCATGCCCAAGTGGTGGCAGGGTCTGGACCAGCACCCCGTCTCTGGCTCCTGCTCCACTGCCGTATCAAGTGCTGTGGCTCTCCAACGCGCCCACCAGAGGAGCAGGAACCCTCCCCGGCACCCCTGCATCTTTGACCTTGGAGGCTTGGAGGTGGGGAGACACTGATGCAGGTTCCAGTTTGTCTTTGCTCTTCCTCACTTCACATCCATCTTCCCTTCCTGTCTGCCCTGCTGACTTCAGGCTCCAGCAGCAGACGCAAAGACAACCGTCCAACTGAGCCCATGTGACCCACTCCCACAGTTCCGTGAGTCAGAGGGATAAGGGTCCCGAGAATAAATCCCTCATTGTATACCTCACTCCTGGTGGTTCTGTACTGATCGAGCCCTGACTGACACTGTTACTGATTCTCTCTTGTGTCCCACTCCTGGATCCTGGTTGATCTGCACAGGAACCAATGATTCCCTCGGGAAAGACTTTGAAACTAACGCAGGACAGAACACTTCTTGAGCACCTACCATGTGCTGGGTCTTGTAGACACTATTTTGTGTTCTCAATCATGCTGCATGTGCTACTATTATGCCCCCTTTTCTTTCCAATGATGAAGTGAGGCTCAAATAATTTGCTTGAGATGCTATTCCAGGAAACAGTTGGCGTGAATGATAGTAACAGCTTAAGTTTCTTGAGCCCTGACTGTGTGTCAGGCACTGTGATAGGCACATGTTTTACGTGCATTAGCTGATTTAATCCCCACAAACTCCTCTGAGAGGGGAGTTTTGCAGACGAGGAGACTGGGGCTCCGAATGTCTGGCCAGTGGAATGTGAAGGAAGTGATGCACGCCGCTTTTCAGCCTGGCCCTCACTGACATCCTGCCCATCTGCCAACCCTCATCGGCCTGTCTTGGTGACTGTGGAGATCTGCATTCCAGACGGTGTGGCTCCAAAATGGAACATGGGGTGACTGTGGGAATGAAGCATCACACTTGATTGTGTTAGGCCTCCGAGGCTTCAGGGCTCTGCTGTTACTGCAGGGCAGCCTCGCTCTGTTCTAAGTATTACCATGAAAACTTAGATTCCAATTTTTAAAAAGTGAGAAAATTCTGAGATGTTCCTATTGAGGATAATTAGTAAAAGAAGGAAATGGGGAGCTGGGAATAGAAAAGAGACTGAAACAGGTGGCAGAGAAACTGCTGAGGTTTTATGATGAAGACTTGGGAGAGAAGAAGGAGACTGAGCGACAGGAGACCCGGGCCCTTCTGAGTAAGGTGGGGAGGGTGGCAAGAGAGAGAAGACAAGTCAGGCTGTTGAAGTTTGAAATTGACGATCAGAGACGTAAGTGTGTTATAAGGGCAAGAACTCAAGCACACTTCCTCCTCCTCACCAGCTGACCTTCGAGGCTGGTGTGGCTCTGAACGGCTGGTCATTGTGAGTGACCTGCCTTCCTCCTTTCCTCCTGAGAACACCTCTGCTGGGGAGGACTCTGGGCTTGAGGGTCTGGTGCCCAACCCCTTGTGGTCCAGAGCGTTCATGCTTACGGTGAGCTCTGCAGTCCTCACTCCCCCTGGTGGATCAACTCAAGCTCATTGAACATCTGTGATATTTGCCATGTGTGTCCCACGGAGTCTTCAGTGGCATTTGTAGAAACAAGAGGAAATGCCACTGGGCAATACAGGCTCACAGAGCACGGGATGAAGGACAAGGGCTGTGAGCAAATCCATCCAGAGACAAGATAGAGCCTACAGAGCCAGAGAGCCTGGCTTCAAGTCCTGGCTCCACACTTACCAGCTGTGTGTCCTTGGGCAAGTGACTCTGTCTCTCTGTGTCTCAGGCTTTGCATCTGCGAAATGAGGCAATAACAGTGCAATCCTCAAGGGTTATCGGGAGGATTAACCAAATTAATCTCAAAGATGCTTGGAGCAGAGCCTGGCGCAGAGTCGGGGCTCGATATGAGTCTGCTGTATTCCTCCTACTTCTCCTCGCAACGCCTGTGGGGGATGTGTGATCGTGTTGGGGAGCAGCGTGGGTGTGGGATGGGGAAGTGGATGGAGGATGAGCGACAGCTCCTCTGATCTCCCTCCTGTGAGTCTTGCTGCCTGGTTCCTGCTTCAGCCTCACTCTGGCCCAGCTGGGTGACTTTAGGGATTTTACTCAACTTCTCTGTTCCTATGCAAAGGGAGGCCAATAATGACAGTACCTACTTCAAACGGCTGTGTGGAGGGTTACATAAGGGATTACGGTGAAGCACTGATGCTACCCTGGCCCCCGGAGTGAGGTGAAATTGGCAACCCTTAGACTGCCCCTTGAGCACCGTCCACACTCAAAAAATGTTAGCTGGTATCATCACTCTTATTTCAGCTAAGTGGTCCTCACCAGAATCACCCAGAAGCTTGTTCCCAGGTCCCACCTCCAGAGACTCTGACTCCATTGTTCAGGGGTGGCCCAGGAATCTGCATTTTTACAAGCACCACCCATCCCCCCACAATACTGCAGTGCCCCCAGAAACTCCAGCTTTTCCGCTTTCCCTTCCCCTCTCCAGGCCACCCCAGAACCCAGAAGAGGCATCACCACCAGCCTTTGTCAAACCCCGTATTCCATTCAGGAGAGGACCCCACCACCCTCCCACCCCATGCCCGTTTTCAAGGAAATTTTGTCTTTGGGTTAAAGTTCCAGTCTCTAGTCCTCTATGATTGTTAAAAATACATATTTCTACAAAGAATGGGATGAATGAATGCCTAAACGAACAAGGCATCCCATTCCCAAGAAGAGCATTCTCAAGGAATGGACTAAACCGGCCGGCCCGAGACCCTCCTGAATCTCGCGCAGGGGTCTGCATTTTATGTTTCCACCCATTCTGCTGCCCCCTGGAGTACGAGGACCTCGCCCTCAGCTGGGGACCTGAGCTGCCTTAGAGCCCGTGGAGTGGGGGCAGCCACCGCCCCGACGGCCACCGGAGGGTGCTCTTGCGCAAAAGCCTGCATGGCCCTCGGTCCTGCCAGGGGAGGCTCCTGCCTCCTGTCTTGTTGGACAGCCCCTCCCTGGAGCCGTGGATGTGAGGGGGCCTCTACTGGGGCACACCAGTGCCAGCTTCTCACCCAGTAGATCCAGCCCCACCTGCTTTCCTTTGTTCCTCCAACTTGAGCCCTTTCCCACCACAGGGCCTTTGCCCTTGCGGTGCCGTCTGCCAGGCTCGCCTTCCTCCGTCTACACCCAGGGCTGAGTCTATCTCCCCTCCTGGACTCAGCTCAAACGTCACCTTCTCGAGAGACCTTCCCCAGCCCTGGTGTTAAGTGGGCCCCCTGCTATTCCCAATCTCACCCGCTTTTCCCCCTTAATACAATTTGTAATTATTTCGTGTGTGGTTTATTTTGTCTTGTTCTGATTCTCTCACCAGACAATAAGCTACTGGAAGCAGGGGTCTGTTATTGCCTAGAGCCGAGCACAGTGCCCGGCACATAGTGGGCCCGCAGGAGATAACGGTTGAGTGCATAAACAAATTTTTATCCAGGTCACACTCCTTGAAAGCTTTAATTACCCAGGAGAGCAGGGCTGTCAGCTGTGTCAGTGGGCACGCCGTGGGAGGACCGTGTTAATCCTGCTACTGGGAGCAACATTTTTGAACTAGGCACATTTTTTTTTTTTCTGAACAGACAAACCAAAGCTTTCATCACATTTTCAAAATGCCCCCCAAAAGATAATGAAGCTTATTGTAAGGGAACTTTTTTGAAATAGTAAAGGAGTTGCTAACGGATGAGGTTTGGTAGTCAGACGGCTCCATCTTCCAAAGGAGACAGCAGCTCACCACTCTGGAGAGGGCAAGAGAGCCTGCTGGGAGGGCAGCTCGGCTCATCTGGCTGGGACTCCGCGCGCAGGCCGCTGGGTTTCCCTGGGTCCCCGTCCCCTCACGTGTAGCATGAGGGCAGAAGGAGATCATGCACGGAGCAGGCTTAGCACTGTGAATTAGGCCCCCAAATAAATGTCAGCACCACCATGCTCGGAGCTAGCTGCTTACAGAGGAGCGTCCCCCGTTCCTCCAGCGCCCTCTCTGGGAGCACCAGCCAGGGGAGTGCGGGGACGGACACCCAGCTAGCTTGTAGCCTTTCCCTTAAATGTCAGCTCAACCTCCACCTCCGAGAGGCCTCTTCTCTGATTCCTCCTCCCCACTGGCCAGGGCTCCCTCCACTGAGCCCCTGCACAGCACCCCCACCTCCCCGTCACGGCCAGGGCCACGCTGCATGCTCACATGCTCATGGCAGGGATAGGTGAGGCTGTCAGTTTCCCATGGTCTTGTGAGCTCCCTGAGGATGAGGAACCTGCCCGGCTGCTCTCCGTTGGCCCCCAGAGCCCATGGTGCTTGGCACTTAGTCATCTCTCTATGACTTTAGCCACTTTATTTGTTTGTTGAATGAACAAAAGCAAAGCCCACCATCTGATCAGCCGTCTACAAGCTCCCTCCAGGCTCTGGACCATCACGGCCTTGACTGCCATTCAGCCCCTCAGTTGGTGCCTGCCGGAGCTGCTGAAACAGCCGTGCTCACATTTGCCAACATGCTCAAGAGAGGTGGCACCTTGGGGCCAGCCCGGTGGCGCAAACAGTTAAGTGCGCGCTCTCCGCTGCGGCGGCCCGGGGTTCGCCGGTTCAGATCCCGGGCGCGCACTGACGCACCACTTGTCAAGCCATGCTGTGGCGGCATCCCATATAAAGTAGAGGAAGATGGGCACGGATGTTAGCCCAGGGCCAGTCTTCCTCAGCAAAAAAAAGAGGAGGACTGGCAGATGTTAGCTCAGGGACGATCTTCCTCACCAAAAAAAAAAAAAAAGAGAAGTGGCTCCTTGACACGCTGTGATCTGCCCTTTCCCAGGCACCTTCTCTGGGTTCTTCGTACTTGGTGTCATTCATTCCGCCAGCTTCCCGGTTTTACAGGTGAGAAAGCTGAGGCCCAGAGAGGTGAGGATGAGGATGAGGATGGCAGCGATCATAGCAACATAGTTTCTGAGCACAATTCCCTTTAATCCTCACTACAGCCCCGATAGACATACTCCTCATTTGCAAAGGAAGAAATGAAGGCTCAAGGAAGTGAAGGAGCTTGCCCAGGACCACACAGCTGGCAAGATGAGCCCAGATTCTCACCCCAGTGCCACCTTGAGCTTCCTGGCACAAGACAGAGTTTCCCAAGGCAGACAAGGATCTGGCCTTGGCAGTCAGTGCTGCAGGAGTGAGGAGGGGGAAGAGACCAAGGGGCTGGGGGCAGTCAGGGAAGGCTACCTGGAGGAGGAAGTGTGGACTAGGCCTTGGGACGGAGAGGGTGTGGTATTGTCCAGAGGCCTAGGCCTATTATCGTCCTCCTTTTACAGAACTGGAAACTGAGTCTGCCAAGAGGGAGAGCCAGGATTGGCACCCTGGTTTGTGTGACTCAGAGGTCTATGCTCTCAACCACCACATGATTATGCTTCAAGCTGGCTCCAAATCCAGGGCTCTCCCTGAGCTGTGCCCTCCTCCTCCCTTGTCATGCTCCAGGCTTGGAATGTCTACACCCTCCACGGCATTATTTCTTTAGACTCGGTGACTCTGAGAACCACAACCCGTGGTGGGGCGGGACTGACACCCCCACCCCCAAGTGCAGACCTCCAAAGAACCAAGGACAATAGGCTTGCTCCTCCCAACAGCACCCACTCTTCTCCAATTAACTTGACCAAAAGTAACAAAATCCCAGTTGGTCACACAAGACCAGGAGTACTAGAAAAGTACATTTCAAAGTGATTGATATTCTACAAACATCCCCAAGGGGAGCATGTACCCTGAGAGAGGACCCTGACCCGGGAAAGCTGTCACCCTGAACTAAAGCTTAGAGTGACGGTGCACAAGACGGCCCCAGGGCATCTGTGAAATTTGCAAAGGACCCTGTGCATGGCCGCAGCCTAGAGGGAGAGTGCTGGGAGTGGAAGGGGCCTTTGTCTCAGAGCTCATGGCCCCTGAACTGTGGGGCCCAGACCCACCCCACCCCAGACCTTTGTGGCTGCGGGGGAGTTGACGAGGGCCGGAGAGGTAGGAGGTGAGGTCAGAGAGAACACCAGGGGACCTGCGGGGCCTGGGAGGCGTCACACAGTCTGGCTCTTCCTCCGCGTGCCATGGAAACTTTGGGGAGTTTTGAGCAGAGGCGTGTCCGGATTTGACTTGTGTATTAAAACACCTGCTCAGGCTGCTGTGTGCAAAAGAGAGTGTAGGTGGGCGAGGGAAGAGGCCGCAGAGGACCAGAACCCAGGGAGGAACCGGGTAGGACACCCCTGCAATAATTCAGGCCAAGACGGCGGGGGCTGAGGAGGAGTTGTTAGACGTGGTCAGAGTCTGGAAGTGTTGACAGGATTTCCTGGCAGACGGTTGTGGGAGATGAGGACAGAGGAGTCAAGGAGGACTCCAAGGGCTGGGGCCGGAGCGACTGCATGGACTGTGCTGCCATTTCTCGAGGTGGTGAGGACAGGGGTATTTGAGCTGAATTCTCTCTGACCCCTAATCCCAGAGCAATGAGGTAAACCTAATGCTTTGGCTTCAAGCCTCTCTGTCCCCCTCCTGTAAATCTTATCCACAAGCCATCCATCTATCCATCCAATCATTCAATCATTCATTCATTTGTGTCATTTAACATATGTTCATTAGTAACTACCATGTGGTAAAGATGAAAGGCACTGGACACATGAGGATTAATTAGACTCACAGCCTGCCCTCAAGAAACTGATAATTTGGTGGGGCATTCACAGATCAGCCAACCTTACTCATTCATGTATTCAGTCATTTAGTCACTCAACAAACACTCACTAGCACTTAACTTCTGGCAAGCAAGCTTCGTGGTAGGCATGGAGGATGATCTTACCCTTAAGAAAGTCCTAGTCCCATTGGAGAGCCTGGGATTAGCCATCCTCACCCATCCATTCATTCCTTTATTCATCCACTGAAGAGCTGCCAACATCCAGCCTGTACAGGGTCTGGCAGATGACTCCTGCCGGATGACCCAACAGTGGGTCCTGCTGGGCGTCTCCAAGCAACAAGGCCTCCCTCTGGAGCCCTGGCCTCCCCGCCGAGTTCCACCTGCTGCCCTCGCCATGTGAGCAAGCCCCGGGGGCAGCTGCCAGAGCCCATCACGACACCTCCCCCCAGCATGCTGGGGGCTAACTCTGGTGCCATCTTCCCACAGAAAACCATGAGTCTATCCATCCGGGTGGCCACCCCCGCAACCATCCGCCTGGGTCCCATCTGACCCTTCTTGACACCTGCAGGTCCCAGAACCCAAGATGCATCCACTCTGGAGGCTCCTGGTCCTCCTCAGCTTGCTGGCCTTGCCCTTGGCCCTGCACGAGCAGCCCTGGCCCGGCCCGGCCAACGCCCAGACGGACAGCAAATCTACCCTGGCGAGAAGTAAGCCGAGCCCGAGCTCTGCCCGCTGTCACAGGGAGGGAGGGGAAGCATCGCTGGGCCCCACCCCTGACTTGCTGGGTGACCTTGGGTCAGTCACTTACCCTCTTTTCTTCCTTTTTCCTTAGACCTCACCTCAAGCACAGAGAATTGAGGTTGAGCTGATCATATGCCAATTCACAGCACATCATCTTCACGAATCACCACAAGGCCCCTCGCATGTTTTATTTTATATATTTTCCTGTTTCCCTGTTATCCTGGCTCCCCTTCCCCTCTCCCCTGGCAGTGTGTTTAGTATATGTGTTTAAGTTTGCCCACATCCTTGTGAAACATGCGGTGTTTTGATTTCCATAAATGGTATTGCCCTATAGATCTCATTGTTTTTTCCTGTTTTCACTGGACACCGTGCTGTTGACCTCTGTGGCTTTCGACATGTGCAGAGAGGTCCATGAGATTCATCCATCTCACCGCTGCTTGGCCGTTCCCCTCGGGACGGACTCTTGAGTGTCTATGATTCCCCACTATTCTAAACCACACCGAGATGAGCATCCTTGCACGTGTCTCTGTTAGGATCTGAGGGAGAATTTCTCTGGGATATACCGGGAAAGGGGGTGGCTGGGCCCTAGGGCGGGTGCTAACTCAGTTTAACTAAAGACTGCCAGATTGCTCTCTAGAATGGCTGTGGCGGTCTACACTGGCTCCAGTAATAAACAATCATACCCGTCTCTCCACGTTTCCCAAAACTGGGGAGTATCCATCTGTATCAGTCTACTCAGGCTGCCATAACAAGATACCACAGACCAGGTGGCTAAAACGATGACACTTATTTTCTAACAGTTCTAGAAGCTGGAAGTCCAAGATCGAGGTGCCCACAGGGTTGGTTTCTGATGAAGCCTCTCTTCCTGGCTTGTAGATGGCCACCTTCCCACTGTGTCCTCATGTGGCCTTTCCTTTGTGTGTACACAGAGAGAGAGAGTGCATCCTGCTGTCTCTTCCTCTTCCTCAAGTTTTAACTTGACTTTATCTGATTAGCGGGAAGTTTGAGCATCTTATCATAATTTTGTTAACCATTTTGATTTCTTTGAATTCTCTGTTCTTATCTTTTGTCCATTTTTCTATTTGCTTTCCTGTTTTTTTCTTTTATCCTCCTTGATTTAAGGAAATGTTAATTTATTTTTGACATTAGTCGCTTGTCAGGTCTAAGCGTTGTTAACATTTCTCCCAAAATGTCATCTATTAACATCATTTGCAGGTCCTTTGTTGAACAAGAATATTTTCAAACTCATCACAATTTCATCTTGTGGTTTGTGTTTGATGAGTCCTAAGCCCTTGTCCTTATCCCAGACACATTCTACTTTGTTCTTTCTAATAGCTTTATAGTTTACCTTTCACATTGAGGATTTTAATCCACCCGGAGGCCATCTTTATGTACGTTTACGTATATGAGTTAGAGGTCCAGCTTCCCTTCTCTCCACATAATGAGTCCATTTTCTCAGCCCATCTACTACCTGATCAAGTTTCCAAACACGTGGATTCCCTTCTGAGCTCTGTAATCTGTCTCTGTAACTGTTTCTACACAAATAACATAGTATTTTAAATACTACATCTTTGCAAAATGCTGTTTTGTCTGATAGACCTTCCTTCTTCCGAAGGAATTTTGGAATGTGTTGAGTTCCTTAAAAAAGAAAAAAATCATCGGGAAATTTGATTGGGGTTACATTGAATTTGTTTGTTAGTTTAGAGAGAATTAACATTTTTGTAATGTTAAGTCACACAATCACAAACTTAGTGTATCTTTCAATTTATTCCGATTTTTACCTTATATCACTTAACAGAATTTTAAAACCCTATAAATGTCTTGAGTGTGGTTTGTTAAAGTGATTTCTAGAGAATTTATAGTTTTTGTTGCTACAGTAAATATTACCTAATTTTCTGTTATATTTTCTAGTTGGTATAGATGAGAGGAAAGCTGTTGATTTTTGAAAATTAATCTGCTATCCAAAAGTCTTACTGACCTCTTATTAGTTCTAATAGTTTGTCTTATTAATCTGTTGGATATTCCACCTAAAGAGTTATGTCATCTGCAAATAGTGACAGTTTTCTCTCTTCTCTTCTAAACCTTTTACTTTTTGTGCCCTTTTCTTATCTTCCAGTATAGCTAAGGCTCCTAGAGGAATGGGAATGTATCTAGAATTCTCCACTAAGTATGATATTTCCTGTAGGCTTTTGGAATATAGCTTTTATCATGTTAAGGAAGTCCCCTTATATTCCTAGTGTTCTGAATTTTGCTTAATCATAAATCAGTATTGGCCTTTAACAAATATTTTTTCTACATCTAAAAATTAATCAATTTTTTCCTCTAATCTATTCATGTGATAAATCGTATTAACAGATTTTCTGATGTTGAACCCATCCTAGCATTTCTGGAATAAATACGATATTTTTATAATATACTATAATGATATATTTATAATGTACTATTTTTATAATGTATTGATAATGTATCATACTAAAATATGATATTTATAGGATAATATGATATTTTTATAATATACTATTAGCTATTAGATTTGTTAGCTAATGATTTATTTAGGATTTTAGCACATTTTTCATACATAAAATTGCTGTGTAATTCTCTTTCCTTGTACTGTCTTTGAGGCTGGGCAAGTTGTACTAGCCTCATAAAATGAATGTGGCATCCTCTTATTTTTCTATTTTCTTTCACAATTATTTCTTCATAAAAGTTTGGTAAAACTCTTCCATAAAACCATCTAGATGAAAAGCTTTTTGAGAAGGAGATCTTGCTATTTCTATTTCTTAATGGTTTTAGATTATCTATGTTTCCCATTTTCCCTCATCACAACTTGGCATTTTTTGGTTTGTCATAAATGTATCCATTTCATTTAGGTTATCAAATCTATTCATGTGTAGTTGTGGGCCTTGGTATCCTCATCTGTACAATGGGTGCAGTTGGAATGCTATTTCATGGTGCTGATTTTGAGACTTAAATGAAGGAAAGTATGTACAAAGTGCTTTTCCAACTGTGGATATGTTTATCGCTACAAGCACCTCTCACATATCAGTTAGGGTGCTTAGCTGCAAGTGACAGAAAAGCCAACTCAACCTGGCTTCAACTATAAAGAGTTATTTCATGTAACTGAAAGTCATAGGTAGGACAAGCTCCAGGTTGGGTTCAATCAGCAGCTCAAAGCTGCCATCCAGAACTGGATTTTGTCCTTTTTTTTTTTTTGTGAGGAAGATCGGCCCTGAGCTAACATCTGTTGCGAATCCTCCTCTTTTTGCTGAGGAAGACTGGCCCTGGGCTAGCATCCGTACCCATCTTCCTCCACTTTATATGGGATGCCGCCACAGCATGGCTCGACGAGCAGTGCGTCGGTGTGCGCCCGGGATCCGAACCAGCAAACCCCGGGCCGCTGCAGCAGAGCACACACCCAACCGCTTGCGCCACCGGGCCGGCCCCTGGATTTTGTCCATTTTTAAGCTCTGCTGTCATCTTGGTTTCATCCTAAGGCTGCTGGTCCCCACTGTGGTAGGAAGATGGTGGCCAGTGGCCACTGGAGCTACAGGCTGTCTTGCTCTTTTCCAGCAGGAGAAAGAGAAAGACACCTTCCCCTTGAACATGAAACATAAGATCTTCTGTTTAGGCTGATAGGGCCAACTTGGGTCACATGCCTACTTTAAACCTGAAAGAGCCACTGTGCAATAATGGCTCAGATAATCAACAGCCTCATCTGGACCAGGAATTGGAGAGAGTGCCTGAGTCAAAACAGGGTTAAGATGGGAATGATAGGATGGATGGAATGATAGGAAGGATGCATTGGAAAGTGGGTGGATGGGAGAATGGACGGGAGGATGAATGGATATTAGACAGATGGATAGATGGAGGATGCATGTGAGGATGGATGGACGGGTGGATGGATGGATGGGAGGGTGGATGGATGGATGGATTGATGGATGGATATTGGATAGATGGGTAAATGGAGGATGGATGTGAGGATGGATGGACGGGTGGATGGATGAGTGGGAGAGTGGATGGATGGATGGATTGATGGATGGATATTGGATAGATGGATAGGCGGAGGATGGATGTGAGGATGGACAGGTGGATGGATGGATGGGAGGGTGGATGGATGGATGGATTGATGGATGGATATTGGATAGATGGGTAAATGGAGGATGGATGTGAGGATGGGTGGGTGGGTGGATGGATGAGTGGGAGAGTGGATGGATGAGTGGGAGAGTGGATGGATGGATGGATATTGGATAGATGGATAGGCGGAGGATGGATGTGAGGATGGGTGGGTGGATGGATGGATGGGAGGGTGGGTGGATGGATGGATTGACGGATTGATATTGGATAGATGGATAGGCGGGTGGATGGATGGAAGGATACTGCATTAGCAACTACTAGTGTCTGCTGCTCACAAATTCCCACATTCTACTATCATCATTAACCAAGACCTATTGAGAGTTCTAGGCATACCTACAGGTTCACTCTATCCTTGAAACTATTTGGTTAATACATGTCTCTCCTACTAGACAGAAAATGGATCTGTGTCTTTAGGCCCAACACAGGGCCTAACACTCAGTAGATGCTCAATAAATATTCTTTGCATGAATGGTCTCAATATTCCTCACAAGAATCCTATGAGATGGGTATTATCACTGCCCCTATTATCCAGACGAGGAAATCAAGACTTGGGTTGGTGACAAAACTTGGAATTGAACCCAGATCTGTGGCTCCAGACACACTTTCTTGTTGTCTTGACATAGGTGCTGAAAGGGGGTCTGGGAGCTGGCCCTGGGGGAAGGGGATGAGTCTCTGCAGTAAACCATAGCTCTCAGTGTGGGACCTGACCATAGGAGGGTCAAGTCAGTGAGATACACGTGCCCAGTGGGGAGCTCCGAGGTTTGTCGGAGCTGGGCCTGCAGCCTGGGCAAGGAGTCAGAGCCAAGAGAGGCAGGACTGAAGTGTGTCCACAGCTTTTAAAATTACCTTCCTTTTGGGATTCATTCTTTTATGCTGGTATCCCCACTCAGTCCTGCAGTTTATTCCATGCACGGCGTGGGAGGATTGACGTTTGTTCTCTCCTGATTTGCCCACCTATTTCTCTCTTCAACATTGGTCGTGCTCTACATCCTGGATGTTAGGCTCTGTGTCCTAGATTCAGGGACACGGCACTGGGGGAACTTTCAACCACAACATCTCCTGCCAGCCCCTCTGCAGGTGTGTCACATCAACTCTGCAAAGCACAATTCCACAAATGAAGAATGTGGGTCCTGGGGTTGGGGGTGGTGGAATGACATGTGCCAATCACCCAGCAAGAAGTGGGAGCACCAGCCTGCCATCTAGGCCTCCTGACTCCAAACCCCCCACCTTGTCCATGACATTGTGCCATGTCACCCGTGCCTTGTCCATTTCCAGTTATTGCCCAGGGCCTCATGAAGCACAACGCAGAGGGCCGAATCCAGAACATCCGCCTCCTAGACAGTCTGAATGCCTCGGGCCAGATGGCCCCAGGGGTGGTGGGCTGGTTGATTGGCAGCATGGGCCTCCAGCAGCACCAGGAAGGCAGGTGAGACCCTGAACCCCACCCCTGGCCAGGAGACTCTATAAAGCTCTGCATCAGAGAGCAGAGCCGAGGGGATGGGGGTGCCAAGCCTGTGAATAGGGAAGGCACAGGGAGATTAGAAGGAGGAGGCGTGAGGCCCAATACAAGAGGAGCAGAGGCCCAATACAAGGGGAGCAGAGGCTCAATACAAGGGGAGCAGAGGCCCAATACAAGGGGGCATTTGGAGAGGTGGCGTATCAGGATGATTAAAAGTGAAGGCTTGGGAGTAACAGTTTCTGCATTTAAATCCTGGCTCTGCTGTCAACCTTGGGGAAATTGCTGGACCACTCTGGCCTCATCCATAATATGGGCCCCCAGAGCACAGCCTGGATAAACATTTGAGGTGCCAAGGAACCCAGAAGTAGAATCAGACATTTGAACCCCACTCTTTTGCTTGACAGCTGTGTGACTCTGGGCAAGCCATCCGAGCTCCCTGAGCTTCAGCCTCGAGTCTTCATCAGTGAAATGGGCGTACTAGCCGTCCCTGCCCCCAGGAGTCGTTGGGAGCTTTCTCTGCTGCACACAGTGGATGCACCGCCACTGGTCGCTACATTAACCTCGCAGAGCTGGGCCTGTCCTGCTCACCTCCCTTTTCCCTCAGCTTCCCACTCTCGCAGCTGCTCAACTGCAACCCCGTCACTCCAGCCTGCTGTGCCCTTGAGCTCCCGCCTCTCTGATTCACATCCCTCACTGTCTCTACTGTCATGAGCGCCAGTGCTCACCAGCAGGGGTTTCCTCGATGTATGTGGCCACAACCACTGCCCTTCATTCATTCCTTGAACAATTGTTACAATCATTCATTGAGTGCCTACTGCATACTAGGATCTGGGTTGGGTACTGGGAATACAGCTGTAAATAAGCACAGGGTCACGGCTTTTTTGGATCTTATATCCTAGTTAGTGAGAGAGGTCATGAAAGTAAATAACTAATTTCAGATGGAGGGATATATTGAAGACAAATTTAGCAAGGTAAGGGGTGAGAGAGGGTGAGAGGGCTGATCAGGAGGACTTTTCTAAAGGGGTAACCCTTAAGTAGAAACTTGAATGAAGAGAAGGAAGCAAGTGACATGGAGGATATGGGGAGTGGTGAGTGCAAAGGCCCTGAGGTAGGAAGGATATTGGTGTGTTTGAGGAAGAGAAAAAGTCCTGTGTGGCTGGGTGAGAAGGGGGAGGGTGGTAGGGGAATGGGGCTGCGGAGGCAGGTGGGGCCAGACCTGCAGGTCTTAAGGGCTATGTTGTGGTGTTTGGATTTTATTCCAGGAGCAGTGAGAAACGAGTGGAGAATGTTGAGTGACAGGGAGTGTTAGGGCCCCTCTGGCTGCCACATGGAGAATAGTTTGTAGAGATGCCAAGTTTGTGGCAAGGAGCCCAGAAACTAGAGCATCTCTGGGCAAGAAGTGATGGTGACCTGGACCAGAGGTGGGGAGAAGTGGCCAAATTCAGGATCTATTTTGCAAGCAGAGCCAACGTGATTCGCTAATGGGTTGCATGTGGAAGTGAGGGCTGGCGAGGTCACAGACGGCTCCTGGGGTCTGGGACTGGGCATCTGGGCGATAGGGCCATCTAGTAGAGGGGAGGCTTGGTCTGAGAACAGGCCTGGGGTCTGGGTCTACGGTGGGCTGTGGGTTAGACAATCAGCCATGTGGATCTGTCAGGGCTCTCTGGGACAGTGTGCAGCCCGGGCTCCTGCAGGGGGCTCCTGCCCTTGGAGCATCTGTGAAAGGATCTGACTCCAAGTCCCACTGCCAGGCCCTTTTTTAGACGGGCTGGCCTTGTGTGTCAACCCGAGGCCTTGACGTGTGAGGTCCCTCACTCTCGCGGGGTCTCTGCTCTTTCCTTGTGCAGCGCCAACGTCACCAATGTTCAGCTGGACTATGGCGAGATCCGGATGTCTTTCCGTAAGGAGTGGTTCTCCGCAAACATCTCCGTTGAATTCGAGGCTGACCTGAGACTGTGAGTTGTACAGAAGTAGGGTCTGAGGGGTGCTGTTCCTCCTAACCGGGACCTGGGAGCTGGGGGGGCGGGGAGGGGAATTTGGCAACCTGGAAACCCAGATCTTTCTGACTCCAACCTGGTTTCCAATCCTGGTTTCTGAACTCACTCGCTGTGTGATCTTGGGCAAGTCACTTCACATCTCTGAGCCTTGGTTTCTTCAGCTGACATGTGGATGGCGATCACTGGTCAGTGGAGGCAGGTCACTTGTTCATTTAAAGTTATGTGACTTCACTACACTGATTTAAGAAAAAGAGAGAAACTCTAATTATCTCAACACTCTTCCCTCCTCCTGTTCAAACTATCCTTTAACATCCACTGCACCCAAGGAAAGGCTGCAGCTAAACGGTGAAGGTTTTAAAAATAAGATTAACTCTCAATTTCTGAATTTCCAAAGGCCCCTAATCTGGTCTATGTAAAGGACTTCAGAAGCTGCTCTGGCTCGCAGCAGTTTTCTCCTTAATCACTGACCGCAGGGTTTAACATGCAGGCAACCAGGGGCCCACTGGGCTGGTTTGTCGAAAGAACCACTCTTCCCCTTGGCTGTTTCCACCTCCTTCTCCTCCTCCGTCTCCAGCCCTTTCCCCTCCACCTGGTCTCTCTCGTCCCCAGGCCCCTCAATAACAAGATCATAACGGCGCATGCGCGCGTGCACCTCGCTGTGGAGTTCTGGCTGGAGAAAGACGAGTTCGGCCGGAGGGATCTGGTGATAGGCAATTGCCGCGTGCAGCCCGGCAGCGTCCGCACCACAATCCTGACTGAGTAAGGTCCCAGCTGGCCTTCCCCAGGGTGACCGGCCCTAGCTGCGGCCATGGTCTCCACCACCTCCCGGATGAGCCCAAAACGGATCTCACCCTTTGCCGGGGATCTGCTCCTCCCCCCCGAGTCCCCATCCCAGTAACGGGCCTGCCGCCCTCCCAGAAGCCGGACTCTTCAGCCTCATTCCCTCCAGCCCCTCTTCACCGGCTCCCATCAATGACCTCCTGGCAGCCCCCACTTGCTCCCTCTCTCTCTGTCCCCACAGCCGCTGCACCCGGCACATCCTGGACAATTGCGGGAGCCTCCTCCGGCTTCCCCTGACTCGGACCTCACCTCCTTCAGTCTGTTCTCTCCCTGCAGCAGAAGTAACTTTCTAGCACAGAAATCTGGTCTTGTCCCCGCCGCTGCTCCAAACCCTCCAATGGTTCTCCAGTGCCCTCTGGATGAACAGCAAACAGCTGAATGTCACTCAAGGCCCTGCTGTCCTCTCCCCTGCCCTTATCTGCAGCCCTTTGCCCACTAGTCTCTTGGAAGGACCCACCCCTCCATCAACACGCCATGCATTTTCACCTCATCCGGCCTTTGCACATGCTGATCCTTTGCCTGGAATACCCCTCCCTTCTTCTCTAAAGCTCCTCCTCATCACTCATTCATTCAACAGATATTTACTGAGAACCTGCTATGTGCCAGGCATGGTGTGCTTGATGCTAGGGATACAGTAGTGAACAAGACCTATACCCCGGCTGGCCAAGTCTGCCAACCTCAATAGGCTGCGTCCCTCGAGGGCAAGATTTGTGTCAGATTTCTCTCTGTAATTCCAGAAGGCTGAAAGCAACTAGTCTTTAGAGGATGTCCATTCATTTATTTATCAGACATTCACTGAATGCCTGGATCATGCCAGACGTTCATGGAGAGGACAGTGCAGGGGGAAGACTGTGGACCCTGGAGCTCTGCTGACCTGGTTCTAATCTAATCAGCACGTACTACCTGTGTGACCTGAGACAAGTCACATCATCTCTCTGAGTTGTCCCTTTGATGATGGCTGATGGTGACAGGGCTGGCTGAGGATTCAATGACTGTGTGAGGTGTACTCAACACTTAGCACCTGGTGTTGGTACTGCCTGAATTTATCTGTCCATTCTGTACATCTGCCTCTCTTCCTAGAGATAGCCCACCAAAGATGAAACATTTTCTCCGCAACCTCAGAGAGAACTTGGAAAAGGTTATCCCACACCTGGTAGAAAGTCAGGTACGCCTGAGAAAAATATTTTCACCTTGGGCATCCTTGAATCTGAGGGTTGGGGCATATAGATTGGCAGCTCAGCAAAGAGTTTCAAACCCTGGGTTTCAGAACCTGAAAGATCTCAATTAAAAATTTCAGTTTTGCCATCTACTGGCTGGGTGTCCTTGGGCAAGTGACTTAGCCTCGCCGAGCCTCAGTTTCCCTATCTGTAGCATGGGAACCATTATGGTCCCTATCTCACAGAGCTGTCACGTGGATTCAGAGACAAAGCATGAAAGTTCTGTGCATGGCATGCGGTTGGCATTCAATACAACGGTTCTTGCCATGATTTCTTGTGGAAATCCAGTGGAGGCTAAGCTTCCAGCCACAGGCCTAGTTTTCTAGTTTTCTCTAGTTTTCTTTTCCTAGTCCCTGGTCTGATCCTTCTCTCTGTGCTGGTGGCCCAGGTGTGTCCTCTGATTGGTGAAGTCCTCAGGCAGCTGGATGTGAAACTGCTGAAAAGCCTCATGGGTGAGTGTCTGCGTCTGTCCGGGGAGGAGGACTCAGAGTTGGCAAATGGCTAGAAGAGCTCCCAGTAAGGCCTGCTGAGGGCTGTCTGCAGGTGCTCTGAGGACACTTAGAGGTGACCATATGATGATGGTCATTACTGTCCCTTGAGAAAGCTGGGACAGCAGAGGTGTTGCTATCAACCAGGCTGTGCCCCACCGAGTCACCCAAACCTACCGGTTACCAGAGATTGTGGCTTCTCCCAAGGTTTCCACTCAATCCTTTAGGGATCACTGGCCCCACCCCAAACTGAGACTACCCCTCTTGAGTTGCAGATAAACAGATATGGTCCCTGCCCTCACGGGGCTCACAGTCTAGTGAATGGAAGACATAAGAGCGCATAACGAGATGTCACTTGGAAAGTGTTCTAACACGAACACTCCTGGCACTGGCCCTTGGTGGGCATGGATGGATGAGTCCCCTTCAGCGTGGACCTGGGATATGGAGGGGCAGACACACTGGTAACTGACACCGCCTCTTCTCCTTGCAGAACAGGCTGCTTCTCATGAACCCAACCAACTGTGAATCCAGCCAGCCTTCCACACACCAGACTCGAGTGTCCTCCAGCTACCCAGGGATGACCAGGAGATTCCACGTCTGGGGACCTTAGGTCTCCCTCAGAGTGGGGCTTCCACTGCCCCAAAAACCTTTGCCACAGGCCCTGTGGACATCCTGTCCTCTTCCATAATAAATTCTAGCTCTGAAGGGCACAGAGGTCCCTCAGCCCGGGCCCTGAGGTTTGGGTTCCAGAAGTCAAACTTGACGAAGGTCCATTCTGAGGCTAAACATACCTGGGTTTGCTCATCAGCCCAGAAATATGTGAGAACATACTCTTTCTTTTCCTGTAATTTGCAGCCAGAAGCCCATCTATGAGTTTGCTCATCAACGCAGGAAAGGTCCTGTTGAGATTGCCCATACCCTCATTCAGTCCGCCTACACTTATCGAGCACCTCCTATGCGCCAAGCACTTTGCTGGGCTCTAGGGAGTGTAGAGAAAGGGTGATGGAGTGGAGAAACATAAACGTTGACACTGAACGGATCTGAGTTCAAATTCAGTCCAGCCCAAAGAGCAGTTCCATGAGAGTACGGACCATGTGCATCAGGGAGGCCGATGACCCGCCACCCCAGTGCAGGGCTGGCATAGCATGTGAACTCCGCAAATATCTGAGGCTAAACGGTGGATGAACCCTGGTCTTATAACTCACTAGCTGTGTTTGCGACAAGCCAGTTTCCCTTTTGCTCTTCCTCATCTGCAAAGTAGGAATAGAAATCTCACAGGGTGCGGAGAGGCAGGAGCCCTCACACTGCTGGTGGGAGGTGAGTCGTACGACCGCTTTATAAAACCGGGTGGTAACATCTACAAAAGTGCAGCGTATGCTGCTCTCTGACCCAGCAATTCCCCTCCCAGGCATGTGCTCAACAGGAATACGTGTGCGTGGGCACAATAAGACGTGTACAGGATTGCTTATAGCAGCAGTGGTCATAATAGGCCCAAAGTAACAACTCCCTAAATGCCCATTAAAAGAGTGGCTAAATAGAGAGGGTAAATATCTTGTGGGATAGTCACCCAGTGGAATGCTCGATCGTAATGAAAATGACCTCCGACTACACACAACCACACGATGGAACTCATGCGCATCGTGCAGCCCGACACAAAGGAGCACATTGCATCTCCCGTTTATGTCAAGCTCAAAAACAGCAGAACGAATCCACACTGTCAGAGGGCAAGACAGTGGTTACCCTGGGGAGAGGGTTCGTGCCTGGGAGGGGTGCAAGGGGCTTCTGGAGAACAGGTCACGTTCTGTTTCTTGATCTGAGTGCTGGTTATGGGGAGGATGTTCAGCTTATGAAAATTCATTGAGCTATTTAGTTATGTGTGTTTTTCTTATGGATGTTACACTTTAGCAAAATTTTTTTTTTTTTGATGAGGAAGATTCATGCTGAGGTAACATCTGTTGCCAATCTTCTTCTTCTTTTGCTTGAGGAAGATTAGCTCTGAGTTAACATCTGTGCCATTCTTCCTCTATTTTGTATGTGAGTCGCCACCACAGCATGGCTTGACAAGTGGTGTAGGTCCGTGCCTGGAATCCTAACCCGTGAACCCAGGCTGCCAAAGCAGAGCATGCTGGACTTAACCACTATGGCGTGGGGCCAGCCCCTAACAAAAATTTTTTATTTTTATTTTTTTATGAGGAAGATCTGCCCTGAGCTAACATCCGTTGTCAATCCTCCGCTTTTTGCTGAGGAAGACTGGCCCTGGGCTAACATCCGTGCCCATCTTCCTCTACTTTATATGGGACGCCGCCACAGCATGGCTTGACAAGCAGTGTGTCGGTGCGCGCCTGGGATCCAAACCTGCGAACCCCAGGCTGCTGAAGCAGAGTGCCAGCACTTAACCGCTTGTGCCACTGGGCTGGCCCCACTAACAAAAATTTTTAAAATAAAAAATATTTACCATGCAGGACGTTTGTAAGAGTATGTGGAAAAAATTTGCAATATGTTTGTCATGTGCTAGGTCCATGGGAAATGCTTATTGAAAGTCACTTAATTCATTGTTAATTATTTGACTAATGACTCTTCAATTCTTAAATATTGATTCCTGCCCTCCTCCACCCAAGGGGCGAGAAAGTATACTGACAAATCAAGGGGAGATAACACAGACATATTAATAATAGTAGCACACACATGCTAAGACTTGGCGTGTGCCAAGCTTGGTGCTCAGAGCTTCCATTCAGCATCTCAGCAAATCCTCACAGCAACCACGTGAAGTGCAAAACTGCTGTCCTATTTTATGCATGAGGACACTGGGGCTCAGAGACAGAAAGTCATTTGCCCAAGGTCACACAGCGAGGAAAGACCAAATTGACTGCGCTCAGGCAGCCAGACTCTGGAACCCACACTCCTGACTACGGTAAATTCCCCTCCAGTCTTCCCTCCCTTCCTTCTAACACCCACCCACCCACTGAGGGGAAAATGGTGAAATACACGTTCGGCTGGATTGACAAGCTCAAACAAGGAAGTGTCAACAGCTCGGAGATGAGAACAGGGCAAGAGAGCTCCATGTCTCCATCTTTCAAATCAGACTCCCTAATCTGAAATGCTTCACTGGGGGTTTATAATCCTAAATGCCCATGGTCGCACAGATGACTCTCCTGGACAGCCTGAGTTTGTGGGGTTTTTCTTGCTCGCGATTCAAAGAGCAAACATGGGAGGGTGGGGCCCATCCTCCAGCGAGGTGGCCTGCTCTCTGTGAAGGCTGCTTTTGTCTGCCTTCGTCCTGACCCCTCTGGGGGCAGATCGGGGGCCTCCTTGGGTTTCTCCCATTCTGTTTTGTTTCCATTTAAGGTTCACGGAGCCGTGGACTCATCCTGTTTTCTCCTGAAAGAGCTTGTTGCACGATGGACCTCTATTATGACACTGGGGTCTGGGGTGGGGGGTAATTTAAGCAGAAATTCAGCCCTGAGTGCTCGGAAGCTTGCTCCAACCCTCCCTGTCTGTGCATGTAACTTCCACGGCCTTCCATTACAGAGCTCCAACTCTGTGCCAGGGATTGGGCTGCGGGCTGCGTGTTGCCGCATTTAACCCTCTCCCAGCCCCGGGACGTGGGTGCCGTCAGCTCCACATGATAGATGAGGAAACCGAGGCTGGAAGAGGGGAAGCATCTTACCCACAGTCGTCAGCTGGGCCAAGCTTGGAACCCCCGCTGCCTGATTTGTCAGGGGTGGGGAGGCTCCAGAGAACACGAGCAGGTACCTTCTGAACTGAAGACCCTGGGACGCAGACTTGCTCCTGAAGTTGACAAGGCAGAAGCTGGACAGCCCCCGTGACAGTCTGACATCACCTCTTCCCTCTGAGGTGACCTTGGGCAGGTCACTGTCTTCCCTGAGCCTCAGTGTCCCCACAGGGTTCTTAGAGATGGGGGAGAGCACTAGTGTCTCGTAGAGAGCTATTATTATTAGCTGTAAATGTAGGTGAGAAGACTAATCTCCAAGACAAGTGGAACTTGACTTAAGTAAACTCTGCTTAGAAAATATATTTTCTCATCAAAATTGGAGCACTTAGCTCTCTGTGAACTCTTTTGGCTCTCTGCCCCTCAGCAAAACCACTGGGGTTTCTAAAGCCATCTGAAGACCCCCCTGAGCCCCCCACCTAACCTCGCTCCTAGGAAACAGAACCAGCCTCGCACTCCTGAGTTCTGGAGAACAGACCTTGCGTAGGTCAGAGCCTCTTGAAAAATAAAATTAACTCTGCCCTTTAAAAATGGATCTCTTGATTCACAAAAACGATAGCAGTAAGGCTCTCAACCACAACCGCAATCTGATATGTAGGAAGAAAAGGGCACCGCCTGCAGTTTCCGAGGAACACGGTGGGAAGGCACTGACGTCACCAACGTGGAAAACACTCTCTCGAGATGTCAGCGGCGTGTCCTTCCACATTTCCTCATGCCCCACGGCTCCCGCCCTGCTCGGGGCAGCGGAACATGCAGGCCTGTGGCTTCAAGAAAGAGCAGCTTCAGCAGAAGCAGAGACAAGGCTTTTGAGTTCCCAAAGCCTGGGTCTTGGACAACGGTAGTGACCGAGAACAGATCAGTGGATAAGGGGAGGGTGTGACTAGAAAAGGGCAGGGTGAGTGGTTTTGGGGGTGATGGAACTGTTCTATGTCCTGATTACTATGGTGGTTACATAAAACTACCCATGTGTTAAAATTTATAGAAATATACACCAAAAGAAAAAAGCTAATTTTACTGTAGGTTAACTAAAAAAAATTTTTTTTAAGTCTGGGTTTTCCAATTTCAAAACTCAGAGCATCGGAGACATCAAGAATAGTACATGTATAATGAATCAAAGCAAGGTTTCCTGCCCCCAAGACTAGAAAATTCCCCATGTTGGGTTGGTGGAGTGTGAGAATCCAAAAGAAATGAAGAGAACAGAGTTCTGGCGGGTTGTGGAAAGTGCTCATGCCCTCGCTACTCCCCAGGCAAAACTTGGCCTGGGAGGAGGGATGGCGGAAACTGCACATCGATGGATTCAAGGACAGAGGGCGTCTCTGCCCTCGTTCCCTTCCAGAGCCAAGAGAGGTGACAAGACCCTGGGGAGAGAAGGTAAACTGGAGGGTCTAGGTGGGTCCAGGCAAGCGGGCTGGGGTGGCCCCGATGGTCCCGCCCAAGGAATCAAGAAACAGCAGGACAATTTGGGGTGTCTAACAAGGGAGTGAGAAGTGAATGCTAAATCAAAGGGGCCTTTCACACGGGAGGGGAGCACAGCGTCTCGGCAGTCAGGGGGCCAGACGGCATGTGGATTTCTCTGGATTTCCAGTCAACACAGGGACAGGGCAGCCTCCTTCAGATGGCTTGGCACAAATGAAGCCTCTAGAACAGAAAGAAAACCGCAGCGGAAAATGGGGAAGTTTCTGTTACCCAGCAAAATGGCATTTGATATGGTAACAAAGAGCTGCATTAGAAAGAAAAACGTATAGACACCTGAGTTTATGACCTGAGATTCCTACCCTCTCCCCCGACGTTACCCCCCACAGCCCTATGACGTAGATACTGTCTTCCCATTTCACAGATGTAGAAAGTGAAGTTCAGGTATTGGAGTGACTTACCCAGGGTCACAGGATTTGAACAAGGGCCATCTGTGCCCAAATCCAGCCCCTTTCTGCTATAATAACATAAGCAGCCTCCTGGCTTCAGACCAGAGGCTGTTAGCTGTCCGGTAACTGGCCACTCAAACTTGAATCAATCCCTTGACCTATCTGCCTCAGTTTCACCCAAAAGATGGTAGCAACCTGACCCAACCCATAAGAGTTGGACCAAGATAACAGAAAATGGGACGCCTTTGAGGATGACGAACTGTGGGAAGACTCTAGTGAGTGCTCGAAGGGATAGTTGAGTTCAAAGCCACTGCCCAGGCCCCTTGGAGGCGTTGACCGGGCTCTCATACGATGTGGGAGCAGTTCCAGTGAAGGCCTGATGGAGGAGAGGCAGTGTGGCTCACTGGTTACAGGGGCGTCAGACATGGGAGCGAATTCTGACTCCATCACTCACTTGCTGTGTGTCTCTGGGAGGTAGTCACCCTCTCTGAACCTTGAGGGAAAACAATACCAACCACTCCTGAGAAAGACGAGGTTCAAATATGGAGAGCACCTGGCACACAGTAGGTGCTCGATAAATGCATGTTTCCTCCTTCTCTCTCCACTTTTTTGCTTATAAGGTGTTAGCTTTTGCAGGGCAAGACCTGCTCTCGCTGGTCTAAGACCTTGATCTCTCCATGCCTCAGTATTTTCATCTGTAAAATAGACTCCAGAGGCCCAAGTGGTGAGGACAAATGCCTGATTCCTTCATTTGGGGAAGGGAAGAAGAAGGGTAAAGGTAGAGACCAGGGTGCAGAGCATCTCTCAGGCCTGGGAACCTGGAAAGACTTTTCCAGGATATAAAAGTGAAATTTCAAGAGAGCATGAAATTCACAGTCAGTGAGCAAAATGGTCAGTGAGTGTCCAGAAGGCGTCTTCATCTCTCAGCACAGTGACTCAGAGAAAGGTCCGGAGTGTAAATGCCTTGGCCCCACGTCCACGTGCAACTCTGGACGTGTCCACTCATACTCTGAGCCTCAGTTTCCCTCTTGTAAATGGGGGTACTTACTCCCACCTCATCCACGGTTATGAGGATTCGTGAGATGCTGTATGTAAAAAACAATGCGGGGTCTGTCATGCAGCGAGAGCTTGGCAAGTGTTAACTGTTGACACTGTTTTTGTTATTATTTTTATCCAATGAACTGAGTTCTAGCTCTGCCACATCCTCTCTGCGTCTTTGGGCACTTGTTCCTGCTGGGCCTCAGTTTGCTCCTCTGAGGAGGAGCCGCACCCCGTCCTTCCCAGAGTTTTGGTGAGGCCGTAACGCCCCCAGCATGGAACTGTCATGCAACAGGGACTCAGAAAGTCCCAGATGTAGGGAAATCAGAGACAGTTTCTCTTTCTGACACTTTGGAGAGAAAGAATTGGACCAGGAACGGAAAAGGGCCTAGATACGAGCCTGAAGTCCCTTCCTGGCTCCGTCTGGCTGCCTTTCACAGTGTCCCAAATTTAATCTTCCAGGCCACCTCGGAGCATGGGTCCCCAGCCTGAGGCCCACTCATGAAACCATGAAGTCTTGAGAAACACCCCCATCTCAAGTTTTTCTCTGTTTAACTTACCGATCAAATGGCTTACCTGTCCCACCTACTAACGTGACTGGCAATTATTTACTTTGGAGAGCCCTGAAAGACGCTACCAGATTGCAGAATTCTGAATTATCTAGGAACCCATCACCCAATCGCACGTTTCCTGATTCCCACGCTGTAAAAGAGGCTGCCTCCTCAGCGGAGGCACGCAGGAGAGGGAAGAGGAGACCAGGACAGCTACCGGCACCTCTGAGAAGCCCAGGTGAGCCCCCTCTGTTCCGCTTCTGCTCCGCTGCCCAGGGCTGCAGGGCTGCCAGGCTCCTCGCTGTGGGGTGGGCCCTGGCTGACTGCAGTTAGGGTCACTCGCTGGGGGGCTTTCGAGAGAAGCAGAGCCGGCCAGTTTTGGGGGCGTGGGATGGCCATTCGCTCTGCTTCCGTAAGAGACTGGTAACTTCAATGTAGAAACGTTCAGCAGCAGGGAATTTGAAGGTGATGGGGAGTGCGCGGCTGCGCGGGACACTGCTGAAATTCTGTGTTAGGATTCTCTCGTGTGTGTGCTCTTCATACCCTAAACCAAAATCCCTACAGTGAGAGTTTTAACTTGAGGTTGCCATTGTGGATTCAGACCATCATCCACAAATCGTAAAATCCACCCAGTTTTGTACATTTTGATGCATTTTTCTGGGACTAGGTTCCTTAGCTTTCATTGAATTCATAAAAGATCTGTTTCCTGAAAGAATCAGAGGGCCGATCCCAGTTTACCTCCCCAGGGAAGCCACAAGTGGCTTTTTGGTCCAAAAAGCCCTGTTGATCCCAGCCAGCCACAACAATGATGATGCTTTGGCCAAATCAGCCCATTGATGGAATTTTGCCCAAAGCAGCCAGGTGTCTCCAAAGTGTAGGTACCAGTCCCAGCTTTGGCCGGCTTTGCTGGGTGCCAAATATGCCTGTGAGAGGGTTGGTGGTATCTGGGAGAGGATGGTGCAAAGGGCAGCCAGATGTCCAGGCTTGCCCCAGAAGTTTGTCCAGGTCTGCTTGAGGGAGAAGAGAAAGGTGCAGAAAAGATAGTGTGTGTGTGTGGAAGGGGGTGGGGGTGGGGGCAGAGACCTACCTCCAACCACAACTCTGCCATCAATTGCTGTGTGACCTTGGGAAAGTCACTACCCCTCTCTGGTCCCCTGGTTCTCCCTGTGCAATGACGACTTGGGATGGCCCTAGGATTTCCCCAGCACTGGTCTGGATGAGATGGTGGCTACAATGGTGCGACCTCTGATATTCTGTGACTTGCAAGAACTTCCACAAACCATTGAGGGCTGGACTCAGACCGAAGGACTTCTTGGGGGTAGTGGCAAAGCAGTTCAGTTCCTCAGCCACCAGCATGTTTAGCCTTTTCATTTGCTTTGTCTGATTCAAGCCATTGTGAGCAAGCCCAATTGGAGAGTAAATCTGATGGTCATTTAACTTAAACAGAGGCTTCTGCGTCAAACAGATTTGACTTTAAATCCCATCTCCGGCCTGTGCTTGCGACCTTGGGGGAAGTTTCCTAAACTTACTAGGCCCCCGTTTCCTCACCTGTGCAATGCCAGGGAAAGTGCCCACGTCTTGGGGAGTGGTTAGCACCACATCGGTTACTGACGCCTGGCTCGGAGGAAATGGGGAGCAACTCTTCACTCTCTGGTGCTCCGGGGGTGGGGGCAGGTGGGTGAATCCCTCTCTGGTATCCGTGTCGCATTGGACCAGTCATTTTGTCCTCAGATACCAAGAGAGAAGATGTTTCCAACTGGGGGCCTCATTGTCTTCTGTGGGCTGCTGGCCCAGACCACAGCCCTGCAGGAAGCCTTGCCCTCACCCTCGGACCAGACCCTGCCCTGGTCTGTGACTCTGACCCTGGCCCCAAGTCCCAGAGATCTTGCTGGAAGCTTGACCAGTGGTAAGTGAGTCTGTGACAATCTGTTTCAGCTGTGTGTGTGTGTCCACCTGTCCAGTGGGAGGGGAGAGGGCGCAAGGAGGAACGGGGGAGAGGGGCTAAGGATCTGAAAATGTCGGATTTGACCCCTGAGGACTCCTATACCCATTTCCAGCTCTCAGCAATGGCTTGCTCTCTGAGGGTCTGTCGGACACTCTCAAAAACCTTGAGCTCTCGGGCACCCTGAAAACTGGAGGAGTCACTCCCAAAAGCCTGTTTGGGGCCATGCTTGGAAAAATGACTTCAGTGATCCCTTTCCTGAGCAAAATCATTAAGTGAGTAGCCCTGAAATAGGGCCTTGGTCCCCCCCAGAGAACCCCCATTGGAGATCTGACAGCCCCAGGCAGTGGCCCTGAAGGAGGGAGAGGGGTGGACTGAACACAAGCCAGGCCTCAGTCTGAGACCCTTCTCACAGTCTGGTAGGGAATAACAGCCCCCTTGAACCAGTAATTGTCCCCAGTCCTGAAGCATGTCCCAAGTCCCCAGCATCATCTATAATCCTCCCAACAACCCTTTGGGGTCGATTTGATAATCCCCAGTTTACAGATGGAAAAACAGAGGCACAGAAAGGAGCCTGTGCTCACACAACTAGCGTGATGCAGAGTAAGAGATCCAACGCCAATTTACTTAAGTCCAAAGCCAAGGCTTTTTTCACTACACGTGATAATTTTGTTCTCCTCACCTGTGGAATCCCTTAGAACACAGGTGGCCTTCAAGGTAAGCAAGAAAGTGTAAGCTCCTCTCCTCAATTACATCATCAATGTGATGTCCACAGACAATCTAACATGGTATTTCCCATGCGACACCTGAGAGCTCTCTAAGTAAGGAGCAACAATGGAAAGCTTGATGCTAGTGAGCTGGAAAAGCCTGAGTCCTTCACAGGGCTGGATCAAAGCCATTTCCAAGATTCCTACCCACCCAGGTGCTTGCTCCTGACTTGAAGACAGACAGACAGCCTTGAGTTTGATTTCTAAATTCACCATGTCCTTGCTGGGTGACCTGGGACAAGGCACTCAGTCTCTCTGCTTCTCCATCTGTAAAATGAAGATTATGGTACCCATAGAGAAAAACTGCTGGGAGGACTGGAGAGTATGTAAATTACCTGGCACAGTGGCTGGCCCAGAGCAGAGGCTCACTTCCATCCTCTCTCCATTCTCTCTGACTTCCTGCTCCTCAATCTCCATGATAAACATTGTTGATTGACCCGCCGTTGAAGGTCATGGCAGGATGAGTGATTCCTAGCCATAAATGTTTATGAAAGACTTACTCCAGTTGCTCATACATCATCCACTCATCCACTTACCCATCCATCCATCCATTCATCCATCGTTCCTTCCATCTAACCATTAATTTTCCATGCCCCCACCCACACATCCATCTACCCACCCGCTCATCAATCCACATGGTCAACCAATATGGAGTAGCCTCTTTCTTTGTAAGTCTCTAGGTTGGCACACAGGATGCAAATATAATCCAGACAGAGTCTCTATCCTGCAATACCTCATGGACTTGAGATGAGGAGAGGGCCATGTGTGTGTCAGGATCTGATCCAGTGCAGAGGCTGGGAAAGACTGATGTATGTACAACTCAGAACCCATCTGGCTTTTGCTGCAAGACTCCCCATCATGGGTAGCTCCACCTCTGGGTTGAGTAAAGTTGGGTTAAATGTGGCTTCTAGGTTTGGGTCTAGCAGAGCTAATGTTTCTCCCTCCAATGTTGCTCCCTGGGCAGTGTGAAGATCACTAATCCCCAGCTGCTGGAACTCTGCCTTAAGCAGAGCCCTGATGGCCGTCATCTCTATGTCACCATCCCTCTGAGCATGGTCATCAATATGAATATGTGAGTGGGCCCCAAGGGAGGATGGGAAGATGACTCACCAAAGGAGACTCTGATGACCATGGGTAGCCAAAAAGGGGCCATTGGAGTCTAACAGACATGAGCTTCCAACTTCAGCTCATTTGCTACTATGCTGAGTGACCTTGGGTCACTTGGGAAACTCACTTGACCTCTTTGAGCCTTGGTTTCCCCTACTGGGAAATGAGATGAGTACAGCTGTGGGCTAGATGGAGTGAGGTGAGGCTGGCATTCCTGGCAAGGACAAAAGCCTCCTCTGCCTTGGAATGTGGTGGGGCCAGATACAGCAGACTGTCTCCTCTGCAGACCCCCGTTCAGAAGTCTGTTAAAGCTGGCTGTGAAGCTAAACATCACCGCAGAACTCTTAGCTATGAAACAGAAACAGGAGGACATCCGCCTGACCCTTGGTGGCTGTGTTCACGCCACTGGCAGCCTGCAACTCTCCGTGCTTAACAGGTGAGGACAGAGAGGTGGCTTCTCCTGCCCAGAGACAATAGGATGGGATGATGGATGGAGGTTAGGAAGATGGAACAGTGGGAGAATGGATGAGTAGGAGGGTGGAAGGGTGGGAAGAGGGATGGATGGGAGGATGGAGGGATAGATGAAGAGGTAAATGGATGGGTAAATAGTCACTTATCCCTTCTTAGGCTGGACTGACCAATTTTATGCTGGATTAGGCAACAAGAAATCTGAGTTCAAGTTCCATCTCCCAGAGGGGCATGGAGAGAGGTGGAGGGCTTCCTGTGTGAACTTGGACAGTGCTTCCCAGATAACTGTAATGTGGAGCTACATTGCCGCTGTTGATAGAATCCACTAGGATAATAGGTGTGGATGTGCTTTGTCCCAGTAAGGGGTAAAATAGCTCTGGAGCTTAACTGGGTTACTGATTTCAGTTATTGTCACAAGAGAGACTTAGTCCTGCATAATACACAGGAGTCGTCCTCATCATGGCTGACATTTACTGAACATATAGATTGTGCCTCACATGTATTATCTCGTTGAATCCTCGTGACTGCTACATACTACACACTGTTCATCCATTTATGGATTCTACAAAGTCTCATTGAACACCTACTGTGTACTGGAACTATGTGTTTATTCTACACATACCTATCGTGTGCACCGCTGTATAGGGAGTCACTCCCTTTGGAGAGTCCTCCCAAGGGAGGAGACACTCCCTTGGTGTTTGCGGGCATGTGGGTGTGGATGGACAAGGCCCATTCTCAGGTACTTGGTGCTGAGACTGCGGTGGGCACAGTGGCTCCACTGACCATACCAACCCCAGGCCTCTGCATCACCCCAGGGCTTTTCCATTTCAGATTTCCCCTCCTCCCCCTTCAAAGGCTTATCAACAGGATCAGTGAGATGCTTCCTAATGTGGTGCAAGGCAAGGTAAGTGGGGGCTCCTGAACTTTGGCTCTTAGAGCTTATCAGGCTGAAAGAGGCCCCTGGGGTGAGCTTTTCTGAGCCCCTCGGTTTGATAAGTAAATTCCACCCATCAGTCTAACTGTCCATTGATCCATCTCTCCATGTCTCTTCTTTGCATCCTTCAAAATACATTGATTGGTTCCCGCCCTGGATCAGGCCCTGTGCTCGTCCACACTGCAGCTGAAGTGGATTGGCCCCTGCCCCAAGAAGCTCCCAGTCCAGCCCCTATGGCACACACAAGCACTCTTCCGGCGCATGCTTGGGTGCCTTCTATAACCGGAAACTCATCCCTCCCAGAGCGGTCCACCCTGTTTAGAAACGGATGTCATGTTACAGAGTGAACGACAGCTCGTTGTGTGATTGGGCACTTCACACACAAGCTTTCAGTTTCTCCTTCTGCCCAGACACAGAAAAATGTTAGAAAATGCCCCCAGAGTATCCATCCCGGGGATGCTGCTGCTCTCAGGGTCCCCCTACAGTGCCACTTTGCCTAACTCCCCTCTCTGCCCCTGGGTCAGGTGTGCCTTCTGGTCAGTGCGGTTCTCAGCTGCTTGGACACCACCCTGGTGCGAGCCGTTGCCGGTAAGCCCTCGCTCCCCCTCTGCAGGAGCAGCGATTCCCCCTGTGGAGCTCTGGCCCTGCACACTGTAGGATAGTTAGCTCCCTCCAGCCTCAACTCTTCCCAGTTTGAGTTTCTTTTTTGCCTTGAATTATCCAGATAATGTTGAGGTATGGACCCTGTGTCCCCCATCAGCCCTGATGCTGAGAACAGCTGGGCTGGTTGGTGGAGGAGGCCCTGCCTGGGCTTGGGCGCATCTCCGGAGTTCCCCTTCCCTGGCCCCAGGCCTCAGGGGAATGTGAGGGATCCCTGGACTCCTTCAGACTGAGACCATCGCTCTGGTCTGTGGTGGTGGTTGTTTTTTCATTTTCCAGACACGCTGGGCCACAGGCTGCAATTTGTCAACTAGGTCTAGGCCTTCCAGGGAGGTACCAGCCTCTGCTGAGCTGGTGAGTGCTGGTCCCCATTCCCCAGGATTTGGGGGCTGGCTATTCTTCTCCTGATAGGAGACAGCAAGGGGTTTGGGACAGTGACAGCCAAAGAGAGAGACAAAGAGCCACATAGACATATACAGAGATGCACAGAGACATCCACAGAGATGTTGACACAGATGGAGAGACACAGGTGGCACTGCATATAGCTACAAGGAGAAACACACATGGTCATGGATACACACAGACACACACACACACACATACATGCCCAGACAAACACGTGGCCACTCGGAGGCACATTCACACCAGCACACTCACACACATGTGCATACATTTGCACAGTTGCCACACACAAGTACCTGTGGATACACAAACACACATTAACTCAAATACATGCACAAGGAACCCCCTGACCCCTACCCTTGCAGCTGAGACAAGACCCCTATCCTCAGGGTCTCAGCCTCCTTCCCTCCCTATTGGGTTTGACGATGGGCCAATACAAACAAGAGTCAGTGACCTCGAGTCTCCATTCTGACTGGGGTCTTCTCCCAACAGACTCATTGCCCAGCTTCTGAGGGCTCACAAAAGGCCGTCCCATGTTCTGGACAATGACATGGCGGCTGTTTGAGGACCAGAGCAGCCTTCTCTCCGAGGAAACTGCTTCCTCTCCGTTCCCACTAGACGTGTTATATTCAGTGTTCCTCACCAAATAAAATTGCTGTTCCCCTGCACGGGGAGCCTTGTTGTTCTTAACCATTATTTGAGGGCTCATAGGTTGGAGAGAGCCCTGGCCTGGGTGGTTGGAGCCATAGAACAGAGTTTGGACCTTACATTGGAGATCTTATTGGTCTTAAGCAGGACAGGGAGATGTCCAGATGAGTGTGGATTTCAGACTGACGGCTTTGGTGTCCTTAGGAAGGGTGGACAGGGGGTTGGGCGTAGATGTAACACTCCACACAGAGATGATGACACACCAGTTACTATACAAGAAGTGAAAATGGCAGATTTGGGGCCGGACCCGTGGCTTAGAGGTTAAGTGCGCACGCTCTGCTACAGGCAGCAAGGGTTTGGATCCCGGGCGCGCACCGCCGCACCGCTTCTCCGGCTATGCTGAGGCGGCGTCCCATGTACAGCAACGAGAAGGATGTGCGACTATAACATACAACTATCTACTGGGGCTTTGGGGAAAAAAAGGAGAAGGATTGTCAATAGATGTTAGCTCAGAGCTGGTCTTCCTCAGCAAAAAGAGGAGGATTGGCACGGATGTTAGTTCAGGGCTGATCTTCCTCACCAAAAAAAAATGGCAGATTTGAGAGACATTCGGGAGGTGAACCTAGAAGTGTGAGGGAGCAGGTGAGGCTCCTATCCATGTCTCGGGTTGGGAAGCCCGAAGGTAACTGGAAATACGGGAAGATGAATTGATTCCAGCTGGAAAATTAGGCCTTTAACTGTGACCACTCTGCCTGGAAGTGCCTGGGAGACCCCGTGGAAGACATCCAGGAAGCTAATGGATATACGAGTCATCTACTGCTCTGCTTTTGCTTACCTGCATCCGGGCATACTGACCTCTTTCTGTTCTCAGCAAGAGGTTGATAAGATGACAACGAAGAAGTGTAGGAGGAAGGACAAACTGGTCCAGAGTGTTCATTGCTAAAGGCTTGAGAAAGATAGGCATAGAGGGGTCATTGGGGTTGTAAAGAAAAAGATTATCGATGCCCTGGATGAGAGTCATATTTTTGGAGGCAGAAGTCTGATTTTAAGGAACTGAGAAGAGGAAGGGATGTAAGGAAGTTGAGACTGTGAATGCAGATAAGATTTATGAAAAAGTGATGCAAGAAAGAAGAAGAACAGGGCTACCCAGGCTAGGGAAGGTTGTCCCCGCGAATAAAAAATAAATATCCTATTATTGTTTGAGGTCCTTAGAGGACCAGCCCAACCCTTTCACTCCACAGATGAGGAGACTGAGGCCTTGGGGTATGTGAATGACTTGCACAAGATCACAGAGTGACAAAAAGGCAAATCAAGGACTGAGACATCCCAGACTTCACAGAAAACCTTGTCGCTTGCTCCTTGGGAGACCCCATGACCTTATGAGAATGAGCAGATTCACGTTGGTGTTTCTCAACCCCTGCCAAATATCTGTCGTCATGTCCAGATCCATCACTCTCTCCAGCTACTGTTGCCACCAACCAACATGGCATCATAGGAAGACGGTCCCATAGTTTAGACTGTGAGAAGGCTTATCGTAGGAAACCAGCATGTGTCTTCTGGCAAGGATGTAAGGGAGGAAGCATCAGCCACGCTCACACAAGTAGAAGATCTTTGAGCTGAGGATGAGTAGGTAAATCCCATAAGCAGCTGAACAATCATTGTGAGTGTCACCTCAGCAGTGACCTGAAGTACAGAAGGAGTTTCCAGACTGGAAACCAGAAATTGGGACTGATTGGGCTTGGGGACATCCAGGCTTTAGTTGCCTTCATGTCCTTTCTGGACAGGCATTAGGTCAGGACTGAGAGGTCCCCATGGCCGAGGCCCCAAGAAGCAAAGTGGATAAGGACAGGCACATATACCTGGGACCGTCAGCACTGGTCCTGCTGCCCTCTGACCTGGGCACCAAACTGCATTCCTGCCTGGACACACACCCACTGCCCATCTCTGGGTACTATTTTCCCACTGTTCTCCTGGACTTCTTCCTGTAGTCCGCAGATGGGTCTTTCCGCTCCCTAACAATTTCAATTCCTAACTAACTAGTCTAAGACTCCCCTGGAGACAAAATAGTCTGGCAGGTGGCCAGGTTAATCAGAACACATTTATGACTCTTAAATAGTGACAATATTTTCACATTTTAAAAACTCTCTAGAAGGATGTCAGTGACAATGGTGGATGAAAGACCTCCGAAAATTCTCTTTTACGTAAAAGAAATGAGAAAATCAGCAAAAAAAAAAAAAAATCATCAAAACCAACTTTTTCAGCTCTCTTGAAATTAACCAAAGGTTTGCAGCAATCTAGGGAGTGTTTATTGGATAAAAATTGCTGAATATTGGGAAGAACAGTGAGCTTTGCGGCGTTTTCGCTTATGCTAGTCCCATCTCCCACTCTCCAGCTCCACAGTAGACTTGAAAACCAAAAGCCCACAATCTTGTGAAAATCAGTAGCCTGGCAGCCACTAGAGGGAGGCAGAAGGGGATTACAGCGTCTTCAAAGCCTTACTCCCAGGGAATTGTCATTATTTGACCTGCCTATTAATTCCCAGGAGCACCCCATTCTCAAGGCTGTCTTTACGTCTTTGCTTGACCTGAGTTGGAGCTCACCCAGTCAGTATGAATAGCCTTTTGCCCAAGGACTTTTGTGAAAATGGTAGACAGACCTTAAGACTGGGTCCCCAGGAGTTTTTAATTCTCAAGCTAGTCCACATTTAGTTTTCAGCAATTTGTCGTAATTACCTTTTAAGTGTTCCTATTGGTTACTGGTTTCAGCAGCCTCAGCTTCAGGTAAGCTGATCTTGGCTGTAGTTCTAAGTGTTCACCTATCTCTCCAGATTTCAGGATGGCAGCTTGCCCTATGACCTCAATTCTCTGATGGATCTAAGAGAGTTGTTGATTTTCAGTTAGTTGAGCTCTCTTCTTGCTGTGAGGATAGGAGTGACAACTTCCAAGCTCTTTACATGTCAAAGCTGAAATTGGAAGGTTGGGTTTTTTTTTTTTTTAATAGTTTTCACCAGTTATGTTTGTTTCACTGGAGAATGGGCCCCCAGAGCTCCTCGTACTGCCATCCTGGAAGTGAGACTTCTTTAGAAGAAGTTGTTAACCATTATTTCTTCAAATTTATTTTCTGCACCACTCTTTTTCTCCTCTCATTTTGGGACCTGATGGTATGAACGTAGACCTTTTGTTATAGGCCCACAAATCTCTGAGGCTCTGTTCATTTCTTTCAGCCTTTTTTTCTTCCTCTTATTCAGATTGGATAATTTCTATTGACTTATCTTCAAGTTGATCGACTACTGCCTCTTCCAATTCCATCGTGTTGTTGGGCCTGTCCACTGAATCTATTTCAGTTATTTTTATTTTTACATTCTAAAATGTCCACTTAGTTCTTTTTTAAGATTCCACTCCTCTTCTGAGACTTTTATCTTTCCATTTGTTTCAAAAGTGTTAGTACTCGACTCTTGGAGCATGGCGATGATAGCTGCTTTAAAGTCATGGTTTGTTAGTTTCGATATCTAGATCATCTCAGAGTTAGTATCTATGGACTGTCTTTTCACTTGAGAATTTGTCAGACTTTCCTAGTTATTTGTATTTCAAGTAATTCTGGACTGTATACTAGACATTTTTAATATTATGTTATGAGACTCTGGGTCTTGTTTAAATCCCATGGAGAATGTTGAGGGGATTGGGTGCTCATTTTAGCATGCAATTGACCCAGTAAGAGTCAGGCTAACCCAGTTAGATTCCAGTTCCATCCTACCTTCTGTGGGCTGTGTTTTTCAAAGGAGATTTCTTCCACTGTCTTGACTCATGGGGGTCCCCCCTTTCTGCTTTTTGGATCAGAAAGAGAGGACTTCTTTTGGACCTCTTTCTGTTCATAACTTTGCATAGTTCCATGAATCACGCTGCCTTTGGGTCCAGGCTGACAGTATAGGAGAGATAAAAACCCAGGAAACTCACCTATGGATCATTTATTCTTCAGGTTATGACTTCCTTCCCCATCCACCTGCCACCATTTGTGTTTCAGAATCCTCAGAGAGCTACCTCATTCACTGTGTCCCAGGTTTTAGTTTCATTCAGTAGGAAAGAAAGAATGGAGTATATTTACTGCATCTATTTCAACTCTCCAATCTGCAAAACCAGATGGCTTAAGGCAGATGATGATGGACTACCAGAAATTTAACTGAGCACCCTCACAGTTGCAGTATCTTTGCTAGAACAGTTGATTGCAGCTCCGGGTGCTTGGTACGTAGCTATTTATCTGGAAAATGTGTTCTTTTCAATACTCATCAGATAATGAGTTCAGAAGCAATTTGCATTCACTTGGGATGGACAATGACACACATTGTCTTGCTCCTGCTCTCTGTCACAGAATAGTCTCCAGAGGTCCTCTCATGTTTATGTTCTAGTTACTATTTCTGTATAACATATCACCCCAAAATTGAGGGGCTTAAACAACAATACTCATTTCATGATATTCCATGGTTTATGTGGGTCAGAAATTCAGGAAGGCTTAGGGGAAGTTCTAGTTCATAGTCTTGCATGTGATTGCAGCTTTACTTGTAATCACTTATTTAATCCTCCACACAGCCCTTTGAGGTACGTACTCCTCATTGGCCTCCCTTTGCAGAGGCACAGAGAGGTTGAGTAAAATCTCTAAAGTCACCCAGCTCGGACAGAGTGGGGCTGGAGGAGGAGCCAGGCAGCCAGACTCACAGTGGGGAGATCAGAGGAGTTGTCACTCATGTTCCATCAACTTCCCCATCCCACACCCACTTTACTCCCCAACATGTTCCCACACTCACGCACACACACAGGAGTTGCAAGGAGAGGCAGGAGGGATACAGCAGACCCATATTGAGCCCTGACTCTGTGCCATGCATTCTTAGAGATTAATTTGGTTAATCTTCCCAATAACCCTTGAGGATTGCATTGTTATTGCCCGATATCACAGACGCAAAACATGAGACACAGAGAGACGGAGTCACTTGCCCAAGGACACACAGCTGGTAAGTGTGGAGCCAGGACTTGAAGCCAGGCTCCCTGGCTCTGTAGGCTCTATCTTGTCTCTGGATGAATTTGCTCACAGCTCTTGTCCTTCATCCCGTGTTCAGTGAGCCTGCCTTGTCCAGTGGCATTTCCTCTCGTTTATACAAATGCCACTGAAGACTCTGTGGGACACACATGGCAAATATCACAGATGTTCAACGAGCTAATGTTGATCCACCGGGGGGAGTGAGGACTGCAGGGCTCACCATAACCATGAACGCTCTGGACCGCAAAGGGGTTGGGCACCAGCCCCTCAACCCCAGAGTCCTCCCCAGCAGAAGTGTTCTCAGAAGGAAAGGAGGAAGGCAGGACACTTACAATGACCAGCCGTTCAGAGCCACACTGGCCTCAGATATCAGCCAGTGATGAGAAGGAAATGTGCTTGAGTCTGATACCGGCTCAACACAAGGTTGACATAAGAGAAGCCATATTGTAGAAAATAAACCATACCATAACTTTGAATAACCTCTGACTAACTAACCCAGCTGGATGTGCACCTTCCAGGAGATCTACTTGCTCTGTAGATTTTATGACCTCTGCTTGTGTGTGTACCTCTCAGCTGTGATAAGATGATAATTTTGTTCTTTTAAGTTCCTTAGGAATATGATTACCCCCAGACAGAGAGTCTATGCTGATAGCCATCATCAAATGACAACTGAAAGATCTGGTGTGACGACTCCCAGTCCGTAACACCAGAGGGTCAACATTCCTAACCCCGTCCCCTAAAACCCACTGGCCTATATAACTGTGTCAAGATTCTGTGCCCCGCTTAAGATGATTCTTTAGGACACTAGTCCCCCCATCTTCTGATTTGCTAGCTTATCACTTAATAAAATGCCCTTTCTGTGCCACCATCTTGCCTCTTGATGATTGGCTTTCATCTTGTGACAAGCAAATCATGCCCTTTGTGCAGTCCCATCTGGGTCACCAATTCCCCCCTTTTGTTGTTTATTCCTCAATCTTGAGAGATATCCTGCTGATGAGGGGCATAGATTGTTCCATCTCATGGAACCAGTCTCTTAGTAGGATGGTGATGCAGGTGGGCTTCCAAAGTTAGGCCTATATTGTGTAAGCAAGTAACCAAGCATTTAATAAGAAGCACTTCTAGAGAAACAAAAAGAAAAATAAGGTTAATGGTGGGAGCAAATTATAAACCAGTTTCTGAGCCCAGGGGCAGCCAGTCAAAAGATTTCTAGATGTCAGAGTTGAAGCATCTTTTGCAGTTTGAAATGTCTCTGATGATGTCATCAGGTGTTCAGGTATCTTTCTTAGTCGCTTACACAGCAACAGACATGAATCTCTCTGAAGTTTATACCAAGTTGTCCAGCTTCAGTTTGCAGGGCTTCAGGGGAAAGGACAGTTTCAGTTCTTAATGATTTCACATGAAAATGATGAAAAAAATTGAAAACATTTGTTTGAGATTGTAGGTATTGCAGTTATTTCAGGAGACTAGAAGAATTCAGGATCCAGTCCAGTTTACAGATAGAAAACAAAAACCCCAAAGATAATTATCAGAACTAGAACCTAATATCCATGAATGTGTACTATAGTTTCTATTGAAACATAATTTTTCTCTCTGAAATCACCCTCATTTTTAACAAAGATAGAGAATTAAGACTCATTGGTTTGAAAAATAAGTCTAGTTTCAATAAACTTGGCCCAATTACTTACGTAAGTACAGCAAGAATAGCAATTGATCACGTAGGCTCTTTCAAATCTGCTTTGCTGGAACTTTTTACAAGGAATCTCAGATTTAACTTTAAAGGCCTCTTGAGGCCAGGAAAACCAAGTCAAGGACTTGTCATTAGACTCTACCTGCAGATTTGAGTGGATTCCTATCTTCTCAAGGTCCCCCAAATATTCTGAGGTTCCAGGCACCTGTCAGAGAAGTGACTTTATTTACTCACCTGGCAAGGTTGCTGGGAACCCTATAAGCAAGGAACCAGGCCAATATTTCCAGGTGCCTTTATTTCATAAAGTCAACATTTATTCCTCAAAATCTATCTTGTCACATCTGAGTCTGCATGTTTCTCTCAAATATGACATTCTGGGCAAAGCCTTGGTAATATAACCAATGTTTCCAATTGTCTCCTGTTATAAGGAGAACAGATTCTTATTGAACTTATGCAAATAACTATATTGCCATGAAAACAATATTCACTCACTAAGAGTTTCCAAATCCTGGAGTGATCAGGTAGGGAGAAAAAACTAAATAAATGTTTCAATTTTACTTACAAAGGTATAATTTTACCAAATTGTTATACATCATAGTTAGCTTAAGAGAAAGAGAAAAAGGTTTCTTTAAATGTGGGGGGAGGGCCGGCCCCGTGGCTTAGTGGTTAAGTGCGCACGCTCTGCTGCTGGAGGCCCGGGTTCGGATCCCGGGCGTGCACCAATGGGCTGCTTCTCCAGCCATGCTGAGGCCACGTCCCACATACAGCAACTAGAAGGATGTGCAGCTATGACATACAACTATCTACTGGGGCTTTGGGGGGAAAAATAAATAAATAAAAATCTTTAAAAAAATAAATGTGGGGGGAAAAACATAAAAAAATCAGGACTATCTCAAATGAAAAGTCATAAAAATTATAATCATCTTCATCAGTTCATTCAGTCCTGTGTCATCAATTCTTGATCTTAATCTTCTGTTAGCAGTTTTATGAGGCCATCAGTTTCTCTGTTAGAGTTCTGTAATTTCTTACCCAGTTCAGTTTTATAATCGGAAAGTTTATCAGAAGCCTGCATTCTGGAGCAAGTGTCAGAGTCCTTTCTATGAATCTCTCTGAAGATGAGATATATTTGCAAAAGCATCAGAGTAAAACAATTGTCAGCAAATAACAAAAGACTCAAAAAGGGCAGTTGACAGACACTTGGCTATTTCTGTCACATACAACACTTCAAGATAATAACTAGGATTATGGCTGACAACTAGGACAGATCAGAATTTTAGGGATGTTACATAATTTTTAAAACTTTTATATCAATAACATTTACCCACATAACACCACCTAAGAAGGCTTATCATCACTATTTGACAATGCCTCCAATGTAATTTAACATACCAAATAAACCTAATTAGCTTAGTAATTTCTTCTTTATAGAAAGAGAGAGAACAAATTTCTTTGAGTAGTCCCAGGGGTCCTCTGAAAATTCTCAAAGCAAAATTTCTTTCTTCAGGTCAAAGGAAAGACTTCAGTTAGGATTTGAATTTTGGGGGAAGCTTGTCAAAAATATCAAAAGGTTTTAAAACACTTGGTCAAATAGGAAACAACACTCACTGTGAAACAATGCTCAGTTAGCCATTCAATCAAAGTGAAAACACAAACAGTAAAGTGCAAACAGAGAGTTAAAAGTCAAAAACAAAACAAAACAAAAGAAACCTTAATAGAGAGACCTCAGTCTTTTTGAACATAGGAAATTATTTTAACAAAACATAGATCTGCTGGGGGCTGGCCTGGCAGTGGAAGCGGTTAAGTGTGTGCGCTCCACTGTGGCAGCCCGGGGTTCGCCAGTTCAGATCCCGGGCGCGCACCGGTGCACCACTTGTCAAGACATGCTGTGGTGGCGTGCCATATAAAGTGGAGAAAGATGGGCATGGATGTTAGCCCAGGGCCAGTCTTCTTCAGAAAAAAGACGAGGATTGGCAGATATTAGCTCAGGGCCGATCTTCCTCACAAAATAAACAAACAAACAAACAAACATAGATCTTCTGTCTTTTAGGTAAACTTACTCAAAGGTAAAGAAAAACCTGTTAAAACCTCTTTATCAAGAGAAGACTAAAAGTCCAGGAAAATTATCCTTTTAAAAGAGAGAGAACCAAATTTTAATTTTTGCATCAGCTTATTTTTACATTAAAACTCATTTACCAATTAAATTTACTTCATCTTAGCCAAGTCAAACATGCATATAACTCTTTTTAGGGTTCCTCTTCCATAAACCTTCTATAACTTTCTTTTTACGTTCAGAATTTGTCCCATGCCTTCCTTTTCCCTTTCTAGTACTTTAGGACGAATTTATCTTTCTTAACAAAACAAACAAAAATATTTCCACTATTTACACTTTCTTTTCTGAAAATATATATCTTACTTTCATTGAATACAAAGATGTTTTCCTTATTAATTTTTAGTAGCTTTAATCACTTATATTAATAGGAATTATTAACCCTTACAGACCTTTATTTTTAGTGAAAACTAAAAAGTAAGCAATTATGAACTGTCTTTTATATTAGCATTCTGTGGCTTGGCAAATTTATAAATACTTTTCATAATTTCTAGAAACATGTTACTTTATAGTACAATCTTTTAGTAAGATACAAGACATGTTTACTAATAGACCCAAACATTTTTTAGTTTCTCTGTAAAAAGAAGCCCAAAACAGATAAACTTTAGACATATGTAGAGATAACGTTTCAGTATGTTACCTTATTTGAAAATGACCCAAATATTCAATGAATTTTTTATCATTTAATTTTACCTAGGAAAACTTTAAAGTTTCAAGGTACCAGAGAGATTTTGGAAGTTATCTTAAATATACATGCCATACACATAGAAAGTGCTGCCAACATTTTGATCTTTTTCACATCTATTTAGTTTACTCATCCCCAATAATTATTTAGATTGCCTACAAAACTTTATGAGACATTAGACAAAATTAGCTATCATTTTAAGTTATTATTTTTCTAACCAGTTTTGTAATAGACATAACATCAGCTTATTTGACCAATAAACATAGAAAAAAGGCTGCGTGTCTGCATCGTATCCAATGCTGATAACTCTGAGGACATCTCCATTTTAATCAAACCAACAATTTTAAATAAGCTTTCAGTTACCAAAGATTAATTTATATCACGTTAACTTGAAAGACATTTGGGTTAGTTTCTATTACATTTAGCAATAATTTATATAAGTGCTTACTTTAAGCCAACTGAATAGAGCTCTTTAGAAATTATACCAGCCAGAGGTAAGATATCACACACACATGCATAACATACACATAGACACATGTACACAGAGACACCACAGCTATTGTTTTAAAATTACTGCCATGAGTCAGGTACAGTAATGAAAAGCTCCCTAGTTATGAATCCAAATTTTGTTTTAAGCCTTTTTAGTAATGTTTGCGGAGAAGATACTCAAGATGCTAAATTTTTGGTGAAGGTGCTCTTATGGCTGTTTTTCTTTCCTATTTCCTTTTTGTTTTTTCCCTCAGTCCTAGGAATTAGTGATGGGCTAGATATTCCCTGGAGCATTTGCAAGCTCTCTGAGATAAGGGAAATGGGTGGAACCTGATCTGCTCCTAAGGCTGCATTTCCAGTCTTGTAAGGCTTTTTTAAGGACAAGTGCTCTTGATTTCTCAGAAACTTGGTTGTAACTCAAATGACATTATAGGTTGATCTACCTGTCCAACTACATCACAAAGGCACAGAGAAACTAATCAAGTTTTCTCCAAGATGGCATTTCTGGGGTATATTTGTCTTATCAGTTTCTAACGTTCCAATATCTACAAGCATTTTGAGAGGAACAGGGGAGGCTTTGGGATTGGGAAAGGATAAGTGAACTTTGAATGGCCTTCTAGAGCCATACCTCTGGCCCTGCAGGGATTTGCAAGACAAAAATGGTTGTTTCCAGTTCCCCCAAAGAACTGGAAAGAGGTTGACCCACTCTTTCAGCTACATTTAGAAGTTTTTCAATTTAAGGATCCATCCTCTGACCTTTGACAAGTAGGATCTTAATAGTGACTCAAACCAATAAGCATTTATGGCTTAACTACGGATGCAAGAGGTGTCCCCGGAAGAAGCAGCCCTCACGAGATCCAGAAAGTGCACTCCCAAAAATAGTCCAAGAAACCAAAGGCTTCCACTGCATGAGAGGTAGTGCACTGACAAGGAAGAAGGTTGAGACAACGAAGGCTCGCAATGAACTAGGGCCCCTCATGACCAAAGAGGTCAAAAAGCCAAGCTCTCAAGACATAGAACAAGACAAAAGAAAACAAAAATCTCATCCTATATGCACATCAACAACTTTAGCTATGCTTTGGGTCTCTTGCAGCCAGATTAATACCTAGGGGGATGCCACGGAATTGGGGATTGTGTGTGCTTTACGGAGTACCTTGCTGCATGGACATTTTCTTGAGGTTGGTGAGGGACCTGTTGTCATCTACCCAGTTCCATGACCAACTTGTACCATCATGGGAGTCTTCTTGAGGTGGCGAGTGCCCTAATGGCTCTTAACTGCTTGACCTGTGCCCACCAATATTGCGGCCTTTTTTGGCTTCCGAGATGTCCCTTAGCAAAAGCTTCCACCTTATGCGCATACTCCATAGGCGGCCCTACGGCAAAGTTTACTGTGGGTCCGCCCAGACAACAGGCTTATGGAGATGCCTGCATGTTGCTCTACGGTTTTTCCTTTTTATGACAAATGACACAAAAAAACAGAGACAACGAAGAATAGTAACTATCTGTGGGAGGAGAAGATCAATAAACCAATGAGTACTCAGTAGCTCGTACTATGCGTTTGTAGCTAAAAGTAGCCCATTTTGGGAAAATGCAGCCTAAGGGGCTACAGGTGGGGATTGAATTAGCATTTCCCATTGTTTCAGAATTTAGACATGGCCAGTCAAAAGTATATTTATGCTGCAGCTAGACCCAGACTGTGAAAATTTCAGGCATCCCTGAAATCAAGACCCTTACAATGAAGGCCCAGCCAAAGCTTTCTTCTAATGGCCAATATAATTCCTCTAGGCTTACAGCAGTTTGGTAGGACCCTTAGCCACAAATGGCAGTGCAACCTGCATTTCCGTCTATCTCCTACTGCAAAATGGGGTGCAACCATATTTTTGTCCGACTGTATTTTGGGATTCCCCCTACCTGACAATTATCAAGCCAAGCCCTCAGGTCACAAAACAAGCTTGGCAAGATTCTGCTGGTCTCTGTAAACATTTACAGCTTCTGGAAACTTTAGGTCAAAAGGTGGAGCCCTGGACTATTTAAAGATTAAAGATTTTTCCTTATTCCTTGGTTTGGAGGCTCAAAAAGAGCCCAAAATTGCCACTGTAATTTTAAATTATCCTGGGTTATCTCGCCAGCTGTTTACAGTTATCCCCCTTTCAGGGACTTTGCCCAAGGTGGCCGCAACAAACAAGGTAATTTCTAGAGAGAGTTTGTTACAGTCATTGAGAAACTCAGTCCTCAAACAGCCAATTTTAACAAGTAAAACAGTCAGACATAGACAAACACGAACAGACACCAAAATCCGATATTCCAGGACTCTAACCCGGGGTACTCTGGGACCCTACACCAGGGCTCGGCACTCTAACCTGATCCGTTGGAGTACCCCAGAGGCTGTAACCCTTTTATATTGTCTTCCACAATCCTAGCCTTGAGACTTTAACCCAGCAAAAAATATCACCAGTGGGGCCTCTAACCCACTATGCCGACAAGATATTAGACAATTTTAGTCACAGGCACGTTTTAACGAGGTCACTCAACCAAAAGATATCTGATCCTGGAGCTGTTTACAGACACAGTCACAGACAAACCAGACACCAGTGAACCGGTTCCCAGATTCCAGGTGAAGTCCTACACCTCTTCCCACTTCAGCAGAGCGCCCTATTAACCAGATGGTCTCCTCCCTCAAAGAGGAGGACCCCAGATGGGGAGGAAGGAAGTTTTCAGTGGTGCACTCCCAAGTCTACTTACCCTACTCCAGATGTGATCATGTCAACCCACCAGAAGTAGCTGTCTCTCTTTCCCCCATAGGGAGAGTTAGGAGGCAGCCGACATCGGCACGGGAGAGCAGGAAGGGCAGATCCCCGAGACAAAGGGAGCCTTGATAGCTGATAGGAACTTACCGGACAGGTCGCCCGTCCGAGGTCAACTGGCCATGAGCAGGACTTAGTCAAGTCTCACCAGAGTCGCCAAATTTCCGTTACCACACAAAGGGCATGATCTGCTTACTGCGAGACAAAAACCAATCGTCAAGAGGCAAGATGGTGGCAGAAAAAGGGCATTTTATTAAGCAATAAGCTAGCAAATTGGAAGATGGGGGGACTAGTGTCTTAAAAAGCCATCTTAAGGGGGAGTACAGAATCTTGAAGCAGTTATATAAGCCAGTGGGTTACAGGGGAGAGGGTTAGGAATGTTGACCCTTAGGTGTTACAGACTGGGAGTTATCACACCAGATCTTTGAGTTGTCATTTGATGATGGCTATCAGCATAGACTCTCTGTCTGGGGGTCATCACATTCTGAAGGAACTCAAAAGAGCAAAGTTATCATCTTATTGCAGCTGAGAGGTACATGCACAAGCAGAGGTCATAAAATCTACAGAGCAGATAGATCTGGAGGGTGCATATCCAGCTGGGTTAGTTAGTCAGAGGTCGTTCAAAGTTACAATATGGTTTGTTTTCTACACTATGGCTTCCCTTATATCAACCTTGTGTTGAGCCGGTATCAAGTCTTTCTCCTTACAGTGCATATCAGACCTCAGTATCCATCGTAAGACACTAGAGAAAGAAGGGTCAACTGAACCCATAGCAAGCAGAAGCAAGGAAGTAATAAGGATCAGAGTAAAAATGAATGAAATAAAAACAGAAGAACAATAAAGAAAATGAACAATATCAAAAGCTGGTTCTTTTAGAAGCTTTAGAGATCAATAAATTTAGTTTTTCAACTTCCAGTCATATCCATCATAACGTGCAGAACCATCTGTACAACATGCCCAGGAGTTTTTTCTTCTCAGTCAGCTGTCATAGGGAATAGCCACATGAAGCCGAATGTATGTGTTGAGGGATAAGAAACAATGTAGGCCAAGAAGGAGTGTGATGTTGTGATTTATAAGAAATATATATTTGGTCTTTGTCTACTGTTCCTGGCACATAGTTCCTAAAACTCTTGTAATTTCCTATATAAGAGCCATAGGGGCATCTTTTGCTATAATATTTGGTCTTTTGTCATTGGTTCCTGAAATAACTCCAGCATCATAAAGGTGAAAGCGGTGTCCTGTAATTCATAAGAAGCCCTTTTCAACCACAGCCGAGTTTATGGTAATGAGGTGACTTTTCGAAAGCCCCTAAGGATGAGGGCTGGTTGCTGGTGGAACCAACCACGTGATTAGAGGGTTGGAACTTTCAGTCCCCTCCCCCTGACCTCTGGGGATGGAGAGATGCTAGAGGTCGAATCAATCATCAACGGCTAATGATTTAATCCATCATGCCTATGTAGTGGAGCCTCCATAAAACCCCAAAAGGACAGGGTTTGGAGAGCTTCTGAGTTGGTGGACATGTGGAGGTGCAGGGAGAGTAGTGCACCAGGAGAGGGCATGGAAGCTTTGCACTCCTTCCTGTACACCTTGCCCTGTGCGTCTCTTCCATCTGGCTGTTCCTGAGTTGTATCCTTTTATAATAAACTGGTAATCTAGTGAGTAAACTGTTTCCCTGAATTCTGTGAGCCGTTCTCACAAATTACTTGAACCAAAGGAGGGGGTCCTAGGAACCTCTGATATACAGCCTGCTGGTCAGAAGCACAGGTAACAACCTGGCCTTGTGATTGGCATTTTAATCAGGACCGAGGTGGCTGTCTTGTGGGACTAAGCCCTTAACCTATGGGATCTGATTCCATCTCCAGGTAGATAGTGTCAGGATTGAGTTAAATTGTAGGATACCCAGCTTGTATTGCAGGTTGCCTGATGTGTGGAAAAACCCCACAAATCTGGGGTCAGAAATGTCAGGATTGTAGTATTCAGAGAGTATTGTGTTATGTAAACGAAAACAGTAGTGTGTGTTTTCTTTACAAAGAGTCAAATATATCTGAGTCGCCTACTCATACAAATTACTTGTGACTTCAGGACTCTCTCAGGCCCATTCTCTTATATACTGTTTCCAATTGATGAAGGATTGTTGCTGTGCATGCCCAATGTTAAGACTTGATAGATCAGATTACATGTAGTCCCTGAGGGACATCTCCAGTTGCGTAGTTATTTGATGCCCCATGGTTAGATATTCATCTCTACCAGGACTCAGTAGCAAGACAGGAGCTGTTTTTCAAAATCTAAACAGTTACCTGAAGAATAGGATAGGGCTTTTCTCCAAAACTCTAGAGGACTGTGCTGTGTTTCTCTTATTAGAGTTTGCCAGAGCATCCATAAAACACCCTTATTTACCACAGATACTTCAAAAGTGTAATTGGTTCTGCCCAGCTCGTGAGGAGCCAGCCCTGGTGGTCTAGTGGCTAAGAGTCAGCACTCTAACTGCTGCAGTTCATTTCCCAGTCAGTGAACCACACCGCCCTGTATGTCAGTTGCCATGCTGTGGCAGCTGCGTGTTGCTGTGATGCTGAAAGCTATGCCACCGGTATTTCAAATACCAGAAGGGTCCCCAACGATGGACAGGTTTCAGCTGAGCTTCTAGACTAAGACAGACTAAGAAGAAGGACTGGCCACCCACTTCCAAAAATGTTGGCCATGAAAATCCTATGAACAGCAGTGGAGCATTGTCTGATACAGAACCAGAAGGTGAGAGGATGGCGCAGAAAGACCAGGCAGGGTTCTGCTCTGCTGTACAGGATCTCTAGGAGTCAGAATCGACTCAACAGCACTAACAACAAGGTCATAACGACAAAGTGGCAGAGAAGTTTGCACTCTTGTTAGAGAGCCTTTTTTCCCCTCTGACTCCTTCTCAAAAGTGGTTCCTTAAGAGTTACTCAGTAAATACATCAGAATAGCACTTTTAATTGTGGTATATGTTGCCTTAAAAGTTAAAATGGCCCAGGAAGCTTTGTGCCTGTTTGTAAAAATAGGCATTACACAACAACTTGTTTTTAATTTTGGAAGGGATATCCTCCATGCTCCAAACCACTGTACTCCCAGAAACTCCATCAAGGTTGTGGGGCCCTAGGTTTTCATGAGATTTTTGTCTCACCTTCTTGCTCATGTGTATTTTACTAATGCATTTAAATGCTTGCTAATTCCTGCTCATCGAGTCTAATCAGCATAGTGTTAATGATGTATTGTACATATGTGATGTTCTGTGATGTCAAGATGATCAAGATTTCTGCAGAATACATTATGGTGGAGAGTGGGTTTGCTGATTAACCCCAAGGAAAACTATGAAGGTGTGTTGACAACACTGTCAAGTAAAAGCAAGCTGATTCTGATGGTTCCTACAACATGGTAGAGGGGAAAAATGGTTTCCAGGGCAACAGTGCATCTCAGATGCCAGGGGCTGTGTTGATTCTAAGGACAGTGAACAGTCATGTTAAATGGGGATGGACAAGTAGTGTGATTTTTTTTTTAATGTGTCAACTTGGCTATATCCCCCAGTTATTTAATGAGATGCTAATCTAGATGTTGCTCTGAAGGGAGCTTTCAGATGTCATTAAAACCCATCATGAGATGACTTTATATAAAGGAGATTATCCTGGATAATCTAGGTGGGACTAATTCCATCAGTTGGAAGATCGTAAAAGCAAGGCTGGGGGAGGCAGAGAGAGAGACAGAGCAAGAGAGAGAAGAAGAAGAAAAAGGAGGAGGAAGGGGAGGAGGAGAAGGAGAAAAAGAAGAAACATTTCCTGTGGACAGCAGCTTCAGCCCTTGGTCTTCTCTTCCTGTTTCACTTATGGGTTTTGGTCTTCCTTAACCAACCCCCATAATCATGTACGCCAATTCCTTATAATCCCTATCTCTCTCCTTCTCTGAATTAACTCTGACTTATACAAGTTTCATCATCCCTTTGTCTCTCAAATTTAAATCATGGCCTTTGTCTCTTCAATTCCCCCAGTTGCTTTTGGTTCACAGCCATGTATTGAATAATGATGTTTTGGTCAACAACCACATATATGACAGTGGTCCCATAAGATTAGTACTGTATAGCCTAGGTGTGTAGGAGGCTATACCATCTAGGTTTGTGTAAGTACACTCTATGATGTTCGCACAACGACAGAATTACCTAATGAGGCATTTCTCAGAATGTATCCCCATCATTAAGTGACACATGACTGTATTATCCTTTTATAAGAGAAAGCCCCAGGGGTTTCCACTTGGCATTTCCTCCCAAGAGAGCTCTCAGTCCATGGATCCAAGAGCCAAATGGGTATTCTGCCAGTTGCTAATTATGTACATTCCAATTATACACTAAGGAACTAGGGGTGGGGGGAAGAACTGGGGAAATTATCACAGAATGGGTCCCCATAGTTATCGGGTCCACTCTGAATCAAACTTGTGCCAAAACTCCATTTATAACTCGAAAACCATAGGCCCACTTTGACTGGTGGATGATAAAGCTATTTTGGGTTCCAGGAAAATAGCAGTGTATTCAAAGCCAGTATCTTATATGCCCCAAAGTTCTGAATATTTTTCCACAGTGCATCATGATTCTCATAAATGTCAACAGACCAATTTAAGAGAGACTTGAAGGAAGATTTACAGTATATGCCATGGCAATATTGCAGGATCCTTTGCCTCCCCTTCAATCAGGTGGTTGCTGATTTTGAACTGGATTATGAATGGAAATTGGGTGAGAGGCTCTACTCTCCATTTTGGTAATCCAAGTCAGGTTTTTGGGTTCTAGATCTGGAGATCTCCCTGATCAATAAACATTTAGTAGATGGACCATCTGTCTCCTTTCTAGGGAAACAGTGATCCATTAGTAATTGCTCTTCTGATTACCAATTCATCCTTGCTACCCATTACAATGAGCACGCCATCTTGTTTCTGCCAGTTAAATTCTGTCATTTACTCTCTGTTATTCTTATATCTCATCATCCCCATTGAAATCAGGGAGCGCCTCTCAAGGGCAGCATTTCCCAGGCAACAGAAGACAGCCGCCACAGAGCTTTTCAAGGATGCTGATGCTCTCCTCACTAATGTGTTTCTCAGTTTCTTAGTGAAGGGATTGTCCTTTGGATCCTCTCAGGAGACGTAATGGTGGGGGTACACATCTTTGCAAAACATACACTCACTCTAACGGTCCCATCTCCCTAAGCCTTTGGATTCCTTATCTTACAGTAAACCTGGGAAGTTCTGGCACCTTAACCTCTTTGAGTTCAGTTTGCATAACCAACACCATAAACTACTAAAGCCATTTTCAGCCGTGTGATCTAATATTAAATCCAGAATCTTTGGTAAATGTACCCATCAATTAATTAGGAACAACCCAGTGTTATATTCTATCTTCCATGGTCTAAAATATTTAGAATCAATTGCTACATGTATTCTCCATGTCTGCTGATATTAATTAGCAAAAAATTGCAATTGTTTTCGGTATATATGTTATTTTGTTCTTTCTTCTTGTCTGCCTGGAGTATGCTGGGATCTGATCCTAGTTATGGGTCTAGTAGCAACAAAGTGTTGACTTGAGTTGGTTGGGATGAGTTTTGAGGAGGATGGGCATCACCTTGCAAAGAAACTGCCCAAGCTGAAGTTATTACAGAGTATTCAGGCAAGGGAAGGCTAGTCTCCTCAGAACTGAGAGGGTGGGGTACTTTTGCTGACAATGGAAACTCAGAATGAGTCTGGGATTCAAGATTCTGAACTTTGTTTGAATTCACTCAGATGTTCCAATTCTAAGTCTCAGAGCCCCAATCCTTCCCAAATAATGCCTTGACTTTTACAGGAGCGACTTGGTGAGGCTATGGATTTAACTTACACTGTAATTATGTAACGCATAATTAAATTTTATTTCTCATTTTCTGTGAGATCAGCCTTGCAACTACAAGAAACAAATAATTCTTTTAGCACTACGATAGGAATGCTCTGGTTGTCTGGGTGCCGTGGAGATTTGTCCTCTGCTTTCTGTAAGTACTCCAGGTCACTCAGAAGCAGCCATCCCACCCCAAGTCCTTGTGCATGGTGTGGGTGCCATAATGATTAAGTGCAGCAGCCCTAGCTTCCCTAAAACAGTTGCTTCGGAAAAGCACGCCATCGCAATTCAATGACAGGTGCTAATTTGATGACTTGTGATGCCACTGCATGCCACGAATCACTATCATCTCATTTTTCACTGGGAAAAAAGTCTGAGCACTGCATTCAAGCCCAGGGATGTGACCAAACTAATTCTGGAATGCCACCTTTGAGAGTCTGTTTCTTGGAACCACTCTTGGGATCAAGTACTGTACCAGTCAGGGTCTGATAAAAAACAAAACAAAAACAAAGAAACCACATGTTTATTTTAAGAAATAATTTAATATAAAGAAAGAGTTCAATAGAAAGAAATAGTTAAATAGTACGGGAAGACTGAGAAGGCAGAAGAGTAATACTGAGTTGTCACATGGATAGTAGCTGTAAGAGGTAGCTCTCAACTCTAGGCTGGGGAACAAAGGGGCTGGAAGAATCTACGGGCTTTTAGGAAGGGAGCTGGGGAGACTGGATTCATACTTCTGAGAGGAGACACTGCTCAACTGCTTCCATTACCTCAGGATCTTGCAGTCTGGTGCAGCATTCTGAAGGGGCATGATAAGGCTGGATTGGGGAGCGTTTAAAAAAAAAACAGCTTGTAAAGTCAAACTAACTTTCTCTGATTTGGTGAAGAAGCATTGGTGGATGATGCTTAGAGGAATAAGAAGCAAACAGGAAAGAGGAGCTTTCTTTTCTTTCCTTCAGTCCTGCGATCTCCTTCCAGTAACCCCTATCGGCAGACCCTAACAAGGAGTAAACCAGCAAAGAAGACACCGTCTTCTCCCGCACATGTGGAACCCACAGATACAAAGGGCAGACTAAGTGACTTGAGCATCTGTGGATATAGATATCCGCAGGGGCTCCTGAAACCAATGCCCCCGCGGATACCGAGGGATGACTCTATGTGGTTTGCAGCAACTAGACCCAGCATTGCAAAAAAGAGTATAGAAAGATGGATTTGGTACCAAGAGACAAAAGCTTAATAACCAACACAGTTTATTTAAAAGAGTAAGTGATGTAATGTATGTAAAATGCAAAGAAGAATGCCAGGTGTGAATCAAAGCGGTGACGAGGAAGAAAAAGAGGAGAAGGAGCAGGTGGTGAGTAGATTGGAGTCGTCATGCCAAGTGTTAATTGCTATTAACTTGAGAAGCAGAAACACTGAATACCGGCTCACTGGTGTGGGCCATGAAGGAAGTCATAGATGACCCAGGGCAAGTTATCTTGAGGAGTTGAGGGAAGAAGCCAGATTATCCAAAATTGAGCAGTGGATGAAGGTGAGAAAGTAGAGGCAGTGAATAGCAATGTGTCTTTTGAGAAGTTTGGTGTTGCAGAGAAGAAAAATGGGGTTACCAGGGCCAAGATAAGTGTTCTCTCACAAATCACAACTTTGTATACTGTTCTTGCCTTAGAGCACTTAGAGGATAAGTCCAACTGTTATGAGAGGTTCGGGGATTCAATTGGAGATGTAAAAGGAACTTTCCACTCCAAACAAATGGACTGAAGGTATATTTTATTATATAGAGGATAGTAAAGGCGATAGTCCGCAAACAGATCCGAATAGGTCAAATATTAAGAGGGAAAAAACACCAGCTCGACTGGAAAGGGAAAACATCCACATCGGCTGAGATAGCAGCAGATTCGAATAGGTCATATAATAAGAGGGAAAAAACATCAGATCGATCGGAAAGGGAAACACCAGATCGACTGAAGGGAAATGACACAAATCAACCGGAAAGAGAAACACCAGGTTGACCGAAAAGAGAACACATTAGATCAATTACTTTACAATAAATCAATTATTCACAACATCCACGCCCCACTGTCGGGAGAGTCCTGTCAATCGACACGGCTGGGCAAGGATCACACATCCTGGGCAAGGCGTCCCTTCCACAGGTGGAACTCTCACCGGGTCTCAGTCTCCAGCAGTTTATATAAGCAGTTACAGAGTTTACAGAGCAAGCATCTAGTGTTCCCATGCACAAATGGTTATCAGTGGCGTACGTGCACTGAGCCCCTTGGCTAACGTCCCAGCCCAGTAATTGTGTACGTGCATTGTTCTCTTTGGTTATTGTCTTAGCCTGGCACAGATGGCCAGTCCATCCCGTGCTACGACGCTCCAAGAGCCTTGAAATGTTACAACTTGCAACTCTCTCCGTGGGAGAAGGGCCAGTTCCCACCACGCAGAAAGCAGCTTTTATATTTCTTTTTGTGCTGGTGGCTGTAGGTCAATGGAGCGGCCAAACATGGCTGTACTCATGTCAAGACACCAACATAGGTGGTGGCCTGTAGTGTGGAGGACATAGGAAGGAGACCAGTAAGCTACCTCTTACAGCTACTATCTATGTGACAACTCAGTATTATTCTTCTGCCTTCTCAGTCTTCCAGTACTATTTAACTATTTCTTTCTATTGAATTATTTCTTTATATTAAATTATTTCTTAAACATGTGGTTTTTTTGTTTTTGTTTTGTTTTTTATCAGACTCTGACTGGTACAGTATTTGATCCTAGATACCTCAGACAGTGGGAGTAAGAGAGCTTCACAGTGAGGAGACTGTGGCCAAGAGCGGGGAGCTACCCCGGTCACAGAATCAGTTTAGAAAACATCTCAGACAAGACGGGAAGCCCTGTTACTTTGTTTTCGAGAAACTCCAGGCCAGAATGTTTAGGTATTTATGAGATAAAAGCTAAACTAACCCAGGCATCCTCGCCCACCTCCCAAACTTTGGTCATTATGACCAGATCCACCACCATCTCTAGCTATTGTTGCCCCTGCGCACATTGCACTACGGAAGCAGGACAGCCCACATTTCAGAGATGCAAAAATTTATTATGTGAAGACTACAGGGAATTAGCACATTGATTCTGGTGAGGATTTACAGGGAAACAGCCTCCATAGCCAGAAAAGTAGTGGATCTTTGGGTCCAGGGTGGGTAATGAAATTGCAGGCAGCAGCTGAATAATCAACATGAATATCTACGTAGGTGGTAGCCTGTAGTGTGGAGGACATTCCAGGAAGGAGACCAGTAAGCAGGACTTGATTCTGTGTGAGATAATCAGGATATTAGTCAACTTCGTACCTTTTCTAAGCAGGCTGTGAGTCAAAGCTGAGAGCTTTTCCCTGTCCCCCACCCACTTTACACTGGTACTGCTGTCCACTATCCATGGTGCTGAACCAAGATCCTGTCTGGACAGCCATCCACTGCCTAGCCCTGGATACCAGTTTCTCTCTGTTCCCTGAACTCTCATCAACTAAGATGGAGTCTCTTCCTCACCTTGGCCTACTTCATGACAGAAGGATATAAAATATTGCCAGATGCTCTGGTTGATCACAAGACATATTTCTTACTTTTAATATTGACAACTCATTCACATTTCTAAAACACTTTCTAGGCAGAACCAAGTATGTCTGTGAACAGAGTATGACATAAGGGCCACAGTTTGGGACTTTTGTGATATATGGCAGCCTAGATGTAATGGTGGGGATAAAATGAGATGCTCTAGGCCTTTGAAAGTTTTACAACTGGCAACAAATTAGCTTAGTTAGACCTGCACTGTCCAATACGGCAGCTGCTAGCCACTTGTGCATATTGAGCACTTGAAATGCAGCCAGTCCAAATTGAAGTGTACTGTAAGTGTAAAATATACACTAGATATCAAAAACTTAGCATGAAAAATACAATGTAAAATATTTCATTAACAATTTTACATTGACTCATGTTGACATGATAATATTTTGGATACATTGGGTAAATAAAATATGTTACTGAAATTAATATAATCTGTTTTTTTTTCCTTTTAAAAATGTCATTACTGGAAAACTCAAAATCACTTGTGTGTTTTGTGTTATATTTCCGTTGGACAGCATTGGTTTAGAGTATTCCATAACTAAGCTAATCAACCTAAGGACATAGATTCAATTATGGTGTTGGCCATTCAGTTTATGTCCCCTGTCATAGACTGTACATTCTTCTTGGTGGCTTAACCCATCAGAAAGCATGTGTCTTCAGAAAGCATGTGTACGTTTCACTACAAACTTATCTTTACTCCTCAGAAGAGGATGCCTCCATCCCCCACGACTCCTATGACCAGGGACCCAGAGCTTCTTTCCACTGTCTAGAGAACCAGGTCCTTCCCTCCTCTTGTGTATTTGCACATATTGTATCCTCTGCTTTTAATGACTTTTCCCACAAAGAAATTCTTAATCATCCTTCAACATCCAGCTTAAATTCTGTCTGCTCTGTGAAGCCCTCCTGGAAGTCCCCTGACACAGCTGCTGGGTCTTGCTTCTCTACTTCCAGAGAACCTCAACCAGAGCACCTTACTGCACATAAAATTGCCTATTTATTTGTCTTATCCCTTACTAGGCTGGAGGCTCTTGAGGTCAGGGGCCAGGTGTGATTCATCTTTGTAATCCTGGCACCAGGGATAAAACAGGGAATAAGATAAAGTCCTTGCCTTCATGAAGTCTACATTCTAGTAGGAGAGACAGAAAAGAAACAAGTAATATAGTAGGAAGTCAGATAGTAAAGAATGTTATGAAGAAAAATGAAGCAGAGAGTGGCAGTTGTGCCTTTTTTGAGAGACCTGAGATGGTAACACTTGAGCTGAGTGTATTCAGCACAGAATAGTTGCAAATAAATATATGATAAATGAATAACGAAATCTCTTTTTATAGAAATCCCCCTCTTTTTCATCACCAAATAGCATCCTTGTAAAGATACCTCATATAACTGAGCCTCTTCCACACTCCTCCTTTCTTTGCTTCATAAAGGAAAGCTCATTCCTGCCTCAGGGCTTTTGCACATGCTCATCCTCCTGCCTGTGATGTTCTTCCCTGGGTCTTGGCACAACTCTTGCCTTATTATTCAGGACTCAGCTGAAATGTCTCCTCCTTCAAGAGCCTCTGCTTGCCTATACTCTCTTAATTGGCTGCCTCCCTCCCTGCCCCCACCCCAGTCACTCTCTCTCACATCCTCCTACTTTGTTTTCTTTGTAGTACCCACTACCCTCTGGAATTTAGTTGATTGTATTTACTTCCTAGTTCATTGTTAGGATGCCCAACAATGATATGAGCTCCAGGAGAGCAGAGTCTTTGTGTTGTTCATGGTTGTATCCATCGCATTTAGCACACAGTAGATGCTTACCTGAAATTTTATAAATGAATGAATGACACATTTATAATGACCCTAAAGGCCAAGCACCATCACTAAGGGAGGAAATATGCGCTGGTTTCTCACCGAATTGATGCAAATGTGGCTCCTTCACTTTGGGGATATTTAGACGCCAACTTGGAGGCTGGCATTCTGCAGTATCAGATCTAGAAAGCAAAAATGATACCTCAGACAGTGGGAGTGAGGGAGGAGCAGACAGGCCAAAGGGGTTTTCCCTTGCCCCACTGGGGAATGAGCCAAAGGCTTGGAGACAGGAGGCTCTGCTTTGTCACTGGCTGTCTCTGATCACTTCACTGACAGTTCTGGGTTTCCTTGTCCATAAATTGGGAACAACTTCTCTCCCTCAAGCTAATCACTTAAGAGCTGTATGTTGAAATGAGACAGTGGAGGAAATTGGCATTAGAGCAGCCAGAGTCCCCATTAGCCTGCTGCTTCTCCAAAGTGGTGGCCTAGTATCAGCAGAGCAAGGGTGTTGGTTGAGCTACCCCACTCACATTTACTTTGAGTGAGCCTGGGAACCAAGTTTTGGGAGCTTCACGTCTCATCCAGATTAACTGCCTCAAGCCTCCTACTTCATAAATAGTGAGCTCCCTGTCAATGGAGGTGTGTGAGCAGAGGCCAGGAAATTGCTTGCTGGGAGAGCCACCTAAAGGAACTTTAGAAACTCCAGCATCCAGCACTTGGTAGGACTAGTGAATATTCAGTAAGAGTCCTTTCGACCCAGCAATTCTATTGGTTTTCAGATTCCTGCTGGGGGCCTGAGCTGCTGAGATTCAATCTTGCATTTGTTGCTTTGGGTTCTGGCAGATGTGGAAACTTCAGATGCTTGGAGGTAGAGGCTACTGGAAGGAGGCATTTTTTCTCTGGGTTGAAACCAGACCAATTTTCTGCTCATAATGCAACATCATACAATGTAGGGGGAGGGTAAAGGAGGTATTGGGCAGCTTTTCTCCCCCCAAGTAGCCTCCATTTATATCTCGGCTTCTCTAGACTTTGGAGACCAGAATAGAAGTGAAACCAGCAGGTACTTAGCTAATGGTGGAGGTTCAGTGGCTGGTGCAGGCAGAGTGCTTAACCCTGGGTGTGGCACCCAGGGCTCCCTCAGCAAATGGCAGCTGAGTTTATTAGGGCTGTTATTATTAGGGACCATTCTGCCTCAGCAGGGAAGGGAGTTTTGGTCTGGGAGAAGTGTCAGGGTCAGGGAAGGGGATATGAGATGAAAAGGGTAAAGGAGCAGTCTGAGCTTTCTCCTGGAGTGGTATTGTTCCTTCCCACCGTGAGCACTTACTAATCAGATCATTAACCAGCTGCAGATCCAGGTTGGAGAGCAATGAATTAAGGAAGGGACATAGCTGAAAGACAAGGAAATACGCAAGAGTCAGGATGAGGACTCTACCAATGGAGCATAAATGGTGATAATCAAAGCAAGTTCTCCTTCTAAGCCAAATCATGGTAGGGAACAGCAAGGTAGAGGGGTTTTGGGGACAGACTGCCCTGGGGTCACATGTCAGCTGAGCCATCTAGCAGCTATATGACTTGGGTAAGTCATCGACCCTCACTGGAACTTTTTCCTCAATCTGGAAAACAGAGATAGTATTGTCACCTAGAGTATAAGATTGTTAGGAGGATGAGATAAGAAAATTCATGGAAGATGCTTGGCACCGTGTCTGCATGCTTAGTGAATGTTAGCTGTTAATTTCATGATTACTTATACTCATTTTACAGATAAGAAAACTGAGCCTTGGAGAGGCTTATCAACTTACCTCTGGTCACACAGATGCTGATTTTGACTTGAAGAATTAAATAATGTCTGTGAAGCACTTCACCAGTGCCTGGTTGCCAAACGGGAGCTTAATAAACACAGCTTCCTCTAACGTTCCTTCCTGGGAGATTTCCTTCCGGTTTATTAAGATTCAACCCACCAAGCTCTGGGTCTCAGACTCAAAAACTGAAGTAACCTGGGTTTATATACTTACTTCTGCTGCCAAATCATTGATTATGAAGGTTTCCAGGTTTGTCTCTATATTTTTCACAATCAGACTTGTTGTTGGAGTCAGTCTAAATAAAGAGTGAAAGAAGTTGGTAGAACAGATTAATTTTTCCCAAACTCTCCTTTCTTTATATCACTTCTTTGCTCAATTGACCCCAAATTGCTTCAAGTCAACTCCTTGTTTCCACAGCGTTCCATGACCCTGCCTTGCCCTTCTACTCTGACCTACCTCTTAGGGCTCCTTAAAATTAATCTTTCAATTTAAATCACTTTGCCGTCATTGTTGTTTCCCATCATTCTCCTCTTTGTGCCCATTTTGTTTCTCTTTCCTGGAATGCTTTCTTCAGCTTCTACTACCCTTTTAGGTCCAGCCAACTGGCTTCCTCCAGAAAGCCCTTCCTGACTTCTCTAGCCAGCTCTGAGTTCTCTCTTTGCTGTGCACTTTCCCATTTCTCCAATTATCTAACGCTCCAATAGAACTTATCTCCTCAGTCAGATGGTCATACCTTCATGGAAGGAATAGTATAGTATCATCTTCAGTTGGGGGAGAAGAGAAAGAAGCAGGAAGCAGCAGTGTAAGGGTGTCGTCACGTTCCTGACTCAGTCTGAATCCTTACAGGTTAGGGTAAATCTGTCCAATTCTCAGGCAACGGGTTTGTGTCTTTATTCTATAAAGAGCTTGCATATAAACCAGCTAATCTGTCACTTCCAGCCTCAAGTCTCAGATTTCCCTTAAGGAAGAACTGGTTTTCTTCAACAAATCAAAAGACATGGAGGTCGTAATCACAGAGTTTTCCTAGGGGGAGATGGCTGTGAGTCAAGGATGCCGTATCAGGCCTGGTTCTCACTTATCTTTGAACATCACAGGAGGACATTACCAGACCTGTAAGGGCTCAGAAAGGATTCCATACTCAGATCTTTCTTGAAACAGTGAGCAATTGGGAGATGAATCAAAATAAAGAATTCATGAATGAAAAAGACAGGGTATAAAATAGATTGGTGACGACTATTGGATTCAGTTAATCGTGGATGTCAGCCTATATTTAAAAAAAAAATCTTACCAAAGAAGATTGTAAAAAAGAGATTACAAATTTAGAAGAAAACACTAAAACCTTAGATAATAAAAGGGCAAACCTCTGAAACCAGTTTCTCTGAAGAGGAAATGTCACAGATTAGTAAGCAAAGGATGAAATCTTTGCTTAACTGGTAGTCAAAAAAATGAAAATAATGACATCCATGGGATTTTCTACCTACTGAAGAGAAAAGTTGTGAAGATGAGCCTAATTGGCACTGATTGGGTATGGGGTAGAACTCATCAGTGCCAGATAGAACTCTATCACTGAGTTCAGTTCTGTCGGAGAAGTATGTGGTAAGTGATTTGGCATGCCTTTCGACTATTATTTGCCTTAAAGTTTAAAAGTCATGGGGCCGGCCTGGTGGCGTAGTGGTTAAATTTGTGCGCTCCACTTCGGCGGCCCAGGGTTCGCAGGTTCGGATCCCGGGCACGGACCTATGCACCACTCATCAAGCCATGCTGTGGCAGGCCTCCCACATAAAGTGGAGGAAGACAGGCACGGATGTTAGCCCAGGGCCTAGAGGAGATTGGCAACAAATGTTAGCTCAGGGCTAATCTTCCTCACACACACACACACAAAATTTAAAAGTCATAAAACTGTTTATACTTTTTCAATAACTCTGGGAACTTACAATAAGGAAATAATTCTATTTCTGGAAAGACTTTCTGTACCAAAGGTTCAGGATTGTTTATAATAGCAAAATATTTAGAAATAAACTAAATGTCAACAGTAATCAAGGGATCCTGTTTTCTTTGTCCTCAGCACCATTCAGTGAACCTCTTTTCATGTTAGTGAAATTATTGTTTTTACAATAAAAAAAATTTTAGCTTGACATAAAGTTCTATTTAAAGATGCACATCCCCATATGCACAAAATGCTCATTCTGGAAGGTATTGTTTTGCTAGTGACATCTTCCAGATGAGGCCTCATTGGGGCCTTCATCATGACCAGCTGGACGTGGAGAGAGAAAGATGGAAAACTCACAGAGTTCCAGATTGGAGCTGTATAGTTTCAGGCAAGAGTCTGCAATGCCCAACAACAAGTCGGTATTTGCCATCTATGCCGCTCTCCAGAAGAAGCTGGACTCTGATATTTATCTGCAGGTTAAGTATGAGGGGATCAAGAAGCGACAACCTGTTGGAGGGAAGAGTTAAGGCTGGTGGGAGGGAACCTCAGAGCTCACCACACCCTTGTTTGTTTCTAGAACTAGGGTTCCCCATGTTTGCACAGAACCCTCAATATCACCCAGTTAAGGTCATTTCCTCATTTTTCAAAAGAGGTGACCCAGGACTGCAGAATGGGAATGGCTGTCTCCAAGTTGTGCATCCAGCCAGGGGCTAAACCAGATAGGTCTGCATTCAGGGCACACACCTAATACCTGCCGCCTCTGGCTCTGGGGACAGTTAAAAGGGAAAAGGTTGATTTTAAGGATGGCATCCTATCAAAGCTGAGAAACCATAACCTTGAAAAGTACTCTTTTAGAGGTCTTGAAGTCCACTGCCTCAAGGGCCAGGCTTGAAATGGAAATGAATCAAGTAGACCAGGGGCTAGTTTCACGGGGAGAGGTGAAGGCTGTGATGAACTGAAGAATGCCTGCCCTCTCTGAAAATACACCGTGCAGACCAAACAAAACACACCTGTGGGCAATCTCTAGGCATCTCTAGGCAATGGGGCCAAGGAGCGCTGGGGTCTAGAGCAGATTCTGTCTTCCTGTCTTAGGTTATATTCAATCAGAGCTGAGTGGGCTCATGAAGTCCAGATAAATGAAGGTGGGGGCTCTCTGCGTGAGGCAGCGGAAGGAAACCTGCTCGCCTCCCTGGCTTTCCCTAGAGGGGCCCCAAGTTGGGAGAATTCAAGTATTCTGCGGGCTCCTAATTTTACACGTAGGGTGACCAAGGCCCAGAGAGAGTGAGGGTTTTGCCTCAACCGCACAATGAGTCTTGCAGGGAGTGTGTGGACGTCCTTTAGCTGTGGCTGCGTCCCACACCCCACACACCTGTGCAAAAGTGGAGGCGCTGGGCGTGACACTTGCAGCTGTTACTTACTTCACATACAAGGAAGATGAGAACGGTATCCATAACTCAACCTCCTTGCTACCAGGGGTGAAGTGGAGGGAGAGCTGGAGGAGTCGAGGGTCTTGCAGCCGTATTCTGGGGGAACAGACAGCACGACAGAGAAAGGTTGTGGTTCCAGCTGCAGGTGGACCCCCCTTTGTGGAAGGGCAGGTCCCTCGCAGAGCAGAAGCTGAATGTATGCCAAGACGGTTACTCACCCGTTAATCATGTAATTTATTCACGGTCACTGGGTGTTATAAGCATTGGGAATACACCCGTGAGCAAAACGAGGCTCTTGCCTTAATGAATTCCAGAATAATCATGTCCAGCCCTTTGGCCAGCACCAAGCAGATGGGAATAAATGAATGAATAAATAATAAGTAAAAGACTGAAAGCCATAGATAGTACATGCTTGGGGAGAGCATGTATGTGTAAAACAACAAACCCAGTAAATGAATATGTATAGAATGTGTCAGGTGATAGGTGCTATGAAGAAAAGGCTCTGCAGGATCAGGTGACAGAGGGTGACATTGGGAAGAGTGGAATTTTAGACAAAGTGGTCAGGGAAGGCTTCTCATAGGAGATGACATTTGGGGAGAGTCATGAATAAAGTGAGGGTACAAGTCATGAGGATAGCCAGGGAAAGAAAGGGCCAGGCAGAAGACAGAGCAAGTGCAAAGGCCCTGAGGTTGAAACACGGCTGGCACATTTGAGGAGCAGCAACAGGCTCAGTGTGGCTGGTGGGCAGTGGGTGAGGGGAGAATGGCAGGAGAAGAGGTGAGAGATAGTCAGGGCCAGGTCACATGGAGCCTTGTGGCCAATGGTAAGGACTTTGGGTTTGGCTCTGAGGGCAAACAGAGGCTTTGGGCAAAGGAGTTAAGGAGTCTATCCGACTTCTTAGAAAAATTCTTTGGTGGAACAGAAGGGGGGGGGGCTTGAAGTGGAAGCAGGGGGATCTGGGACAGTAAGTCAGTGGGGAGATGATAGAGGCTCGGACCAGAGGAGGTGGAGAAAACGGTCAGATGCCCGGGTGCGTTTTGAAGGTAGAGCTGACAGGGTTTGCCGACACACTGGATACGGGTGTGAGAGGAAGAGAGGAGCCAGGAACAGCATCAAGATTTTTGACCAGAGCAACTGGATGAGTGGAGTTGTCATGGGCTAAGGTGAGCTGGGCGGCGGGAGGAGCAGTTTGGGTTGGAAACAAAGGTGGGAATCAGCAGTTGAGTCTTGGACGTATTAAGACAAGGGACTCAGGTCATCTACACTCTGGGGGTCAGATAGCATCGATTATTATGGTTACCACGTTATCATTGTAGAGGATGTTGTTATTGTTACCGCTGATGGGGGGCTTCCTGAGGGCAGGGAGCTGTGCAAGGCTTTTACATATGTTTTTTCATTTAATATTCACAACAGTCCTCTGGGGGTAGACGCTGTAATTCCCTGTTGCACAGGGGCAGAGGTTGAGGCTCAGGGAGGGGAAGAGACTGGTGGGACTCCCACAGCTGATGGGCAGCAGTTCTCTTCCCAGACAAAGGGCCTGAACTCCTGCCTTCAGCACCTCTTCAGCCCTCACTCCACCCGCCGTGGGGATTCCTCCCAGCCAGTGGACGTCCGGCCATCGGAGCTGGAAGGGCTTCAGCTGAGGGAAGGACTCTGTAGAGTCAGGAAATGTGGGGAGAGCTCTAACAAACCGACAAAACAGGACAGCCTGGATCTGGGGGTGGTGACCGGAAGCCACTCACATCGCAACGTTGTTCCCCAGGAGTGAGCCGGTCAGGAGGTTCAGGAGGCCTGTTACTTTGCTGAGGATGGTATTCAGTAATCCGTCTAGGTTAATAGCACCCAGCAGAGAAAGGAATTTCTTGTCGATAAGTTCTTGGGTCAAAGCTGAAAAACATGGACCACCGCCCCCCAAAACCCAATTAGACATTTAGGTGCCAAAGATTCTCAGACACAACCTTGACCTCTGAGCACGTCCCACGTGTGGCCCTTACTCTTCATCCATCTGGCCTTTCTGGCCTACTTGGTGCTGGGCCAAGGTCCAGACACAATTGTTCAGATGTTTATAGGGGTCCACTATGTGCCGGGGCCACGCCGGGCAGGGGCTGCACCAGCAGGAAGAGGCAGACCTCTCCGCCCTCGTGGAGCTGGCATTAGTGGGGATGAGGAGGGAGAGACGATAAGGCGGTGAATAAGGGGACACGAGGAGGCGGGTGCAGATCAGTGCTGGAGAGGGCCGACTTCAAAACAGTCAGCAACTAGCTCGGCCCGGGCACCGGCCGATCAGAAAGGGCGTCAGCCAGAGCTCTGTAGCCTGGTCCTGGGGCTCCTGGGCTATGCCAGCTGTGAACTGTTTAGATTTTGCTTGGTGAAGAGGCTGGAGTCCTGGGGGTGAAGCTGGGGTGGCTGGCGTGATGAGCGGGAGCCACCTGGAGTGTCTCTGAACAGGGGCTATTTCCCAAAGAGTAGAGAAAAAAAACAATTTCTAATATTTTAACCACTGTGGCCACACTGGTGCCTTCTGCTGAATGCTATTTTTGTCTGTGAGGGAGAAATAGAAGGCAGAGTGAGGAATCGAGAGTACTGGGTGAGGGTGCTCATTTATGCAGGGAGGTCAAGGGAGGCCTTTCTGCAAATGTGACACTTTAGCAGAGACCTGAAGGAAGAGAGGCAGCTGTGTTTTAGTTAGAGGAAGAGTGTTTCGGGCAGAGGGACTAGCAAGTGCAAAGGCCCAGGGGTGTGGTTAACGTGTTGAGGAGGCTCCTGTGGCAGGAGGGAAGTGAAGGAGGGTGGGGGGGTAGGAGAGGTGGGCAGGGGCCAGTCTAGGTAGGGCAGGGTCTTTTGATGGTGGGACTTAATAGATGTAGGGCAAAGGGACAGGAAAGAGGGGCATCTTGGGACAAGAGGATTAAATATAGTGATGTAATGATGATCAGAACAGCTAACAATTAACAGTGTTAACTGTGTCCCAGGCATTATGCTAAGAACTTAACCAACGTTGGCTCATGACCTGGACTCCTGGGAGAAGCCTATGCCTCTGACACGGTCAGACACGACCCCAGGCAGGACAGTCTCACCATCGGTGATCTGGGAAGCATCTACAGGTATGGTCTGAGAGGATGGGACAAACAGCCCGCAGAGGAGAATGAAGAGGCCAGAGACCTTCAGCATCTTGGGTCAGGTACCTGTTGGGGAGCAGGACAGAGAGAGTCAGTGGCAAGGTCATTCTCTGAGAGGGTGCCCCAGAGTTTGGGTCTGGGGTGGCTACAGACCCATCGTACGGATGGGGCCATCGAGGCTCAGAAGGAGACATGTTTTTCCTTGTAGTATAGAGCGAGAAATGGAGGGTCCAGCCCAAGGCCACACAACCCATATTGATGCCCAAGCGAGCTAGCCATACAACTTTTCCTGCAGGGACACAGCCTTCCCCAGCAGGCTGCTCACTGCCCCTGCGAGAGGCTGTGTAGCGTAGTAGTTATGAGGACAGTCTCTGAAGCCCTCCGCCTCTTACCAGGTGTGGGATTTAGGGCAAATCGATTCATCACGTGACACTGTGTGCAGGACATTTACCCTCATTCTACAGGGAGGCGTTGGTGCTGATGCGCACTGGCTTCAGAGACAGACCGTCCAGCTCTGGCACCTACTTGCTGGATAACTTGGGCCACGCAGACTCTGGGAGCTTCCGTTTCCTCGTCTGGAAAATGTGGATGATACACACCCATCCCTTCCTCTCAGCCTGGTCTTGGGCACCGAGCACCGCACCCCACACACTGGAAGTGTTCCATAAATGGTTGCCATTATGCTGATGCGTTTTGTGGTTATGACGATTCTCACTTGGTGACTCAAGGACGTATCTTCCTGAGTTGCTGGGAAACAGTAGGCTCAGCAGTGGGGACGTGTTCCTCTGGCCGAGGAACGAGGGTTAGTCTAGAGAACACGGAGACTGTGGTCTGGCGTGCAGCTCTTCTGGGTTGGAACCCTCTGTTTACATGGTGTGCTCCCTGGGCTGGGATGGGCCCTCGGGACGTTGACGCTCACCTCACACCCCTTGATGGGTCAACGACATTCACGCACTTTTGGTGGGACTTCCCAGGGCTTCAGCTTAACGACGGCGCACATGGCCCCTGTCGGGACTTGAGATTAACAGGAGATGCTGGTAGGGCCCAATCCTCTCGTCAGACACCTGACAGATTCAGTGGCGTCTCTAAGCCCAGCCCTGGTCACCAACCCCGTGTAAAGCTACCCATTTGGTTTAGTATTTTAACTTTGATGATCTGTTTTTAGACAAGTAGAAAAATTAGAAAAAGATATAAAGAAAGGAAGAAAAAAAGTAAGTAAAAACTAATTCTCGGAGATAACTTCTGTTATATCTTTTTTCAGAAATTTTTCTTTATACACACACACGCATTCATGCAACATTTTGAAAAACTGGGATTTTCCTGCCATGCTCCTACAGAGTCACTCAGTCAAATAGCAACACATCATGACTATCCTTCTGCTTCTTTCTCTGCAGAATATTCTAGCATATGGATTGACCAGTGTTTATTCCATCAGTCTCCTCCTTTTGCCCATTTCTGTTACTTTCAGCTTCACATTATCATCCCAGACAACACTGGGGTGAACATACGTGGGTGTCTTTCTTGGCTCACCTGCCACATTCCCGATCCAGGAAGCGTTTTCTGGGAATAAGCAGACCTGAAGTCGTGTTTGTAAGGACAAAAGCATTTCCTGTGTGGAACCTCCTCAACCCATCCCTGGCCCTCAAATGAGTGGTTACAAAGTCCCAACGAGATCTAAATTCACTTTCCAGCTGCAGAGCTCTGGTTGGGGTCATGACAGAGTTATGACTAACCGTCCCACTGAAATCAACTATAAAAGATGGAAATACACAAAACAGTGGTTTGAGGGCATTGATGAGCTACTATGCGCGTGCAGTTCTAGAGCCTATGGTTCTTGAGAAAGGGTATCATTCGAGGCGAGCCCCAAATTCACCCCAACGTTTGCCTGAGGTCATTTCCCAAATTGCCATATGGTGAAATAGAGTCCAAGCAAAAAAGGTCACTCTTACTGGGCTGAGAAGGCAGAAGTTGGAATTTGGGGCCTCTAGAGTAGCTGGGACTTGAGGGACAAAATCCCAGAGGAAGCTACCACAGGGAAGGAGCCTCAAAATTGGTGTACAGATTGCCCCCAACTTGCTGGACTACTCTTGAGCTCACCTGTGCAGTGTGAAATTTGTGATATTGTGATTTATAATAAGAAATATATGTTTGGTCTTTGTCTCTGTTCCCAGCACCTAAAGAGCTCCTAACACACTTGGAATTTCCTAAGTGATCTGAGCAACAAAGGTATCTTGATATTCCTAACAAACCTCTTTCAACCACACCTGAGTTTATGTTAATGAGGCGACTTTTGGAAAGCCCCTAAGGATGGGGGCTGGTTGCCAGTGGAGCCAACCATGTGATTAGAGGGTTGGAACTTTCAGTCCCTTCCCCCAGCCCCCACCTCTGGGGAGGCGAGAGGGACTGAAGATTGAATTCAATCACCAATGGCCAATGATTTAATCAATTATGCCTATGTAATGAAGCCTCGATGAAAACCCAAAAAGGATGAGGTTCAGAGAGCTTCTGGGTTGGTGGACCCGTGGAGATTCAGGAAGAGTGGTGCTTGCAAAGAGAGCATGGAAACTCCAGGTCCCTTCCCATATACATTGCCCTACATATTTCTTCCATCTGTCTGATCCCGAGTTGTATCCTTTTATCATAAACCGGTAATCTAGTAAGTAAAATGTTTCTCTGAGTTCTGTAAGCTGCTCTAGCAAATTAATAGAACCCAAGAAGGGGATCGAGGGAACCTCTGATTTATAGCCAGTTGACCAGAAGCACAGGGGGCGACCTGGACTTGTGACTGGCATCCGAAGTGAAGAGCAGTCTTGTGGGACTCAGCCCTTAACCTGTGGAATCTGATGCTGTCTCTGGGTAGACAGTGTCAGAACTGAGTTGAATTGCAGGACACCCCTGGTGTCAGAGAATTGCTTGGTGGTGTGGGGAAAAATCCACACACAGTGTAGTTGGTGTCAGAATCATTAGACTCTAAGACTAGAAAACATCCAGCAGAAAACAGTAGCTGAAAGTTAAAAAGCTGAGCAGAGATTTCAGCACCTCCGCTGTGTGGTGCTGGGGAGACACTGGTTGGAGTTGAGACCCCATTGAGATGACATCTTGGGCTTTCAGTTAAGACCCAGAAGACTACGCCGTGTCTGGGAGAAAGCGTCATGCCCTGGAAATAAAAGCTCCCTGTGAGGAGTAAGAGCGAAACCAAAATAGTTCCACTCTAATAAAACATGTGTCTAAGCATCAGCAGGACCAAAGCAATCCACGTATACCCCATCTTTCTGCTATCCTCCTTCCTCTTTGGAAAAAGATAACATCATTCAGAGCCTCTACAATTTTTCATCATGATGTCCAGCATCTAATAAAAAATTACAAGGCATGCTAAAAAAAAGGACGAATCGACTGAAATCCAAGAAATTAAAATGTACCATATAACAGACCCACAGGTGATTCAAATATTCAAATGTTGAGCAGACAACAGGGCAAGCAGCCCACAGAGAATGAGAAGGAGGCCTGAGACCTTCAACATCTTGGGGTAGCACCTGTGGGGATCCCAGGTAAATAGAGTCAGCTTCAGGGCCACTCTGAGAGAGTCTCTATAGAGCAGGGGTTTTAGGGGGCAGGGAACCAAAGGACTCACTTGGACTTCTTCCTACCCACCCCAATACCCATTTTACAGATGGGAACCTTAGAGCAGGTTATGCTTTTCCTGAGGCCACTGATAGTTAGTGGCTAGAACCTGGCTCTCCTGCCTGTTAGTTGTGTGTACTTTATCCTGTGCCTCACTAAATAAAGTTGCAAGAAGGATTCAACAAGCATTTTGAAAGTTGCTTAGCCCAGTGCCACTAAATGGAAGTTAATTTTGGAGGTGCAAATGAATATTTCTCTTTATCCTTCCTTGGTGCTGACAGTGCCTTTGGAAGATTCACAGACTAACAGAGCCTGAAGGAGGAGAGAGTGGTCAGGGGGCATCTGTGGATGCCCAAAGAGTGCTGGGGGTCTACACTAAATCCTTGGAACAGCCCTGTCCTATGAGACAAATATTGATACATGTATTTGACAGAGTAGGAAATGGAAGCTTGGAGAGCTGAGGGCTCTTGTCCATTCTTCCCTCTTTCTTTACAGAAACTTTTTATTTTTGAGGGCAGAAATGGGCTTAACAAAGCTTTCTTTCCCAACTTCCTTTGCAACCAGGGATGGTCAATGAGATTTAAATGGAAGAGGTAGGCTGCGGCTTCTAAAAAAGTTCTTTAAAGTGGGCTGATCCAGCTTTTGCCTTCCTCTCCTGCTTTTTCCTGACTGGATATCAGACATGATGGTTGGAGCTCAGCAGCTATTTTATCAGCATGAAGATGAAAGCCACAACCTAGGGGTAGCAAAGGGAAGAGCTGGTAGGATCCCCCATGCCAGTGTAACAGCCTACCTGTGGACTTATCGTCATTATTTAAGCCGCTATTTCTCATGTTCTGTGCTAGAACCAATCACAATTTGCAACTGTTACATTTATCAAAAGCTTTAGTCTGGTTTGGTATCTGATGAAAAGGCAAGTTGCAGAGTGTCATTGCATTGTGCTCACCTGGATTTCTCCGGTGTGCTGTGGAGATCTCCGTCAGTTGATTCCCGATGGGCTCTGCAGTGGGGCAGACTTTATAAATGGTAAGCGACCCCACGGCTGCGGGAGACGTGGCACTGGGTGATGGACAGCTCGGAAACTGATGAGAAGCCCTAGTTCTTACCACGCCCATCCAACACTTCCAAAGTAAACATCCTCCTGTAGAAGGCCTGGGGGAATTAAGGGAGTAGGGACTCACTTAAGTCATTTGACGGATGTGTCAATAACATTTCAAACTGTACATCATAAATGTCACCAAACGTGGGGGTGTAGAGACTATGGGGAGCACTGAGAGAGTGGGGGAGAGCACCGTGTTCATGACTCATTCACATTCCTGTCCTGCTCTGAGTGGTTTCCTCGTCTGTACCACGAGTGAGGTGGGCCCAGAGACTGTGAGGGAGTCTCCACTCTGTCTGCTCTGAGTGGAGATGAGGGAGAGCGAGCCCTGGCCTCTGCTCAGGGAGCCTTGAATTCTAGCCTGACTCTGCCCATTCCTTGCTGTTTGACCCTAGACAGCTCCCATGCCCTTTCTGGGCCTCAGTTTCCCCATCTGTAACAATAATAGCTGACAGTCACAGGTAATTTTCACAAATGCTTGTGGGATCCTCAGAGGATCCTTATGATACAAAAACTACTGTTGGTCCCATTTTACAGATAAGGAAACTAAGACTCAAGAGAGGAAAGCTTTTGCCCGAGATCCTCGAGCTAGTTTATAGCCGAGTCAGGATTTGAATCTAGCTCTGCCTTATGCCCAAGCTTGTCACCTTGACACCATATCGCAATTCCTCCTTTTAGAGCAGAGCTGAGGCTCCTTGCTGGGTGGGAGTAACATTGTCGATAGTGCTGACAAGGCCTGTTCCTCGAGGCCCCAAGGACAAACAATCTCCATCATGTGCTCCGAAGGCTGAGACCCCACTCAAGGCTTAATTTCAAAAATGTATTAAAACATGTATTTCAGATAACTCAAATAATCCATGTTTATAAAGGAATTTTTTTTAAATAATTTTATTTATTTATTTATTTTCCCCCAAAGCCCCAGTAGATAGTTGTATGTCATAGCTGCACATCCTTCTAGTTGCTGTATGTGGGACACGGCCTCAGCATGGCTGGAGAAGCGGTGCGTCGGTGTGCGCCCGGGATCCGAACCCGGGCCGCCAGCAGCGGAGCGAGTGCACTTAACCGCTAAGCCACAGGCCCGCCCAGGAATATTTTTTAAATATAGACGTGCATAAAGAAAGCAATGTCTCTATTTAGAGATAACTCCTGCTAACCCTGTGGTTCGTTTCCCTCTAGTCTGTTCTGTGCGACTGGATACAGACATAGATGTAGAGACACGGTCAGCCCACTACCTCTTCACGGCGGCTCCTCTTGAAGGAACGACTGAGTGGCATACTTCCCTTTCTGCTGTATCAAGTCACTTAACCATTCTGGGCAAAGTTCGGACAGTCCCACGGAATCCGAGCCGTTGGGACCTTGTCGCGCTGATCTCTCACAACCATCCCTAAACACAGCCTGAGCTCACTGCTGCCTACTTGTTGTTTTCCTCGAACGGCCTGCCCCTCCTGCCTCAGGGCCTTTGCTCCGGCTGTTCCCATGGCCTGCCTGGAAGACAGCAAATGCTCCATAAATCTGTGTTAAAGGAAAGAATGGAGGAATGACCCCTTCTTGGAAGACTTGCTCTGATGTCCCCCTCACCGAGAAGCTGTTACAGATTTCCCGGGTAGAAATTAGTCTCTCTCTGACTCAAAGCTGGACATCTGTCTTCCTGTTCAGCCCTAGGTCTGAGGATATCAGCTTCTGCCTCTACTTGTCAGCTCTCAGGGGCTGCGTCCAGGCTATTCTGTCTCCCCAGGCCCTGTGCCACATCTTTGTACACCTCCTCTCATTTCCTCCTCTCCAAACCCTATGAGGGGTGAATGCTTTAATGCTCACGTTACAGGCAAAGAGGCCGTGCTCCGAGCGGCTGAGTAATGCGCCCCCAGCCCCTGGAAGAGCCAAGATTCACACCCAGGAGACAGGCCCCAGAGCCGAGCTCTTAGCCACAATTCGATTTCATGCAGTATGTTTTCTACCTACTGATTCGTGTTAGAGCCAGAGTGCCGTTCTAACTTGGTCATTTGAGAGCAGGGGTTCCCAGCAGATGTTATAAACATCACTGCACACCTCATCTTTCCAGAACGTGAGCAAGGAAGCCCAGGAGAGGAGGCTGACAGGGCAGGCAGGGGGCAGGCTCTACGGCAAACACAGTGCCAGGCTTGGAGCTTTCACCTTAGAAGGTTTTCTTTTTCTTTTTTTAATAGACTTTATTTTTTAGAGCAGTTTTAGGTTCCCAGCACAATTGAGCAGGAGATGCAGAGAGTTCTCATATACCTCCTGCCCCACAGACGCCCAGCCTCCCGCACTGTCAACATCCCCTACCAGAGTGGGACATTCATTACAACAGTGAACCCGCATGGACACATCATGATCACTCCAAGTCCATAGTCTACATGAAAGTTCACTCTTGGCATTGTACATTCTATGGGTTTGGACAAATTATAATGACATGTATCTGCCACTATAGTATACAGAATAGTTTCACTGCCCTGCAAATCCTCTGTGCTCTGCCAGTTCATCCCTCCCTTCCTCCTCACCCCTGACAACCACTGATCTTTCTACTGTCTCCATAGTTTTGCCTTTTCTAGAATGTCATATAGTTGGAATCATGCAGTATGTAGCCTTCTCACTTGATAGGCTTCTTTCACTTAATAACATGGATTTACGGTTTCTCCATGCCTTTTCAAGACTTGATAGCTCATTTCTTTTCATGACTTGATGGCTCATTTCTTTTTAGTGCTGAATAATATTCCATTGTCTGGATGTACCACAGTGTATTTATCCATTCACCTACTGAAGGACATTTTGGTTGCTTCCAAGTTTTGGCAATTATGAATACAGCTGCTATAAACATCTGTGTGCAGGTTTTTGTGTGGGCATAAGTTTTCACCTCCTTTGGGTAAATACCAAGGAACATGATTGTGGATCATGTGGTGAGACGCTATGGAAATTTTGATCAGGGTTGTGACGTCCAGATCCACAGGCACCATCGTCAGTGCAGCTGCTCCCATTAGCAGCCACAGCCACAGGCAAACTGTCAGTTGGATGGGCAAGCACCAACAGGGACAAATGTTGACTTTGCCTGCCGGCCTCGGGTAGGAGCCAAAGAGAATCACTTTGTTCCCTCTTCTGGAAGCGAAATTGAGGTCTTGCTCCTTCCTGCAACACCCTCTCCCTCCCAAGCTGAGGAGGGCAGGGTGCAGGCCCCTGAGCCATCAGCCCTGGCCACGGAGCCTAGTCCAGCGGGCTCAGGACGACAAAGGCTCAGCAAGAGTGAACCATAGGAGGGGCTTCTCTGGCCATCCCTCTCTCACGAGCACCCCTTCCCTGGAAGCCAACTGTCTCCCTGTCCACAGCCCAGCTACCCACCCAGCAGCTCCCGCCCCGCCCCACCTGGACCAGCCACAGCCTTCGTCTCCTTTCAATCCACCTGACACACCACCTGCAAGAGGAAACTTCCAGAAACTGAGGGCTGAGATTGTCTCTCCCTGGGTCAGAAACCTTCCATGGCTTTCTAGCGCCTAGCCCAGTGGTTCTCAAAGTGCGGTCTGGGGGTTCCCCAATTCCCTTTCCAGGGGGTCTGCAAGGGCCAAACAAATTCTAAATTAATACAAATACACTATTTGCCTCTTTACTCTCATTCTCTCACAAGAGTCCGGCAGAATTTTCTATGCACTCCATGACATGGAGATTGCAACAGATTGAAGGCAGAGCAGACGCGAGACTCCAGCTGTCCTCTGTTAAGCCAGTCATTACGGAGATTTAAAAAAACATAAACAGAGCCGTCTTCCGCTGACGCTGTTTTTGGAATGTAGCGTTATTTTTATAAAAGTTTGTCATCTTATTAAATGCAATGAGTTTATTATTGTTATTTTTAAAGGAATCAAAATATACATATTTTAAAAATTTCTCAGGGTTAGTTTCTCTTATGGCAAATACCGATGATGGAATCCAGAGAGACAAAAGCTCTTTGAGGTCTTCAGTCTCGGAGAGCGTGCTAAGAACAAAGAAATCTAACTCCTGGCTAAGAGGATCGAGTCTCAACCACCCCCAGCGCGGCATTCAAGGCCCTGCCCTCCACTTGAACTTCACATGTTGATGCTCTAGCAGGTTCCAGGGCCCGTGGGTCTCCAGGTGACACTAGGTTGAGTCTCACTTCCCAGGCTTCGCTCATTTGGTCACTTCTGCTTGCATCGCCCTCCCCTCGCTTCTCTCCCTGTCGTCCTGTTAATTTCAGCTCAGTGGGCACCTTCTCTGGGAAGCCTTCCCTGACTGCCCCTCACCTCCAGGCTGGGTCAGAAGCCCCTCCTCTGAGTTTTTTCTCAGCACTCTGTGGTCCTAGAGCCACCTCCCCAGGAGGCTGTGTGCCTCCGGGACGTCAGGAACAGGTCCTGCTCTCTTCCCGCCCGGCCCCTTCCGCAGGTGTGGCACATTGCAGGAGCGCACTCGGGCTGTGCTGTGCTGGGTTGCAGAGGCCCCGCTTCAGTCATCCCGAACCACCCAGCACAGGGCCTGGCTTAGCTAGATACTCAACAACCTTCCCATTTTTTGAAAATCCATTTTATTTCTTGCATAAACATCAACACAGAAAGGAGTCACCTCCAATAAACTTCTGTCAAATATCAGCATCCCTTTTCAGTTTTTTTTCCCAGTTTCAGTTTTTTGCATCACTGTGATTCCAGCTAAGCACAGTTCTAAGAACTGTATTTTCACTCAGCTGTAAAACACAGTATTTCCCCATTTTTTAAAAATGTTCAGAAAGTAGTCCATCAAGTTGACGTAACAATTGATTCTTCTAAACTGGGACCTTGACTTTTCCAATGTGATGAGATTTATTTTACTCTCACTCAAAGAGCAAATATTTAAAATAAAGTGTCTCCTAGCAAATATATGGTGAAATGTATACACTCTCTCCTGGTAGTGTCAATAGAAAGATCCGGTTTGGTAAATAATTTGGTGATGTGTTCCTGGGTTCATAAAATGTTCCAAGGCGTAGAGTTAACAATTCTGATCTTGATATGTGATCCTGAAGGAATTGTGCAAACACTGGAAAGATTCAGCCTTTATTTAACTGCATTAAGCCTTCAAATGAGCTTGGCACACTACTTTCTGGGTGACTCGGGACCACTCACGTTTTATCTTTTTTCTTCCCATTTATTTCCATTTATTCCCCAATGGTGGATGTCCCCTCACCTTCTCAAGTGTCCTCCTCTTCCCCAAAGCCTCCTTCATGGGACATCACCACCTCCAGGAAGCCCTCACCCCTCCTTGTGGTCCAGGCCCAGTGGGCAAGGAGCCAGAGCTGGTCCCAGGGATGCCAGGCTGACAGCGGGAGAATGCTCCCTCACTTTTCCACCCTGTCCCCTTTCCTCCTTATTGGCCACGTAAGTCACCAGTGGGGCCAAGTGGCCTTAGCCCTACCCACTCCATGTCCTGGCTTCACTCACTAGGAGCCATGCATTTGGTCCATAGCCCATCACTTATGGCCTCAAATGTCAGGTATCTGGCCCTGGATAACAGAAAATAATGACAAGTCTCCTATGCCCCTGAATCCTGGATTGCTAGAATTTTCCTGCTCACCCACCCACTCAACTGTCCCAGAGATGGTGTCTGACTGTGTACAGTCAAGAAGAGGTTAATTCATTTATTCACTCACTCATTCATTCAACATTGGTTAGTGCCTGTACTGCCCCTTCGCTGGGCACTGGGGCTGCTGAGAAGAGGGAGGTACTTTCCCTCAAGGAGCTCACAGCCTCGGGCAGAGAGATGAATAAGAAAGGTGAAAACCGTAATAACGAGCGCTGACTCTTTCTGAGCACTCTCTCTGTACTGCACAGTATGACAAGGTCGCTCGGTTAGACCTACAAGTCGGGAAGCGCAGCATCGTTTTTCGGGAAACATTGAGGAGTGGCCCCAGCTTAGCCGCGAGGTGACTCCTGAGCAGAGTCCTGAGGCTGAGGAGGATGTAGCCAGCTGGAGAGGCAGAAGGAACAGTGTCCAAGGTGGATGGAAAAGCATGGACAAAGGCTTGGCACTGACTCAAGTGGGTTACTGCCTAGAAGGATCACTGAATCTTGAGACCTCCTTGTGTATTTTTTGTGGGAGGTGGGATTGTCACAATATATAGTCAGGAAAACTCCCACCACTCTTCCTTGAGTAGCAGGGCAAGCACCAGCTCTGGACGAGCTGACCTCGGATAAAATCCAGCTTTCCCTCTGACCAACCATGTGGCCTTGGGCACGTCACTTCACCTCTCTGAGCCTCACTTGCCACACCTTCCCCCAAGAGCCGTTCACTGCATCACTCAGTAAAAATCAGAAGTCAATGAGATAATGCGTCTAAAGGTTTAACACAGGGCTTCTCAACACTAATGACAATTTGGCCCAGATGATTCTTTGTTGGAAGGGGCTGTCTTGCCTATTGTAGGAAGGTCAGCAGCAGCCCTGGCCTCTACCCACGAGATGCCAGTATCACCCTTCGCCCAGTTAGTGACAACTAAAATGTCTCCAGACATTGCCGAATGTCCCCTGGTGGGCAAAGTCACCTTAGGTTGAGAACCACCAGTCTAATACAGTGCCTGGCATGCAGTAGGAGCTCAATAAATGTTTATTCTCTTCTTTCCCTTCAAGTCTAGAGGGAGCATTAATTCCTGTCCTGTTGGAGCAGGAAGAGCCTTCAGTGAACAGTGTGAAAATAGGGAAATGGGGCTCAGAGAGGCAAAGTTAGCAGACTAACATCACACAGCATGTCATTGGCAGAATGCGTTAGGTAGAATAGAGACAAAGCAGCCATAACAAGGAGACCCCAAAACACACTGGTTTAAATAAGTGAGTTCATTCCTCTCTGCCACAGAGCCCAGAGGTGAGAGGTCGGGGGCTGCCGGAGCAGCTCTGCCGTCTCAACACACGGCTTCACCTCTGAGTTCTGGTATTTGCTCCAGTTGTTCCCGTTTCTAACTGGAGAGAAGGGACAAGGTCAGGAGGAAGCGGAGGGAACCTCCTTTCTTTAAAGCAAAAAGTGGAATTTGCAGCATCATTTCGGTTTGTATGCCATTGGCCAGACCTTCGTCACATGGCCACAGTTACTGCAAGGGAGGCTGGGAAATGTAGTCTCTGGCTGGAGGCCGGGCACCCCACTAACACCTGGGGAGGGCAGAGAAGAATGATCCCTAGGGGACAGTTAGCAGTCTTACCACAGAGAAAAAGTGAAAATACAAGGTATCCCGGGGCCACGGCTCTCTCTACCACATCGATGCTTTCATCAGTCGATCAACAAACACAAGGGTGGTAGTCATAACAGTAATTTCAGCGTGTAGAGGCTGACATTCATCTTGTGCTCACTAGGCATCAGCTCTGGTTAAACACCTTCCACTCATTGTCTCCTTTAATCCTCACACCAGCCCGACGAAGGAGGCTTTATTGTTAATCCATTTGACAGGTGAGAAGACTGAGGTTCTGAGAGTTTAAGTCACTTGCCCAAGATTTCAGGGCTAGCAAGTGATGGAGGCTGATCTGAGCTCAGATCTGCCCAGCTCTTCAGCCTCTTCCTATGCCAAGCATCCGCCTACTATAACCTGAACTGAGGTCCTCATAGGAGGGCTGGGGCAAGACCCCTCCAGGCCACTCCAAGGGCTCAGGACCCCCGAGGTACCTTGACTCTGTGGGGCAGCCTTCTGCAGAGGGGAGGCCTTGGGTGAGTTAGCAGCTGGGTGCAGGCCTCTGTGTGGCCTTGGCCTCTCTGTGCCTGAGCCTCTTGTGGGGACGAGAGCAGTCCCTCCCTCAAAGAGTCGTGCAGACCAGCAAGATGGCCACTTGGCAAAACGGGCACAGCTTCCTTGGGCCTTTTGGTGGGAAAGTCCGATTTCCTCTGGGAAAGGAGAGGCTGCTGGGACCTGAGGCGATAGCGTGCATTAGCGTTTGGCCCACGTTGCACCTCTGCAGAGGAGAACACAACTGTGGTGAAGGGGTGGGGACAAAGGGGAAACTGAGGGCTGGCACGTGGGGGAGGAAGAAGAGCCTCGAGAGGACCTCATTTGTCCCGGGCAGAAGAAAGCGGGGCCTGCTGGGGGCCTGGGAGAGGAGGCCACAGCGCCTGGGAGCTGGAATGTCACCTCTCTGAGCAAGGGGTCCCATAGCTGACGGTTCAACTCCTGGCCCTGCCACTTTCGCACTGTGTGACCTTGAGGAGTCACTGTGCCTCTATAAGCCTCAGTTTCCTCATCTGTCAAATGGGGACAACAATGGTGTCTCCTGGTGTAGGGGTGCTGGGAGGAATTAATGAGGTCACATGTGCCGGCAAAGGCAGCCCTGCATGATGGTGGTGTCAGCATAAGCAGCCGGATGCGGTCCCGGCCACAGCCTGGCACAGCCGGGGGCGAGCTGAGTTCTGGGGCATGGATGGCGGGGCCTCGGGCAGAGGGAGGAGCTGACATTTACCGGGCAGGACCACGCCTTCATGCAGCCTGGCAGGTGGCCATACAGGTTCTCAGGGCTGGTGAGGGGAGGGACGGGTGAGCCTTGGGCACTGGAGACCACGGTGCTCTCAGACGCTGCTGGGAGAGATCTCGGCTCCAGTGGAGCCCTGACCCTCCGGAGGGCGTGGAGAGACAGGCTGGGATACGGCCACAGGCCTCCGACCCTGTGTCACTCTGCCCCATACTCCTAGTCCAGTCAGACCAGGTGTCCCCTGATCCTCCACAAGGCCTCTCAGAGCCCCTGGAGCGGGGTGGAGGAAAGCATCAGGTGGGGTCGTCCCCAGAGGTGACTGTCCTATTTCCCCTACCCGCCTGACCCAGAGCAGGTGCTCACTAGACACCCGCTGAATGTGCGAATGGACGAATCAAGGGTCCTGTCACTCCCACAGCCTGGCTATGTGACCCCAGGTCAGTTTCTTGCCTTCTCTGCCTCAGTGTCCCCATTTGTAAAACAAGAAGGTGGGGCTGGATAGTCCCAAATGTCCCTTCCAGCTCTGGATCAGGTCTCTGCCCCTCTAGTTTATGCCCCTCCCCCAAATCCCAACGGAAGGAATGCAAATGGGCCCCTCAGGAGGGTGCAGACGTGGCCTTTTATTGCTGGGGTGGAGCGTATCCAGCAGAGCGGCCACGGTCCGACTGTGAGGAGAAGGAGCATCCGAGACATGTCCTTCTGGCTGGGCTCAGACTTCCACTCCGGTTGGGTGGTGTCATCTTCCCAGAGGGAGATGCTACAAGGGAGTGTGGTCAAGCCACTGGGAACCAATCTGGAACAGACCACAGGGAGTAGGGCAGGACAGTAACAGCTGCCCTCACAGCACCTGCCGTTCCCTAGTCGCTCCACTCCCCGAGCTCTTTCCCACAATACCCTGCAGGTCTAAGGCCTTGGAGAGGAGACTGGCACCTGTGGATTGGAGTCTTTCTCTGGCACCTGGCACTGACCCATCCTCACCCTCCCTCCCCTAAGGAACAACGGCAGATGTGAAAAGGCTGATCGGAGGCCTAGAGTAGAGCCAGGACGCAGTCTATCATCAGGATCACAGATCAGTCTTAGATTAGGGTCAGGGCTCAGACAATAACTGGGGTCAAAGTTCAGTCTGTGACTAGGATCTCGGCTCAGTCCGGGGCCAAAATCAGAGCTCAGTCTGGGTGTGTAATTAAGGCTTAGGGTTCAGAGTGTGACCAGGGTCAGGGCTCAGCCTGGGGCCAGGGCCAGTGTCAGGCTGTGACCAAGGTCAGGGCTCAGTCTGCTGCTAGAAAAACAAGAGGATCCAAGCTTTGCCCTGGCTTCACCACAGGCCCCTGTGGAGGAGCCCCATCCCTCCTCAGCGTGGGGTGCAGAGCCTGGCCCCTCACCAGCAGGTGGACAGCATAGCGGTGCTCCTCATCCGCCCTCTTCAGATGTGGGTCGGCAGCTGGACTGCCTGCTGAAGTTTATCTGAAGGAACAAAATCAGCAGCAGGCCTCAGGCTCCACGGCTGGAAAGTTGAATAGAAACCAGACTCCAACGCCTGTCACTCCCCAGCAGGTCAGTCTGACGGCCACAGGACCTCAGGCATGTCACTCTACCTATCTGAGCCTCAGTTTGTTCATTTGTAAAATGGGTATGACAGTACCCGCCCCACAGGGTTGTTGCAAGAACCCAGTGAGACAGTGAATGTGGAGCACAGAGTGATTGCCCAAGGAACGGGGGCTGTGGCTGTATCAGGGAAGGGCCACCTCCCGGACCCTGACACCTTCACTCACCCTGTTTCTAGTGCCCCAGCAGCCCCAGAAACCCCAGCCATGCCTGAGACCCAAAGGCCAAAGAAAGCCCCCAGGGGCTGGAGGAGAAGACACAGCTCTTCGCAACAGGGAAAAGAGAAGGGATGGCCTTGATTAGCAGTGCCCACTGGGTATTAGGTTCTTTGTGCTTTTTTTTAATCCGCTCATTAAGCCCACAATGTCTACAACCTCGTTTCACCCAGGAGGCTTGGCGAGGCCGAGCTACCTGACTAAGGCCCCACAGTTGCTAAGGAGCAGAGCCAGGCTGTGAACCCAGACCTGGCCCATCTCCCTTCTCACATCCTTCTGCCCAGCAGGTTCTGCGGGTTGAGGTTGAAGGAGGGCTGACAGTGGGGAGCTCTGGAGGCCCACAGAGCCCTCTCAATTCTGCAGGGACCCCTCCCACCACACTCTCCCAGCTTGCTCAGGACGACCGACGGGTCCTTCTGTGTCCCCAGGGTCCCTGACCAGGAGGTGTGGGGCAGGAGCAGAGCTGCCAGCCTGCCCTCGGAAGGCAGCAGAGGGAACGGCCCCCCTTCCCCAGGCCGCGACTTACTGCTGAGGTTCTGGAAGGAATTTACATCCAGGTTGTGGAGGAAGATGTGGATCAATGGGCACACCTGAAGGGGGAAGAGAGAGAGGGTGGGAGGGAGGAGAGGGAGGGTGGGAGGGAGGGGAGAGACGGTGGGAGGGAGGAGAGGGAGGGAGGGTGGGAAGAAGGAAGAAAGACAGATCATTATCAGCTGGGAACAAACTGCCTGCCCCCACAGATGCTGGTTACTTGGGACCTTAGATCCTTTGGCCCTTAGGATTCTAAAACACTGGAAATCTAGAGCCCCAAAATCGGAGAACCATAGGATGCTAGAATCCTAAAGCCTTGGAACATTAGAATCTCAGAAATTGAAGAATCTAGAGTGTTAACAGCCCAGAACCCTACACTCTTAGAAACCTTGAACTTTGGAACCCTGGAATTTTAGAGTCAAATGGGGCTCTGGGAAATGTAGAGCAGTGTTTCTCACAATTTGAGGTGCATACAATTCCTTGGGGGGGGTCTCAGCAGGTCTGAGGGGTGGCGGGTGGAGGCGGGCGGCAGAGATTCTGCATCTCTAGCAAGCACCCAGCTGAGGCCCGTGCTGCTGGTCGGAGGACCACACTGTGAGTAGCGAGCCTACAGTTCAGTGAATCACAGAGCCACCGGGATGATTTTTCTTTTATAAACCCAGGTCCCCAGCCACCTTCCAGAATGATTAATTTAGAATCTCTGGAACTTTGGGCACCTGGTATATACGGTTTTGTACTATGCCCAGATAAAAAAAACTACTTTATAGGACAGTGTGTATTTTTAAATTAATTATATGATAAGTGATATTAGTTTCCTATTTATGGTGGGGATATAAAATTTCCTTTTTAAAAATAAATGTATTTAAATAAATTTAATTAAGTAAAATTGTGTTAATTAAAGAAAAATGCTAGCTAAAAAGGCATATCAGTGGTACATGGATATGGCAAATGGTTCAAGTTTGGAACCCAGTGTTTTCTGCTGATGTCAGGCCTCCGCTCAACACTCCCCTCCTCTGAGTAAAGGGGGGCAAGTTCCAACTGACAGCCAGAAGTTTGCACTGCAGAAGGAAAGGTGCCCAGAGAGTATAGCCAGGCCTGCGTGTGAACGCTACACCTGCCACCCCAGGGCTCTGGGACCCCGGGAGTGGAGGACTCACCTCCTTCTGCACCAGGAAGGACTTGGTCTTGCTCAGGAAGCTGTTCAGGGTGTTCACAGTCTTGGTGATCTGTTCACAGTGGCTGGAAATGAGAGAGAACTGATAAAGTCTGGGCAAGTGGGCAGAGCTGCCAAGCAGCGGGGGTGGGGTGGGGTGGGCGATGGTGGAGCACTTAGAAGTCAGATGAACCTTAGGGACTCTGAGATGACTCACTACCAAAGACAGAGCCCCTCTCCAGGGCATTGTCACTTAGAACCCCACGTCCAACCAGCAGCTCACCCTAATAGCTAAGAGAGTCTCATCACAACCCTGAGACCCCATTCATTCATTCAACACATATTTATAGAGCACCAACGATGTGCCAGGCACCGAGCTAGGCCCTGGGGACACGGATAAGCAAAGCACGAGCAACTCCTAAGCTGGTGTCTAAACATTAAACAAGTCTTGCTAAGGCTTTCAGCATAACTGTTACCGCCTCAGGGCAGCCCTCCCTGACTGCTCACCTAAGGGAGGGCTTTGTATGATAGCGCTCTGTTAAGGGTACTGCTCTGCCCAGGGCTCATCGCAATCTGATGTTTCCCCTGAGGGCACTTGGACTGAATGCTCACCGGCCTACCTCTCCCTCAGGACAGTAAGCTCCCTGAGAACAGGGTCCTTGTCTGTTGTCACCAATAAATTCCCCAGAGCTCAGCACCGTGCCTGCCTGGCACACAGCAGATGCTCAACACGTTTTTTGGCTGAAGGATGAATGAAGTAACAACCAATTAAACATATACAGTGACAACTTGTGACAAGTACTCCGAAGGGCAAGAGTAGACTCTTGCGAGAGAGAATAGGAGGAAGCACGCTTAGGCCCCGAAGGCTGAGAAGTACGTTGAGGTGGAGTGGGGGAGAAGGTGGGCTGGGAGCCAGACAGCTGTGCACAGGTCCTGAGGGGGAAGGAACTCGCCGGAAGCACAGAGCAAAGCCCAGTGTGTCTGGAGCAGAGTGAGCAAGGGGCGGCTGCGGGGGTGTGAGCGGGGGGCCAGGCCAAGCGGAGCCCAGCCTGCCGGGGGGAGGGTTGGGATTCCATCCCAAGTGGAAGGAAAAGGCCTGAGAGGATTTGGAGCAGCAGAGTGGAATGTCATTTTACAGATGTGGACTCTGAGACCTGGAGTGGCAGGATGAGCTTCCTGGGGGTACGGGCAAGGCAGTGTCCAGGGGGGCTCAGTCCTCTGAACTTGCATCCCAGCCTTTCCAGCTAACATGAGGCTGTGGAGCCTTTCTTTGGTTCGGGGGGTATTTAGGCAGCCTGTGGTCAGGTCCCCTGGTGGGGGAAGGGTAGAGTGACCTCTGCCCATGGCCATTAAGGCTGAGAGCGAAGGACCCAGCCTTGTCCCCCCAAAGCCAACTTGTCCCAGCCCCCAGCTTCCAGACCATTTCTCCTCTCTCAGCCATCGCCCCAGTCACCCTTTCTCTCTCCACCCTCTTCGCTGGGCCAAACCTGCACTTTCAAGCAGACAGTTTAAGATGTACGTTTGGTGGATTAACAGAGATCAGTGATTTAAATGGAGAGGATTAAATTTTCAAGATCTTATTTCAGGGATTTTCCAGTGGGTGAAGGATGATTTGGGGACAATCTGCAATTAGAGCCCAAGGTAGGGGTGGGTCTTTACTCCTCCTTCTCCCCTCTCAACTGGAGGCAAGAAGGTAAATGCAATTTTTTATTATCACTATTATTATTGGGAGACATCACATAATGATAAAGGGGTCAATTCTTCCAGAAGACATAACAATCCTAAACGGCCATGAACCTAACAACAGAGCTTCAAAAAGCATGAAGCGAAACCGATAGAGCCGAAAGGTGAAATAGGCAAATTCACGATTATGGTTGGAGAGGTCAACACTCCTGTCTCAGTAAAGGGAAGAACAAGCAGACAGAAAGTCAGCCTGGACATTAGTATTACCGAGAGCTTAGAGTGCACCAGGCTCTGTGCTAAACACTTGCACTTTTTCATTTGGTCAGCTCAGCAGCCTTTGAGTAGGTATTGTTATCATCCTCAGCTTACGGATGTGGAAACTGAGGCTCAGAGAGGTTAAGTTGGTTACAAAGTCGCAAGCTGGTGGCAGAGCTGGTATTCGAACCAGGGTCTGTCTGACTCAGAGCCTGAACTCTTTTTCACCGCATTGAGCCACCTCCCAGGTGTGGGAATAGGGCTGAAATCAGGGGTCCTCAACTCTGAGAGCCCAGCTCTGCTGAGATGGATGGGCCCTACCCGTTCAGCTGGGTGAGTGAGATGCTGGCTGGGTCGTTGGTGCATTCTCCCAGGACCACTGTGGAGTGGCGGGTCTGGGCATCGGTTTCGATTCTGACACTAGTCAGGAGGTCCAAGGAAGCCTTCAGGTCGGCAACCTGGCCAACGAGAGGCCTGCAGGAAATACGATTCACAGTTAACGGAGGTCTAGAGGGCCCTTCATGGTGTCTGCTCAGGTTCCTCCATCTGCATGGACATGCTCCATGATGTCTATGGATAATGTCAACATTGTCTATATTCTCTGTGGGCTTTACATGGTTACATTAGGGTCTTCTTCTCCCGGCCACATGGTTTGGTTCACATGAAATTTTTATGCAGTATCACACTAATAATTAAAACAATAATAATAGTTAACATTTATTGAGCACTAATTATGTGTTAGACATTTTAAAAAAGTATTTTACCTGGATTAATCCATTTAATCATTATGGCAATACCATGAGGGAGAAGTACTATTATTACCTCTATTTTCAGAATGAGAGAACATTGGTATAGAGAGGTTACGTAACTATTCCAGGATCCCATAGTGAATGAACGATGGAATCATGCTGTAATTAATTTATAAAGATTCTTCTACACATGCTCATTTTCCTCCCTCTCTCTCTTTTAAAATAATTGAAATACATCAAAATTATATTTTTCACACATACCCTTGAATATACACTGTACACTACTATATGCATTTATCTGTAATGGGCATGGCTATTTAAATAGAATCCTGATAGACAAAATAATGCTGGAGGACATTCTGCCAAAGAGTAATAAATGTTCACGTATTCTCAATTTTTCAAATTTTATAATTAGATAAGTGTTATGATTTCAAAAATATATGTAATGGAGGATTCTTTTAAGACAGACATGGTTATAGCCAAAGTTCATCAGAACATTCTAAAGGCTAGGATTTTAGAGCTGGAAAGACCTTCTCACTTACAGATTGGGAGACTGAGGCCCAAGCCCCCACGTCAGTGTGGAAAGGGGCCTGATTCCAGGTTGGAGATCCATCAGCCACGCTGCACTGCTTCTCCCAAGGCCCAGATTCTAGCGCATACTCGCAGGGCCAGGCTGACACCGGCGGTCACGGGGATCGTCAGGTTAACACTTTTGCCATCAGGAGTCAGTTCAGCTTTGAGATCCTGGATTTGGTGTGACTGATTTTCAACCTGCGCAAAACCCATAATTTACCTTTGTCATTGCTCATGACAGCCATGCACTGAGCACTTCTCTATGCCAGCATCACGCTGAGCATCTGGGCCCCACCAACCTTGCCTTCGTTGGTCTTCACCATAGCCCTGTTCAGAGGTTTGATTCTCTCCATTTTATGGTATGGCATACTGAGGCTCAGACCGATGTGATTTCCCCATGAGATTCCAAGAGGGAATAAGTGGCAGAGCCAGAATTGGAACCCGGAACCGTTTGACTCCAAAACTCTACGTGTGGAGCCAGCTATGTGGTATGAATTCCAGTTTCCTCTCTCCTGAGGGGATTCAGACGTTTATCCTTAGCTATATTTGGAGAAGAAAAGACTTATTCCTTGGAAAAGGACCTTCAGGCAACAGAAACAAGAGGAGGTGAATTGAAGAGAACCTTTACTCTGATCTTGAAATTACAGAACGGGGAAGCCCAAACCCATGAGATGCCAAGATTGGCCCTGCAACCCTGCCTCTAATTTACTCAAGCTCTGGTGGACCTGGCCTCAGACCACGTTGGTCCTGTGAGGAGGGACAAAGTTTGTCCACCTTTCTTTATTTGATCTTAAAATCACCTCTCCAAAAATATGTATTTCGTTTTCTTGGAGCAAAGATCTCTGCCATGAAGCACCAAAGAACCGTTCACAATTGGCAAGATCTTAGAAGCAGCATTGTCCACCAAATTCTCAGCTTCCTGGAACTTCTGCTTGGCTAGTTGCCAAGCCTTGGATTCCTGAAGCGCCTACAAGTCACCCTTCACTTTCTGAAGGACGCCTGACAAAAACAATGGCTATTTAGCGTTATGCACCACTTATGAAGCAGGTACTATGCACCGGATACTAGATAAGACTATTTGCCTATGTTATTTCATTTAATATTCATAACAACTCAAGGAGGTAGGTATTGATATTATCTGTGTTTTACAGATGAGGAAATAAAGTATCAAAAGGCTAAGAAATGTGCCTTAAGTCACACAGCTAGGGAACCCTTGTTCCTTCCATTCTGCCTTCATACTCATAGTATATACTCAGCAATCATCAACCAAGCAATTGATCACCTAACCAGGCAATTAATAATGATTGTACACCAGCTTCTAGCAGTGACTCAGAGGTCTATTGCTCTAAATGAGATGTCCACATGAGTTTGAAAAACTAGGTCAAACAAAATGAGAGAATAAACTAAGAAATGGAAAATTTAGAATCAAGAAAAAAATACAGCTCCAACACATGAAAGTGGCAAATGGGGGTCCCAGGAGGACGTCTTGGCAGCAGGCCCAGAGAGCAATAATTCATACAGGAGCAGAAGGACAGGGTGTCCTAACGGGAGGTCTCCAGAGAAAAGAGGGATTAGATAGAATAACTGATATGACAGATGTAGAATGGCACATATAAAAAGAATTAAGCACATACGTGTAGAAAATAATTCAAGTGAGAAACAACAAGGCAATTACTAACTCAAGGAAAAAAAGACTGTACAAGAAAAGATATGTAATCATAGTACTGTAACTTGGCTCTGCAATAAACAACATCTACCCAGTTATAATGATGCAAGCAGAGAATGTCAATTTTTTTTTTTTTTATTGATATTTTAATGGTTTCTAACATTGTGAAATTTTGGGTTGTACATTTTTGTTTGTCCATCACCCCATATATGACTCCCTTCACCCCTTGTGCCCACCCCCCACCCCCACTTCCCGGGTAACCACAGTCCAGTTTTCTCTGTCCATGTGTTGGTTTATATTCCACATATGAGTGAGATCATACAGTGTTTGTCTTTCTCTTTCTGGCTTATTTCACTTAACATAATACGCTCCAGGCCCATCCATGTTGTTGCAAATGGGACGATTTTGTCTTTTTTTATGGCTGAGTAGTATTCCATTGTATATATATACCACATTTTCTTAATCCAATCGTCAGTCGAGGGACACAGGTTGCTTCCACTTCTTGGCTATGGTGAATAATGCTGCAATGAACATAGGGGTGCATAAGCCTCTTTGGATTGTTGATTTCAGGTGCGTTGGATAGATTCCCAGTAGTGGGATGGCTGGATCATAGGGCATCTCTATTTTTAATTCTTTGAGGAATCTCCATACCGTTTTCCACAGAGGCTGCACCAATTTGCATTCCCACCAGCTGTGTATGAGGGTTCCTGTTTCTCCACATCCTCTCCAACATTTGTTGTTTTTTGTCTTGGTGATTATAGCCATTCTAACGGGCGTGAGGTGGTATCTTAGTGTTGTTTTGATTTGCATTTCCCTGATGATTAGTGATGTTGAGCATCTTTTCATGTGCCTATTGGCCATCTGTATATCTTCCTTGGAGAAGTGTCTGTTCATTTCCTCTGCCCATTTTTTGATCGGGTTGTTTGTTTTTTTGTTGTTCAATTGTGTGAGTTCTTTATATATTATGGAGATCAACCCCTTGTCAGATGTATGTTTTGCAAATGAGAATGTCAATTTTTAAATAAAACTATACCTGGTCATATAACTCTTTGGATGACCTTAAGCCAGACACTTCTGTTTCTGAGCTCAATTTTCTCAGCAGTGAAATTAGAAAGTGGATCTCTTCTGTATGTTTGAAGGTTGCCTAAGCACTGACAAGGTTTGAAATGCAGTCATTTACAGAAGTTACTTCTTCCTATAAAGAATGTTTGTCAATGTGCAGTTCATGTTTCCGGACAATGAAAAGAAAACCAAGTTCTTTTAATAAATCAGAATAAAAAGAAGATATCATTAAACATAAAAGTAGGTAGCTTTATAGCTGCCTAGGCTAGGTAGGGTTAGTTTCCTTAATTTCCAATGAGTTAGTTAATACAAATCAATAAGAAAATTAAACAACTCAAGAGAAGAATATGCAAAGAATATGAACAAAAGTTAAATTTTGTAAATGGCTAATAAAATATGAAAAAATGAGTAGATTATTTCATAATTAGAGACATGTAAAATGAAATGAGTCACAATCTTTCATCTATGAGACTGGCAAAACATTTAAGTTGTCCATACCAGTGCTGTCAAGGGAGTAGAAAGAAAGGTACTCCACAGACTGTTTGAGAAAATGTTAATGTGGGGATTATTTTTCAATATATATTAGAATTTAAAATATACATACCTTTTGAACTTTTGAAATCTCACTTTCAGGAATTTATCCTATGCATATATTGAAAAAAGTTTACCATGATATAATATGTAAAAGGAAATTCATTTAAGCATTGCTTGTTTCTAGAAAAATAATGTGAGTCAGCCTGGAACTGAATAGCCCCATTTCTCAGTAAACTACCCATAAAGGGCAGCCCCTGCTGGCAGCCTCTGGTAATGCAGGCATAGTGTTCAGGAGGCAGGCTCCTGGGTGCCACTGATCAGCACCCTTGTTGACTCACCTTCAAGTGTATTGTCAACAGTCTCAGCTCCTTTCTCAAGGTTGTTCACAACGTTATCTACATCATTGCCAAGATTACCAAGAAGAGACACTGAGGTCCCAGTGATCAGGCAGCACAAGAGAACAAGTTTCCAAAGCTGAAACATCTTTTGTGTTGACAACTGGACAGTCATAGGAGGAACAAGAGTGAGAATTACCCAGAGGGAAAAGGAATCTTCGATGAGCACCTATCACTCCTACACTTAACATTCCTTTAAGACAGATGTGGTTATCTCCTATTTGAGAGATGGGCAGCCACAGTCAGAAAGCTAGAGCAACTTGCCCAAAGACACACAGCCAATGAGTGCAAGAGCTGGCATTTGAAAAGTCACACTTGATTCCAGGTCCATGCTCTTTACACAAAGGTCCTTTGCACATGCTGGCTTCTCTGCCTGGAACATCTTTCCTTTTCTTTGCGTGTTTACCTAAGTCACTTCCTACTGACTTTCTGGCTTCAGTAAGACATCACGCCCTCTGTGAAGCCCACTCTAGGCTCTCCCCAGAGTCTAGGTTAGGGGGCCCCACCCCACTGGCTTGCTGCCTTCGTTCTCTGATCAGAGTCCTGGGTATCAATTATCTGATGACTTGTCTGCCCTTCCCACCTTAGAGGAGTGACTGTGACTTATTTCACTGTTGAATCTCCAGCCCCCACTAAAAAGCCTGCACCCAGTAGAGTACAATGAATAAATATTTGCCAAATAAAAGTATGAACAATAAACGGGCACCACATCGTGATTCTGCATTTCTCATCAGTTTGACACTTCTCTTAATATAATTTATCTATCTCTTAATTTGCTATATTCAGAATATTAGCTAATCCAAGCAGACCTATCCCTCAGCCTCTTGCTTCCAAAGCCTTCTGAAGACCACTGTCATCATGGGGGGTCATCACTGGGAAGCCTACTACTCACAGGTTTGGAGGAGGATGCTCCCGAATCTGCTCCCCTGCACAGTCTCCTGGGATTCTGCTGGGTGGTGGTGGCCCTTAACATGGTGGCGACCGGGTGGGAGGCTGCCCATAGAAGCAAGCCCTGGTTCCAGAGCCATCCAAGGAGACTCCAAAGAAAATAATCCCTGTCCAAGATGAGCAGAGAGACTTCCAACCTGAAGGTCACTCAGGATGCTTGAACTGGAAAGGATGGAGACGGGGAAGACTTTTCGCAGAGACTAAGACCAGGTTCTTGTGGAGCCACCAGCTGCCAAGATGGTGGCCGCTGTGGGTGGGTTTTGGGGTGAAGACTGAGAATGGACAAACTGGGGGACGTTCTGGTAAGAGGACCCGTAGTGATCATCCAGCCTAATTCTGTCATAATTTGGGAACTGAGGCTCAGAGAAAGGGAGCAACTAGCCTGAGGTCACCAGTAAGACAGGGCCCGAGACAGGGCCAGAACTGTGGCCCACAGAGAGTCAGGGTCAGTGACCAGAGAGGTCATTCTGCCCAGCCCTCCTCTGGTGTCTGCGCGCCCTCTACATCTCTCATGGTAGAGCCAGACTTAGTGTGAGTGTTTGCAATGATGGAGCTCACTACCGCCCCCAGCCTGCCTGTTCCGTCTAGTTGGCAGAGAGTTCCTCCTGAGAGTGAACAAAATCTGCCTCCACATTACCCCATGTATGGCCAACAGTGAGGCCCAGAAAGGTTAAGCGCCTTGCCTGAAGCTGCATAGCCAGCGTCAGGAGAAACACCACCAGGCTCATCCCGGGTCTCCCTCTGCACACTTGTCCCCTTCTGCTCTGCTCTCAGTGCAGCAGTCAGAGGGGTCTCACTCAGCTTGAACCCAAAGTCCTACCGTGGCCCATAGGGGCCTGTGTCATCTGCTCGCTGCCTCACCAAAATCACCTCCTACCTCTCCCTCCCTGGCCCCTACCGGTCTTCCTTCTGTTCCAGAAAGATGCCCACCTCTTTCCTGCCTTGAGCCTCTGCCCAGGCCATTCTCTCTGCCCAGGACTCCCCTCCCCAGCTGTCCCCAGCTCTCGACATCACCTCCTCAGAACCTCGCCGACTGTCCACCTGAGGCGGCCCCTCCCCATTATCCCTGACTTCAGCTCCTTGCTGGCTTCTTTCACAGCAAATCATCGTAATTTGATCCTTTAAACTTGTTCTCTGTCCTCAGCAAATCATTACCACCCTGTGCCCTTGGGCTCTCCTCACAGGTGGGTCCCGAAGACCCTGACCTGTCTTCAGAATGTTCCAAGCTTCTCTCTGGAGCATCTATAAAGCCAGCCACTACCTGGGAAGGTGGCGAGGTCCCCATCAGCAGCGAGGCTCAGGAATGGACTAGTTGACTGCTGAGCCCCTGTGGGACTTGATGTGACTGTGAGCCGTGGTTCTACATTTCCCTGGTCTATTGTTCAAAGACCATTGTTGCACGCATTTATGATTCTGCCCCTCGAGTTTTCTTTCTCCCTGCGTCCAGCCACCCTACATGGATACCTTTCCCTCAGGCTTCCTGTCTCTTCCCTTTTCTCACCCTACCCTCGTCCCCAGACCCCCACTTCGCCCTGCCGTGGAGCCACAGTCCTAGTACTGGGTGCTGTTTCTCAGCATGGACCACACCCAGGACAAAGCCAACTTCCCCCACTGGCACTGGCCATCTCTCATAGCCAAGCTCTGAGATGACATAAATCAGACGCTCTTGTCCCCTGGGGGTGGGTCTGGGGGAGTGGCACAAAGGGGGTGAGGCAAGCAGAGGATCTGTCCCCTCACAGGCAGCTCAAGGGTCCTGCCTTCTATGAGCATTGTTCTCAGGGTCGCCCCTCCTCTGCAGCTGTGCCAGCCCCAGCTCACATGAGGACAGGACTTCACCACACTCTCGAGGACCCCTCTCTGCTAAGGCATTTGGGGACCCCCAAGTCTGGTCTATACCAGGCTAAATCCACCAAAGTGGTGAGAAGCCAGGCCCCCTTCTTCCTGAGATGTTCTGGATCCTACTCCCGATAGTGTGTGGGACTCTTGAACACGCACATACATACTTACACATATGCACACGTGCATGTTTGTTCACATATGCATGTGTGCATACACATGAACAAGACAGCATGAGCTGGACTCATGTGAGAAAATAGATACATCTTCCTGCCCACAGCGAGGAGAACTTTTTACAGAGTCGTGGACACCATGTTACCACTGTTCTGAATGAAAGAGCTCACCACCCACAAGGGGAGATTTGGGCTCTACAGATTGCCTGGATCTGTTTTTTTTCCTTGAAGACTTTAGATATGGTTATCTGGCAAAGCCCACTGGAGAATGAAGCCAATATGAAGGAAATGAGAAAATATATCATTTGGGTGCCTGGATCCAGCTGTGCCTGAAGTCATATATACCCTTGGACTTTTCAGTTCAAATAAATTTCTCCCTCTCTATTTTTAAATTTTTGCTTAAGCTCATGTGAGTTGGATTCCCGCCGCTCAAACCCACAGCAGTCCTGACTCACGTGTTTGTAGACTCACCTTGACCTCCTCCCTTCTGACTGCTGCCTGGTCACACACTACACTCAAAACATCACAGACACCAGAGTCAGAGGAGAGCTTAGAGCTCAATTTAACCTAGCTGTTGGGAGATCTGGGGAGCTTGTGGCCCAGAGAAGGAGAAGGACTCATCCCAGGCTACACCGTGACATTGAACCCCACTTATTTTCCTCTTTTATTACATATCTTTTAGTTTTGTTGTGATATTCTACTCTGGGCAACAGCCTGAAAAAAAAAAAAAAAGATTAAACAAAATTACCTAGGAAGCTTGTTTAAAACACAAGTGTTTGAGCCCCATCCCTAGATAATTTGGATCAGGCTGTGTCCAGGCTGTCTAGGGGTAGTTGACCAGAAATGGGAACGACCAGACTAGATGACTCAAAGGTGCCTTCTCCCTTGAGTTCTATGAGCTGTGACCCCACCTCAACCTCCAGAGCCCCAGCTCAGCCTAGACATGACCCTCACTACCCTACAGCTCACGTGCACAGCACTTTACAGTGTAGCCTGACTGTTCTGCAGAAGCTCAGCCCCATAAGAGCAGACTCTTGATAATAACAATGGTCATTTATTTGGCGCCTGCAGTGTACCAGATGCTTTTCCTACCTCATCTTGTTTCGTCCCCTCAGCAACCTTGCAGGGCTGTTACTGCCCCCGTTTTTTGAATGAGGAGCGTGAGGCTCAGAAGGGGAGGGCGACTTGCTCACAGCTGCACGACAGGAAGGGCAGAGCTGGGAAGTAAACCCACCTCTGCATCCTCGCAGACTGAGAACGGCTGTTCCAGCTCGCGGCCTCCTGGGGGCAGCAGTGAGCTGCATTCTCCTGCCCCCGGTGCCCCCAGCCCCCAGCAGGTGCAGGGGAATGCCTGGCGGCTGCTGCGCTCCCAATGCTGGGCTTGGTGCTCCGGGCGCACTTTCGCCATCAGTCCTCACGACGACCGCGGGAGGAGGTTCTGAGAGCCCCATTTGCTAGCCAAGGAAACAGGTTTGGAGAGGGGAGATGGCTGGCCCAGGTCTCACAAGGATAGAAACCGGGCATTTGGGTTCCACCCGCGTGGCACCGAGGCCAGCTGGCGGGGCAGGAGAGTCCTCGGGCGGCAACATCCTGTTTATCTCTCCGCCTCGCTGTTTGAGTTGGTTGGAACGCCTGTGCGTTGGGCCCCTGTCAACCCGGAAAAGGCCACAGGAGACCCAGATGGTGCCCACTTGGCATCAGGCTGGGGAGTAGTGGCAGAGGGCTCGGGGGCATCCTGTCTCCTCTGCCCACCCACCTGCACTAAGCCAGGACCTGGTGGGCCTGTCCTTCATAGGAACATGGCCAGGGTGAAGGATGGGGCAGGACCGGGGGCGCAGGAGCTAGTTTCCTCATTGACCGTGGTGCCATCAGAGCCCAGAGCAAGGAGAAGGTGGCAGCACGGGTCCCCAAGCCTGGGGCTGGTACCTGGAGAGCCCAGTCCAGTAGACCTTTGCCGGGTGGCCTTGGACCATCATCAGGCCCCCCTCCTTGGCTGCCTGGCACCCAGTTCCACAAACATGAGGCCCCTCTTCCTTGAGCTGTGGGGTGCAGAGCTGAGGGCTGTGCTGAAATCTCGTGAAGACAGTTCTTCCCACCCCAGGAACACAGCCCAGGGGGCTGAGTGTGACCAGTGACCTTAGACCTGGTGTTGGCCCCAGGCCTCAGTTGCCTCAATCTGTAAACACGCCCATTCCTGGATCCCAGTGGAAAATGGAAATCTGAAGGGCTCCAAAGGGGCTCTGAGGGTTGAGGTCAGAGCCTGGCTCCAGGGTTGGTCAGGCCTGGGTTCGAATCCTCTCTCTGCCCATTGCTGGCTCTGTGACCTGGACAAGGGGTGTCATCTTGCTGAGCCTCAGGTTTCTTATCTGTGAAATGGGACTCACAACAGGACTTACCTCCCTGGGGTGTCTGAGGATGAAGTGGGATAATGAGTGTGAACGAGTCAGCACGTGGTGTGTCCTCCATACTCGGCAACAGCAACGATGACGGCGACTGTAATTACGCTGGTTTCTGGTCACTACGCTTCTCTCTGCCTCAGTTTTCCCATCTGTATATTGCCCCGCTCCGCAGGGTTGTTGAGAAGAGTCAATGAGGCAGTGCATCCCATACGCTGAGTGCTCAGTCAATGGAACTACGCTTCTTATTTTTGTGTGTAGGGAAGACCTGATGAGCTAAAATGAGTTCGGGCCTCCTGTATGCCAGTGTCCACCAGTTCTGGCTCTGCCTACTGCTGCTGTGTGACCCTTGGCAGATGCATTTCCTCACAGAGCCTCAGTTTCCCCTCCTGCGCCAAGTTAGGGAAGTCGGAGAGCTGTGGTCTCCTGTACGACTCGGGTCGATTGCAGGGACTGGATGCAGCGTTCCGCGGAGAAGCCTCTGAGGCGGCTCCCGGGCGGGGAGGGAAGCATTGACTAGCGACGTCTGCCACAAGTCCAGGACGGGCCGGCGGAACTCCATGTGCCGGCCAGTGTGGACAGGGGCTCTCGAAAGGTGCCCCCAGCCAGGCGACGGGCTCATCTCCACTGCACGTTCACGGACTGTGGGGCTCCGGCACCTGCCTGCGCTGGGGGTGGAGGAGCCCCATCCAGGTTCTAGCCCGGCTCTGAGAATAAGCTGCTTCGTGACTCTGAGTAGGATGCTTGTTCTCTCACGAGGCCTCAGTGTCCTGACTACAGAAGGAAGGGAATACGCGGGACGGAGGCTCCCTGCCAGACAGCCAGCTCCCTGGGGGCTGAAAGGGGTAAGGAGAGGCTGGGGCTCCGTGCTACGTTCCCGCCAGCTGGAGCAACCCCCCTTCTTGCTCTGAGCAGGAATCCCAGCAGTTCCTTGGGCACCGTGATAACCAGCCCCTCTCTGAGGCCACGGGGCATCATCCCCAGGGCCTGGCACACAGCAGACACTCAATATATGCTTATTACAGCCTGCAGAAGCATTTTTTTCCTTATTGCACACATTTTTTAATCCGTGCATTTTATAAGCCTGGTCTTGGAGTCAGCTTTTGGTGTGTATCCCAGCCCTTCCCCTTGTTGGCTGTGTGACAGCAGGCAAGTGTCCTAACCTCTCTGAGCCTCTTTTTTTGCCATAAAACGAGAATCAGAAGAGCTGCTGGGAGGATCAAACGAGGACACGTCGGTAGAGAGCCCAGCCCAGGCCCTGCTGGAGAGGGCTCCGTGAGTAACAGCTACCGTCACTCTTGCTACTGCGACGAATAGTAGTGGGTGGGGACCTCGCAGAGCATTTGGGAGCCCAGGGAAATTGGGAGGGTGACAAGGGGCAGTGTGTGCAGTACTTAAAACACAAAAGGCCTGGGTTCAAATCCTGGCTCTGCCACTTACGAGCCCTGTGACCTTACCCTCTCAGAGACTCGGCTTGCTCACCTGTAAAGTGGGCACAATGAGTGGACCTGCCTCCTGGGACCCGTCTGAAGAGCACGCGCGTTAACACACGGAAACCCTGGGAGCACTCTCTAAGGGTTTGCTGTTCTTGCTCTCCCACGTGAACAGGAGCTCCAGGAGGCTGGGATTCTCTCTGGTTTGTTCCCTGCTGGGTCCCCAGTGCCATCACGGTGCCCCGTTCAGTAAATGCTCCCGAGTTTTGTTCTTATACATGGATCAGGGAGCTCGCCCACAGGCGGCCTCCCTCGAGGGAGAGCGCTGTTGCCGTTCCGCCCCCCCCAGACCTCCGCACTTCCAGTACGGTAGACCCACCTCCCCTCTCCCCGGCCCCTCCTTGCTCCCGGCGACCCTAGGTGTGTGTAGTGGCTGACAGCGTGGGCTTCTCCCTCAGCTGTGTGGCCTGGGGTATCCCTGGCCTCTCTGGGCCTGTTGTTTCTCTGCTCTGGGCGCCCATGCCAGGCTCAGTGCTTCTCCAGTTGCTGTGACGGTGCAGTGAGAGGACTCCAGGCTGGGGCTGGCACAGGCTGGGGTGCGGCAGGGCCCCTTCCCGCCCAGACCCCCCGGGGCGTGGGTGTGCAGGGGCACACAGAGCATCCTTGGTGCTGGGTGGGGAGGCCGGTACTCTCAGAGGCCATCCGAGGTCCAGGCCGCTCGTCTGAGTCATCCCGAAAGAGAAGCCGAGACAGCTCTTCCTGGGTTCCGCCCCGCGCCCCTCTCCAGGGCACAGGCCACCTCCTTGCATGGGAGGTATTTGCCTTTCAGGGACAGAGGCCCCAGCCGTGAGGGTTGTGGAATACACTTCTCATTGAAAATCTCCAGCGAGGCATTAAGGATTAGCTGTCTCAGGCCTGGGACATGTCACCTCGCGTGACTGCCAATTCCCGGCCGTGGCAGCTTCCTGGTCCCGCTGACACAGCCCTTAGGCTCCGAGCTGGTATCTGAGCTGGTATCTTTTTCCAAACACAGCTTGGCTCCCTGGCAAGAAAGATCCTAGAAGGTCATTCAGCCTGCTGAGACCAGAGAGGGTGAGCAGCAGGGCTGAGGTTGCCCAGGGGCGGGGGCCTGGGCTGAGGCTCTGCCCACAGGCTCCCCTCCCTCCCCCTTCCCCACTCAATGACAGATGTGTGGATGTGCACCCAACGCCCCTCCATCAAATGAAATTTCCTTATTTTACCACAAAACGGCTAAAAAGATTGTCACTTTGCTCTTGAAATCAGTCAGGCACAAATAATTCACCCGATTTATAATAGGCCCCCGTTTCTCCCGTTTAAACTGCCTACTCAGGAATCCTTAGCAAATAAGAAAGATGAGCGTAACAAATGTTTTCAAACATACTGTCAATTTTTATGACTGCTAAATATAACAATTGATAAAGTTGTCATAATGTTATAGTCTCAAGACCTTTAATTAGACTTCTGGCAATTTCGACATTTCTCTGATTTTGGAGGTGACACATTTTGTTTTTTCGCTCTCAAACATTTTCCCAAGCCTGAGCTCTGGGTCTGGAACATGTGTTGGGTTAAATAGCTCCCCCTGCTCCTGGCCCTAGAAAATGGGGAGCTACTTCCCACAGAGTGACGGGCGGATGGGGGCTCCAGGGAAAATTCCACACTCAGCTGGAAGGGTCTGACTCCTTCCCTGAGTCCCTTGAAGTCTGGGCACCTTGTTTTTTTTTTAACCTGAGGTCCCCCAGAGCTGGCAAAGGGTCAGGTCTAGAGTAGGAATCAGTGATGTCTGTGGGAAGAAAGAAAGGAGAGAGGATGGAGAGAGGGAAGGAGAGAGGGAAAGAACGAGAGAAGGAGAGAGGGAGGAAGAGAGAGAGACAGTAGGAGAGGAGGTCAGCTCTGTCCCATCAGACCAGGAGACCTTTGGGGGCAGGGACTACATCATCTGTGCGGTCCCTGCGCCCAGTGCAAGACCTGCCTTGGCTGACTATCTGAATGAATGAATGGGCAAAAGAATGAGGTTTGAGTGAGCTCTGAGTCCCTCCCTGGTCTTAGCTGACCTCCCAGAATTTGACTTCTTTTCTGTCTGCATCCTGTGTCATCTTCCAGATCCCTCCTGCTGAAGTGAACTGGACCTCTCATCCATCTATCTATCCCTTCATTCATTCATTCACTCATTTGTTCATTCATTTAACAAATGTAAATTGTTTTGTGCTGGGACCACTTGTCCATTCGATAACCATTTATTGGGCACCTCCTGAGTGCCAAGCCCTGTGTTAAAGTCAAAGACGAATGGATCTCAGTCCTTGTCCCAGAGAAGGGCCACCCTCCAGGGCAGTAGATGAGCCACTGCGATCAGCTCACAACTGGTGGGAAAGAATGGTTTCATCATTTACTCTTCCAAACAACCAGGGGCAAAGACTATTTTATCCCCATTTTATAGACAAGGCAACTGAGGCACAGAGAGGTAAAGTGAATTGCTCGGGGTCACATACCCAGGAAGTGGCTGAGCTGGGATTTGAACCCAGGTAGCCTGGTCCCAGAGTCCATGCTCTGGGCTGCTTTCATTACACTGTCACTCATGTCCTAATAATTGGCACCTCCTTGGCCTGAGTGAGTCCTTCAAGGGCAGGAAGCTCTCTGATTCATCTCCATTTCCCTGGCATCACTCAGCCCAAAGTCTGTGTCGGAGGAAACACCCCACAAAAGTGTGTTGATTGAAGAAATGTGTGTTAGCCCTTTCTCCTCTGCTAGATTGGGGTTCCTTAAGGCCAGGGATCACGGCTCTGCCATCTTTGTGTCGCCAGCAGCCAGCCTAGGGCCTGGCTTGTGGTGGGTCCCAATAAACACTATATTGAATTAAAGTGAAAAGAGTGAGTTAATTGACGGGATGACTGACTGGCTGAATAGATGAAGGTAGGGGATAAGATCCAGAATTCAGCAAGAAAAATCCAGAATCCCATCCTTCCCTCCTTCCCTAATTCCCTGCTCCCGCCTTTCCTTCCATCCATCCATCCTTCTCTCCATCCATCCATCCATCCATCTATCCATGCATCCACCCTCCCATCTCTCCTTCCCTCCGTCCATCCATTCTCCCATCCTTCTCTCCATCTACTCATCCCATGATCCATTCGTTCATCACGTATTTATGGAGCTTCTGTGCTGGCCCTGTCCCATACCAGGCTTTGGGCCCCAGAGAGCACTCGTAGGTGCCTCCACCCTCAGACCCCACCAGCAGTGGGTGGAGGCAAACACCCACACTGACGGTTCCTTTCCACAAAGCAGGTGACATTCTTGCAAATGTTCTGTACTTTGAACACCCCATGCAAATGGTCAGAATTTTCCCTCTGGCTGCTTCAGCTGCTGTTGCTGGCACAGAGCCTGGTCCTGATGAAGGCCCTTCATAAATACTGAATTGGGTTGAATTGAGCACTTCAGGACTCGAAGGAGGAAATGATACGACAGTATGGTGTAGATGGAGGCAGATTTTCCATTTTCCAAACGTTGGCAGAATTTCCAAACTCAGGGCAGCTCTGAGTGTGTTTATCTTGCAGGGGCTTTGGTAATTAACCAGACCTCAATTGGAGTCCTAACCCTGTTACTTTCTAGCTGTGTGACCTCGGGCAAGTTACATCACCTCTCGGAGCCTCCACTCCTCATTTGCAAAAGAGGGATCGTGCTGGCTCATCTGCTCAAGTCGGTGTGAGGGGTAGATGAGAGTTAAGCCTGGAAGGCAGTTAGCCCGGTGCCCGCCCGGCACACAGTCAGTGCTCACAGTCAGTGCTCGGCAGAGATGACTCAGTGGTGACATGCCCGGGGGAAGGATTAAGGGTGGGAAAGAGGACAGGCGCTCTATCCTGATCCTGCTTCTGACCAGCTGTGTGATTTGAGGCAAGGCAAGTCAGCTCTCTGAACCTCCTGTCTAAAATCACGTGCTACCCTGGTTAGGAGGGACCAGGGATGCATTAAATAAAAAGGAGAGTGCAAAGAGATCCAGAGCATTATGTGGTGGCCACTCAATTAAAGGGGGAGGACAGAGTCCACGGGAAAGAGCAGAGCTCCCTGCCTTTCCTCATGGGCTCCTGTCTTGTGGGATCTCCCTTCACCGCTGCCCTCAGGCTTCCTCGTCTCTTCTGGACCATTCCCAGGGCCTCTAGCCTCCCGGATCTGCTTTGCATCAACTCCTTCTGGTGCCTAGAGCCAGGTCTAAGGACGTCACATCCCCACGAATCTCCTCACCCTTCAGGGCTCCTCTTTTATGAAACCCTCATGGACCCACCCAGCTGGCCCTTTTCACTTTCTGCCTGTGGTTTTTGAACAGATCTCTTCCTTGCCCACACACACACACACACACACACACACACACACACACACCCAGATTGTCAACTCTGGCAGGCCAAGTTCTGTCTGGGATCGGTCTCTCGTTTCCCACTATGGCTTACACAGAATGAGCTGAAATGTGTTTGTCAATTGCATCTGTCAGGTTTATTTGAGTTGCTTGTAATGGAAAACACAACCCAAGCTGACTTAAGTGTGAAAGGGAGTCCTTGACTCATGTAACTTTCAGGCGCGGCCGAATCCAAGTGCTCAAAGGGAATCTTTGGGACTCTGCTTCTCTCCATGACTTGGCTCTGCTTTCTTCTTCATTGGCTTCCTTCTCAACTGAGTCCCCCCAAAGGGTGGCAGAAATGGCCCCCAGCAGCTCCAGGCCCACACTGTCTCTTAACAACCCAACAGGAAGAGGGCATCTCTTTCCTAACATCTCTTCAAAAGTCAAGGGCTGACCCCCATTGACCCGGCTGGGGTTACATGCTGAGCTCGGAACCAATCGCCGTGGCCGGGGTGAAGGAATACACTGGTTGGCCAATATGAAAACGTTGTACCTGCAGAGAAGGCAGAGGTGCAGGGGTCAGAGGGGCGGGAGGACAGCCAGGGGAGCACGGCCAAGGGAAGAGCTGGCTCCAAGGAGGGGAAAGTAGTGTTGTGCTGTGGTCAAGCACGATGCAGCTGACAAGGGTCCACTGGTTTCCTGCACATGGAGATCGTTGAGGTGAGGGCTGGGTTGTGGGGTGACCGGTGGAAATCAGGTAGGTGGAGGGCTGGGTGTGTCCAAAACAAGCGTGCTGCTCAAAGGGTGACCTGTGACCAGTAGCATCAGCCTCTCCAGGGACCTTGTTGGAAACGCAGGATCTCAGGCCCCAGCCTAGACCAACCCCACCAGAACCTGCATTTTAACAAGAGCCCCGGTGGTTCCTGTGCACCGTCAAGGCTGAGAAGAATAGCTCTGCGGAACGCGGCTATAAAGGAGAAGAGAGGGAAGGAGGGAGCTGGAGGGAGTGGGGCGTCAAGGGAGGGACTTAGATTCTTCCTAAGGAGGGAGAGATGAGCATGTTTACTCCTGCGTTCTGAACAATGAGAGACATTAACTTCCTGCTCACAATGTGAAACTTTGTTACTATTTTGCAGGATGCTGTTTCAGGTTTGCTAAATTCGATTCACATCAACTGTGACCCGAAGGTATTTGCTGCCTGAAGGGATGAAGGTCGTGGTGGGGATGTTTCCTGAGAGCCCTCCACCACAGATCCTCTGCAACTGGAGGACCCCCAGGATCATTTACTGGAGGACCGAGGACACCAGCTGCCGTGGGCCCCGCAGAGACTTCGGGGAGAATGCCAAAGGCCGCTCCACTTCCCTTTTCTCTCCCTTCCTTGTCCCCCCATCTGGCGCCACGTCTCTCCTCCCGTCTCTCCTCCGGGCCCAGAGGGCCCTCGGGTTGTTCACAGACACGGTGCTGGCAAAGGAGGTTGAGAAAATGAGTGCTGTCCTGTGTGTCACTCGGCCAGAATGACCCTGTGAGCCACCAGTGAGTGTGTCTTCAGGCCATGAGCCCATGTGACCCGAGGAGGCCTGGAGAGGACTGACTCGGGGGTCACTTTGTGCAGGGTATGGGAAGACCACTGGGGCCTCGGGGCCCTCCTCTCACTGCGGGTTCCCCATCCCCCAGCCCTGGCACCTCCAGGACATGGTCTCTCGGTTGTCACACTGTGAGATCCCCCCCAGGGCAGAGTCATAGAACCAGGGGGTGGTGAAGGGGCTTGGCTCCATGCATCCCAATTCCTTGTGGTACCAGTGGGGAAACTGAGGCCAGAGCAGCCCAGGGGACTCAGCAAGGACATGGCAGGGCAGTTGTAGGCCAGGACAAGAACCTAGGGGATCTCTCTTCCCTGAGGCCCTGGACACCCCCACCTCCTCCCACTCTCGGCCAGAAGACCTGGGCTTGAATTTCGCTCTGCCTCCTTCTAGCTGTATGGAAAGGGGCCAGGCAGCTAACCTCTCTGAGCCTCAGTTTCCTCATCTGCAAAACAGGGGTATTAGCAGCCACCTCCTGGAATGGTTGTGAGGACCCCAGGAAATGATCCATGCCAGGCGCCCAGCACAAGGCTGGCCATAATAAGCAAATAGCTAAGGTCTATTGACTATCACAATATTATTGCTATTATTAGCCCTCTTCATCAAATGGGGAGACTGAGCCACAAAGAGGTTAAGTATCCTAGTAGACTGAAGAACTGGGATTTGAGCCGGAGTTCTGACTCCCCAGCCCACCCATTTGGTCATTACCGTTTCTCTGAGCCTCAGTTTCCCCGTATTTAAAATGGAGCTAATGATACTGACTTTGAGAGATGGCTCTGGAAATTAGATGCGATCGTGAAAGCCAAGAGCCCAGCATAGTGCCTGGCATAAAAAACGCCGCTTTATACAAACATCTTCATGTTCTGAGTGTAAGAAACGCGGATTAGCAGGGTCATGGCGCCACCTTGTGGTGCAGTCTGGGAACTGCGCCTCCATCACTCAACTTGCTGACGACCCTGGGAGCCCTCCCTGCCCCTGCGTTCCTGTTACTCCTTCTGCAGGGCCGCTGGGGGTGGGGGAGTGTGGGGTGGGGATTACCCTATAGGATAGGTTATAGCTGCACTCCCATTTTGCAGAAGAGGAAACTGAGGTTCAGAGAGTCAGCGGAAGAGCAGGATTTGGACTCTGGTCTACCTGACTCTGAAGCCTGTGCCCTTCATTGTCACCAAAGAGCCGTCACAGGGTCCACCCACTCCCCGAAACACACGACCGCATCACCAGAGTCTCATGCGAAGACAGGGTTCAGGGCTTCAGTTGTGTGGGGTCAGTAGGCCCGACATTCCTGCTCAGTCCCACCCATTGGGAAGGTCCTGGGGTTCCAAGGCCTCTGAGGCCAGGATTCTGACCTTCTGGAATTCTAAATGTGTATTATCTTATTCTTCAATTTTACCTTTTCCAGGCAGGTCCTGAAGTGTACCTTACACACTGAAAAAGCAGCTTTGGAGCAAATTTCTTATCCAGGAAAAGAAGGCAGAGTACAGAGGAGCGGGAGGTGGGCACGCAGGGTTACAGGGTGACAGGCAGCTTCTCCTCTGAGTCCTAAACGCCTTAGAGCCAGTCCTGCAGCCTGGGTCTGTGCGTCTTCCTGGAATGCCATCGCCCTGATGGATGGAGCATCTCAGCTCCAACGGTCCTCAAGAATCCTCAAACTAGGCTGTAAATCAGACCACTTCCAGAAGGGGGAGGGATGGTCACTGCCTGTTCTTCCCCCATTAGAGCATCATGCCTTTGGTTCAGTTCTTAGAGGCTTTTTTCACCTCAATCAGCCCCATGCTGAAATACCTACCCCGGAGAGGTGTTCCATCTTAGCAGTTTTGAGCATATCCAAATCTGAGCTCTAATGAGGAGACTATTTGCGGTTTGGCTGTGGGACAACATTGGTGGGAGATGGGGTCAGAGAGTTCCACAGTGACTCTCCAGGGTTAAACATCCTTACCGTAGTCCTGGCAGGGGTCCTATGCTGATCCTACAGATAAGAGGACCGCTGGGTCTCTGCAACTGACAGCAAAGAGAGACATCAGAAGATGCTACCGTGAGAAAGACCTGTAGTGGCGAGGGTTTTTCCAGAGGCTCCTCTGGCCTCTGGTCTTGTCCCCTCTTGTTTCCCCAACACTCGTCATTGAGGGAAAGGCCTTTAGAGACTGTGCATGTTCTACAGATGGGAGAAGAGAGGCCCAGAGAGAGGATGGGACTGGTATAAGATCACCCAGAGAGTTGGTAGCTGAACTGGGATTTGAGCCCAGGTCTCAGGATGCCCAGGCCAGGGCTCTTTCTGGGCACCTTCTCTGGCTTTTACCATGATCATGGAGAACTCCCAGGGAAGCAGCAAGAGGGCTCACAGATGAGTCAGGCCCTCCCCAGGGAGACTGTAGGCTGCCCCTCCTGCTTGAGGGGGGTCCCGTCTCTTCCCTGCCTCCTGCCTGGGGCCCAATCTTGGACAGAAACCTAGAGGGAGGCAGACGTGACCCGAGGCAGGCTCTGATGACAGTCCGGAAGTTTGGCCAAGAGAGCTCTCCCTCTTTGTCCACCGCCACCACCCCCGCCTCCAGAGGGCATGGGGAATTTTGGAAATGGAATGGAAGCACAGTGGTCAAAAAAAATTCCTTTATGACTCAGAAATCAGATGGCCCCACAGATTCCCAGGAATCTCACCACAATGCTCTTGCCCATAAAGTGGGATAGCCTGGAAACTTAACCTTAACACTAAGAACAACCTCACTTTAACACCAAGGAAAAGGGCTAAGCCAGAAACCCAATGGCAATACCTCCACTATGGGATGAAATATTCCAATTACTGACCACGATAGTGATATATTTTAGGAACTCCATTATGGTAGTCTCCCCTGTGGGGTGGGATATCCCAGGAATTGCACAACGCTAATCATTATGGAGCAGAAAATTTCAGCAATTTTGCTAAAAGATGAATCATTATAGAGTGAGTGATCCCAGGAATCTCATGACAAAACTCTTCATGATGGTGTAGGTTGGTTCAGGAGCTCCACCTTAACACTGATAACCATGGAGCAGGCTATCCCAAGAACTCCACTCTGAGGCTGACCACTGTGGAATGGGCTACTCCAGGAATCTTGCTATAACAAGAATCACTATGGAATGGGATAGCCTAGAATCCCACTGTGACAATAATCACTATGGGGTGGGCTCTCTCAGGAACTCCACTCTAACACTGGTCACTGAGGAGTGGGCTATCCGGGAACCCAGCTTTATATTGGTCAAAGCATGGATTCTGTGTCAAGTGGGTTCTCCAAGGCCCCAAGACTTTACACCTGCTGTCAGAACCCTTGAGAAAGGACTATTCAACACTGAAGAGGAGGGTGGGATTGTGGGACAATGGGAATGAGTATGAGAAGAAAAAACTTACTTTCAATCAGCCAGTTAATGAAAGAGGCTGGGAAGTGTTTGTCCTGGGAAAAACCAGAAAGCCCACATTAATTGAGTACCTACTGTATGCCAGGCTCTGCCTCTCAGTTAATCCTCATAACAACTGTGCAACAAAGGGATTACAGACAAAGAAGAGGAGACTCAGAGACGTGAACGGCTTTGCCCGGGTCATACAGTGGGCTGGTGGCAGAGCTGATCCTAAAATCTGGACTCTTGACTCTGACCTTGGACAGTCAAATGCTGGGAGGCCCAGGACTGTTGGTTCCAAGGTCCTGGAAGGTCCTACTTTGTGGAACAAAGCGCATTCCTCATAATTCAGGACTTCGCCTGAGTAGGGGGGCTGGCAGGATCATGTTAAGGCATAGAAGAAGCTTGGAGGGGATGGATGTAGATGAGGTCACCACGGACCACCCTTCCCACATTCTGGCACCCCCATGTATTATGATGCTGAGTAACTAACTTGACTGTTTTAAATATTTAAATCAAGAGCAAAGAGGAATAAACCACTAATTTTTGAGTTCCAACTCCGTGCTGGACAAATAACCAGACATCTTCTCATCTAATCCTTACACTATATTTCATGCATGCCAAGATACCATTAAGATACGCATTATTTAATGTGCCACTAAGACATTTTTAAAATTGCCAAGTAAACTATGGATATCATTGACTATAAGGCACATGCCAATTTCAGAAATGTTACAATGTGGGGAAGAAGTGTGTCTTGGAAGTGATAATCTATGCTAACTTCGTGTGGGTATGATAACCATCCTCATCTGATAGATGAGAAGGAAGGGGGCTTGCCCAAGGTCGCATGGTCCAGCAGCTGAGCCTGCCTGCCTCCGAAACCATGGCACGTGAGCCTCTCTTGATGGGACAGCTGTGGGCACATTTGCCTGGCCAGGAGATTCCAGCGAGTGATGGGGTGGGGCCACCACTGAGCTAGTCTCGGAGGTGAAGATATGGCTAATCTCAGAAGATTCCTTGGGAGAGAACCAGCTGCTCGTACCTGAAAGTCCAGGTGGTGAAACTGCTCAGACGACAGGGGCACTTGGGAGAGAGCAGAATGGAGGTTCCTAAATGACCCAAGCGAGGGGACATCTGACGAAGAGAGAGGGAGAGAGGTGGCATGGGAAGGGAGGACCAGAGGAGGAGGAGAGATCAAAAACACAGACTCATAAGACTCATTCATTTGTCCCTGTCATACACAGACTCATCCAGGAAAAGGAGATAATTCCCAAATGGTTGGAAAAGACATTGTAGCCCCAAAACCCTACTGTCTCCTAGCACGAGAGGGGAGCATTCCCAACTTGTCAGGTGTAATCCATCCACCCATCCATCATCTTCTTCTCACCTGCCTTACCATCATCTTTCTCCTCATCTTCCCGTCCATCCACCCACCTACCCATCCGCCTACTGTTCCCTCCCTCCCTTCCTTTCATCCATCCATCCATCCTCTACCCATCTCTATAGTTGCCTTTTTTACCTCCTTCACCTCTTCAATTAATCCGTATTTTATCTATCCACACATCTATCCATCTTCCCACACACCTAGTAATAGACGCTTCTATTTTCCATTCATCCACTCACTCATCCACCCAAATATGTACCTTTCATCCATTCTTCCTTTTATCCAACCATATTTTCTTCCTTCTTTACTTTCATTACTTTCTCCATTGTTCCTTCCTCTCCTTCTTCCTCCCATCCATCCATCCACCTATCCATTCAGCTATCATCCTTCTTCTTTCTCTTGTGTCCATCCACCATTTTATCCCTTTCCTCTATCCTTCCATCTATTCATCCACCCACCTAAATTCCCTGTCTTCCATTCTTCCTTCCTTCTTCTCTTTCCTTCCGTCATGTTCTGTCCGTACTTCCTTGTATTTATCCACTCATCCACCCATCTGTCCATACGGTCTTCCATACATTTTCCATTTTCCCAGTCATTCTGTCCTGTGTTCCATCCATCCCTGTTCCTCCCTTTCATCTCCTGTTCACACTCCAACAAAGTATATATGAAGTGCCTGCTCTGTGGCCAACTAGGAACTATGAGACAAACACAAGAAAGGATACGAGAGTCCCTGCCCTCAAGGAGCTTCTGCTCTGGTGGAAGAAACAGTCGAGAAACAGACAATTACTACATAATACGATAAAAGTGACGGATAGGTGTGCACAATGTCGTGGAAGTCCTGAGGAGGGAGTCATTCTACCTGGAGAGATCTGGAAAGGCCTTGGGGAAGACGAACCATTGGAGTCACACCTTGAAGGGGTGCAGGAATTTTCCAGGTGCAGAAGGAGGGTATGGGCAGCCATTTGGAGCAAAGCTATGATGTTTCAAAAGGGCCTGGAGTGTGTGGGATGGCTGAGATCAGCTGGCAGGAGCAGCATGAGGGGGACAGAGGAGAAGAAGGCTGGAGCAGTTGCCCGAAAAAACCTTGACTGCCAGCCTTGGGGGTTTGAACTTGATCCTCCTGGTAATGAGCAGCTACAGAAAATTCTGATCAGAGATGTTATTCAGAAAAATCTCTCTGGAAGCCATGAAGAGGAGAAAACAGGAGTGGGTGGAGTGGCTACTGCAATGGTCTTAGCAAGAGAACAGTGCTCAGGCCAACAACATAACTTACTTTTCAGAATGCTCAACTGCTGGTTGATGATGTAGAACCAGAATTGGACCACTGGGCACAGCTGAAACACAGACGAGCAGAGGCCTCTGTCACAGGAGCCTTGGGCCACCCTTCCAGCCCAGCCCAGCCTCTGACTGGCTGTGTAAAATTGGGTGATTCTATCAGAGTCTTTCATAAACACAACACAAATCTCCCTCTTCCACAGGTGTGAACTGCTTGGCACACATTAGTCCCTCAGTACATGTCCCCCTTCCCCAGCAGCAGGGACCTGGACAAAGGACAGGACAGAAAAGCTCTGGGAGGCTGGAGAGCCCACGGATAAGACTGCCCGCCGTGGCTGCCTGTCCCTACCCTGGCTGCTCCTCTGTACCTCCAGCTGCAAAGCCTCCCCCAGCTAATCTTCAAGGTCTCCCCAGGCCCATTTTGTCAAACTCACCATGTTGGGTAAGGAGCTCTGCAGGATCCGTTTCAGCATGACTTCTATCACTGCAGAGAGCAGGCTGGGAAGGGGAACCGGGACACTTGGAAAAACAGCAATTATAGCTAATGGTTATAAAAAGCTTCCTCTGCTCCAGGGGCTAGTCTAAGCACTGGGCATATATTACCTCAAATCACCATCACGGTTAAAAACAGATGGCTCGAATCTCAGCTCCACTACTTCTGGCTGTGTGACCTTGTCCAATGTACATAACCTCTCTGTGCCTCTCATGTGTAATACGTAAAACAGAGTTGTTGTGAAGATTCCATAAGTGAAAGAAAGAGATGGGCTGGAGGATATTCAACCCATCATCAACAGGGCATCTGCCACCTCATAAACACGTGGTATCTTTTACATTCTTTGTGACTTGATTTAAGGCATGTAGAGGGATGTTCTAAAACAGAGGCTGCAAAAGGGCAGGTTGCAGGCCAAATTAGGCCCGCTGGTGTAGTTTTCTTTTGCAAGGGGATAGTCTTTTAAAATTTTACAGTGGGCTTTCAGAATTTAAAAACCAGAAGAATTTACATAAAAATCCAAATTTACAGTTTCTCTTTGAAATACAGAAAACTCACAAGACTGGGCCACCTTCCCACACAGCCGCAGTCAGCTGGAGCCAAAGAGGAGCTGCCCTCTTCACATGCTGTCCAGTTTGCCACAGTCTCCACCACTCTCTATTGCTCCCTAAAATTGAATTAAACTTCTGTTAACTGGGGCCCACTTACTAATTATGCTAACTGCCTACCCCTAATAGGCATTTGAGTTTATGATGTCTGTCCTAAGGCACTGAATTCAGAATCTAGAAGGTAAAAAGGATCTCAGAGACCATGCAGGTTGGTTCTCAGGCTATCTTTTTAAACACATGATAAAACTGAACTGTGACACTCTTGAGTTATAGCACTTATCTGTGACTTACAGCATTCTTCTGAACCATGAAATAATGACCTTAGAAATCATCGATTAGGTGGTGATTGAGTTCCCAGCCCAGTCTGTGGACACCCTTTTAAAGGATGGTCTGTTTGAAATACAGTGCTACAGAATCTGATTAATCCTTAGCTCATTGCTCTTAAATTAAGTAAGCTTGCATTTTTAGACCTCATGTAGTGAACTAAGCTTAGGTTTTCAGGGAAGTCCACAAAGTCTTTTTGATCCATCAGTTTATTTTTTCACCCTTCAATCCATCCCTCCACCATATGCCCATCCATCCTTGCATCCATCCATCCATCCATCCATCCACTCGTCATCCATCAATCCACTTATCATCGATCCATCCATTCATCCATGCATCCATCCACTCATCATCCATCCATCCACTCATCATCCATCCATCCACTCATCATCCATCCATTCATCCATCCACTCATCATTTATCCATCCACCCATCCATCCATCCATCCATCCTCCCAGCCACCCATCCTCTCTTTCATCTATCCATACAACCATCTACTCATCCTTCTCTGTCTTGTTCTCCAGTGTATCTCCAGGAATAACACTGTAGTGGCTGGTTCAATATTTGTTGAATAAATGAATGAACAAGTGAATGATAAATATAAGGCAGCTTCTGCTCCCACAGAGCTCACATAGGCATACACACTCAATTACAACATAGCAGGAGAAGTGATATGACAGAGATCCCTCCCAGGATCTCACTATATGAGCACAGACAAGGGACCATGCAACACTTTCTTTGGCAGAACCACTTTTACGGAAGATGAGCACTTCTAGCGAGAAGCTACCCTCTTCCCTTTAGAAACCTAAGTTCTCTGGGGGAGAAACCTGGGCAGAGGTTGAAATGAGAAAAGAGATGCTCTGGTGGTATCCTGGCTATGGCCCCCAGTGAGCCTAGTAACAGCCACCACGCGTGGCACCCTCCCCAACTGCGCCCTGCACAGCGCTGAGCCCTCCTTGCACAGTACCTACCCGGCTTGCTTGTGGATCCTGGTGAAGACGGGCTGGCAGTTCAGCAGAGTGAGTGAGACTTGGCCGGACCTGGTCTGGGGCAGTGCTAAGGAGGCCTCGATGGTCACATCCAGCTTGGAGCCACTGAGGAAGCTGAGCAGTCTGGACACACAGCGGGAGGGCCATGTGAGCCGAGCTCCTGGGAACCTCCAGAGGGGGGACTGAGCAAGAGTGACCTGAGGAGTTATGGCCAGGGCGCACCCTGGGTCCAGGGCCAGGCCCGGGGCAAGTCCCTGGGCTCGTCTTCTCCCCCTCTGCAGTACGGGAAATGCCCCGACTCCCAGAGCAAATGTCTGGGGCTATTCTAAAGGCTCCCCTCAAACTTGGAGACAGGCACCAGCATTTGTGGGTGAGGGAGGTGACCCATACACATATTTTTAAAAAAATGATGCCTGCTGTTCAGTATGTATTTTTAACTTAATTTATTTTTGAATACATATGAAAAAGTAAGTTAAATGAAATGCTTTTGCTAATTTATTTTTGAATACGTAATACATTTTCATGGTCCACAAATCAAAAGATAGAAAAAGTGCACAGGGAAAAGCCTGCCTCCACCAATGACCCCTAACCACCCAGCGACCATGCTGGGACAGGTGTGAACACATCACCGATGGTTTTCATGCCTTCGTCTAGAGATCTTATATGCACAACCACATACACACACATGCAATTTAATTTAACCTCTGACTTTGTTTTCTGTTCTGTAAAATGGGCATAATAGCAGTACCTCCCTTCTAAGGTTACCGTGAGGAATATACGAGGTAATTCATAAAAGTCCTTAGCATGGTGCCTGGAATATATTCAGCATTCAATAGTTTTATCATCATCATCATCTCTTTGTAGTACAATTTGACAATACTTATCCAAAGCTATAAAGTACACTTCTGAGAATTTCTAAGTAAATAATCAGAGATATGAACAAAGTCAAGATATTAATCTCAGAGCTATTTATAAGAGTGAAAATTGGAAACAACCCAAGTATCGAACAACAGAAGACTGGTTAAAATGTATCACGGTTCATCAATATGTTGGAATATTTATTGCCATTCAAAATGGTTCTGAAAAAAGTCTGGAAAGAAGCAAACCGAAATGTTAATAGCCATTGTCTCTGGATTGTGAATTTAGGTTTATACTTAAATTTTTTCCCAAGTTTGTTACAACAAACCATAGAAAAATGGCAGAAAAATAATAGATCTACTCTCACACCTGTTAACAGCCATCTCTAAGAAGCTTATGTGTGTAGGCAGGTACTGTCAAGAGTTCCTGGCCAAGGCTAGGAGAAGCCAAAGGAAATTTTTCCAGTTGTTTAAGAACAGCCAGCTGTCTCCAGGAATTCTCTTCTACCTCCCCTTGTCTAGCCAGGAACAAGTTACTTACCCTGGGAAATTGATAGTCAATCTGGTCTGAAAGTCCAGTTGGAGGTTGGACAAAGGATGGACTTTCCACGATACCTGGACAATATCAAAGTCGATGATTTTGAACCTGCACATTGGGAAGAGTGAGGGGAAGTGTAAAAGCAGAAATGCCCAGTCTTCTCAGCTCAACACTCAAAGCGCAGTGTAGCCTTTCCTCCCTCCTGGGCCCTCCCATCCTTAACCTAGGTTTCCATTCCAAATCCCATTTCTACTAATCCTAGATAAGAAAAGCATTACCCAATAACAGATTTTTTCACTTTATTAAGATACTAAAGGAAGATTAAGAGAGCAAATCCAAAGCATCATTTGGTAACTATGGTGTTAGCTTATAACAAAAATGCTATTTTAATCATGGGGGTATTAAATAATAACTAAGGTATTAGCTGGGAAGGGATTCTGCTGCACCCTTTTCAGTGCTATTTGTAATTCAGTAGGGGCTTGAACAAGCCTGAGTAATTCCAAGGAATGAAGCCATCATGGGGGAATGCTGGGTGGTGGGTCGACAGTTTGGAGGAGGAAGTGGTGTCCCATGCTGTCTTCTCAATGTCAACATTCTAAACTAGGAAGTGAGACTCTGTCACTCTCAGTACAGAGTGATATCTTTCAAATACCTGGAATCTTCACTAATCAATGCTTTGGGGAACTATTTTATTGTTAAAGGACTCAAACTCACCAGCTGTTGAGTTTCCCAAAAGGGATTGTGCTCTTCAGAACATCGTTGATGCCAACAAGACTCCCATGGCCACAGAGGCCCCCCAGAGAACCCTTACAGAGCAGGCCTTCCAGAGCCAAGGACCCAGCTGCCTCCAGGAGGTGATCTTTGCCAGCAGGTGAGGTCCTGCTACCCAGGAGAATCTTAAGTAGCATTTCCCTCTCCTTGATCAGGTTCTGGTTGTTGAGAATGATGGTTCCCAACAGTCCTTCCTGAGCCAGTAGGTCTTTGTTGAGGGCATTTGTTTGGCTGAGAGGGTTTCCAGATCCCATTTCGACACCTGCTCCTTGATGAACTGGAGGAGGCAGTGGACTGCTGTTGACTGGACTCCTGCGTTGGAAAGCTCCGGCGTCCACTGGGGATCCCATATGGCCAAGATTTCCAGGTTGTGCTTCTCCAGTGGGACCGGAGGGGCCAGGGATGCCATGTCCAGACTGGCCATGACCTGAGGATGAGCCGGCCTCAGACTTGCTGTAATCATTATGTGACCTAGCTTCAGAATGACCATAGGCAAAAGATAATCCAGCCTCAAATCGATCATAACCTCCAGATGACCCAGCTCCAGCCTGATCATGACCATTTGGTGACTTAGCTCCAAACTGACCATAGCCAGCAGATATTCCAGCCCCAAACTGACCAGAATCTATAGATGATGCAGCCTCAGAATGAGTATAATGATTAGATATATTTTCTCCAAGCTGAATACTTTCTCCAGATGACCTAGCACCAGATTGAACATAGCCATCAGATGGTCCAGCCCCAAGCTGACCATTCATTGACCCAACCCCAGACTGACCCAGCATACCAGATGACCCAACTCTAGGCTGATCCAATCCATTCTTTGGTGTAGTCTCAGACTGACCAAAACGACTAGATGACCCAAACCCAGGTCGGCCATATCCTCCAGATGGTCTTATCTCAAACTGACTGTCAACAGCAGGTGCTTCAGGCCCCGGATGACCATTCATTGACCTTGCCTCAAATTGACCATTCTCTCCAGATGACTCTGTTTCAATTTGACCATATCCACTAGATGACCTATCTCCAGTCTGACCACTCATTAACCCTGCCCTAGACTGACCCAAACCACTAGTTTTCCCCAACCCAGGCTGACCTTCCATTAACCCTGCTATAGATTGACTATAACCACCAGATAACCCAGCCCTAGACTGACCATTTAGTGACCCTGTCCCAGACAGACCATAACCACTAGATGACCTATCCCCAGTTGGACCACTCATTGACCCTGCTCCAGACTGACCCAAACCATCAGATGATCCATGCCCATACTGAGCATACCCTCCAAATGACCCTGTTCCAAACTGATCACGGCCACCAGATGACCCAGCCTCAGTTTGACCATAACCACTAGATGATTTATCACCAGTCTGACCATTCATCGACCCTGACCCAGACTGACCATTTATTGACCCTGCCCCAGACAGACCATAACCACTAGATGACCTATCCCCAGTTGGACCACTCATTGACCCTGCTCCAGATTGACCCAAACCATCAGATGATCCATGCCCAGACTGACCATGACCAGCGGATGACCCAGCCCCAGATGACCCAGACTCAAACTGACCATTTATTGACTCTGCCCGAGACTGACCATACCCTCCAGATGACCCAGTCCCTAGCTGACCATAGCCATCAGATGGCCTATGCCCAGTTTGATTATAGACAGATGACCTACTCCCAATGTAACCATAATCACTAGATGAACTATCACCAGTCTGACCACTCATTAACCCTACCTCAGACGGACCCAAACCACCAGTTTTTCCAGCCCCAAGTTGATCATATATTGGCCCTTCACCAGACTGACCAAAACCACCAGATGACCCAGCCCCAGACTGACCATAACTGCCACGCATAGCCATCCTAGATACGACAGCACTTCCTTGAGAAGCATCAGCAAGATGACCACTGCCTGAGACACTCATACCACCCACACCTGTAATGCCAGGTTGGGTTGACAACATGCGGTCAGAATAGCCAGGGCTGTTCATACCTTTTTGACCAAACTGTCCAGGGGGAGTCACTCCTTTGTGGCCTAAGGATCCTTGGCTGATCACAAGACTTTTGTCAGCAGAGCCTTGACCACTCTTCTCGCTTGGACCAGCATTACCCATAGTGACCTGATTGGTCACATGGATTCTCACAGGTGGAGTAGGAGTAGGCCCAGCCATTCTCACTGGGGGTGTAGTCGGCAGGTTGGGTTTCTGGGGCAGGGCTGGGAGCATACTGGATTTCTTAGGCTGGGCACTGTACTCAGTGATGTCTTCAACGTCAGGGTCCTTCGAATACATGTACTCCTGGTCATTCTCATGAGACTTCTGTTCATAGAAGTGGGAAGCTCCTCTGCTACTTGAAGGACTGCTGGTGGACCCAGCCTGTTGGTTACTCCCACTGAGAAGGCCCGTGCCAAGCACGCCACCATTGCCAAGCACCCTGCCATTCTTGAGAAGGCCTGTGCCCAACAGACCACCACTGCCCAGGAGACCTCCACTTCTACTGCCTGCTGGGGTAGAGACACGGGTGAGTCCAAGGCCATGCCTTCCCACTGGAGACACAGGAATGAGGAGCTCAGCCCAGAACCAGCTCAGCGACCATGCTCAGGAACCAGGATAAGGATCACTCTCACAGATTTAGAACTGAGACTCAATCTCTCACTCGGTTTTTTTGAGCATTTGACCCAGGAGGCAATGACAAGTCAGACACAAGGTGATCACATTTAGGGCATCTATGGTGGAACAGAGAAAACCATATAGCTATGCTCTGAGAAATAGAAACAAGCACTGTGGCTTCATTGTGGGTGTAGCTACTTTGGTTGTTGACAGCTTCCCAGATCTTGGTTTTAGTGCCCTGGGAGGCCCAGGGGATTTCTGAACTTTGAAATCAGTGGGATAACTTCTCTCCCTCTTTTATAAATATATATATATATATATATATATATATATATATATTTTTTTTTTTTTTTTTTTTTTTTTGCTTAACTACTTTATAGAGGAGCTTTCTGTTTCTTGCAACCAAACAATCCCTAAGACAGCAATTGGTACCAGGAGTGGGGTTCCAGATAAGAAACCTTCAGAAAAAACATAGGCCAGGCTGGGGACTTGAAGCATACGAGTGGTTTCCAAAGAGTCTTTCATCAAAAGATTGGAAGCTCTACGTCTGAGAGATGTGGTTCCCAAGCAGCTGGTTAAGCTCTCACCTGCAATCTCACGGGACTTAGATCACCAGAGAGTAAGGCTAGAAAGATTCACCTGGAAACTCCATGTAAGACTGAAAGACTATGATAAGACGGCAGAGAGGTGATGTGTGGTTTGTATTAAATATATGATCTAGACACCAAAAGGTGACCCAAAGCAATTAGGAACCTCTGGGGAAGGCACAGTGCCCGCAGGTGCCTCCTGTATCACTTGCAAATCTAAGCACTTCTAATGAACCAGACTTGGTGACAGGTGCCAGCTTGTCTGACAGAGGTGAGTTTGCTTCCTCTGGCATCTCTTTGGCAGGAGCTTCCTGGAAGGATGGATGACTTACCTGTCTGGGAACTGGAACCTCCAAGCTGAGCATGGCTTGTGCTAAGCAGGCACCAAGGAAAGAAGAGAGCCCACAACAACATCCCCGTGTTCGCTCTAGGTACCTATGGAGACAATAGGTGGTCAACAGGGCAACATGGATCTGGGGTCCAGGAGCCTGGATCTCATCTGATCGTCACCATCACTTCCTGTGTGGATTAATAAACCACTCAATTTCTCTAAGCCTCAGTTTCTTTATCTGTAAAAACTGGCATATTTTGACTTGCCCTTCCTCTTCAGAGGAAAACACAACACTGGATAAAGAAGCTCTTTGTAAATGTGCAGTAAATTCCTCTGCACACGTAGTCCGATAACAGCTGGCATTTCCTAAGCTTACGTGCCAGACATTGTGCTAGGCACTCTGTCTGCATTACCCGCTTCTCGAGAACCTTATGAGGGAAGTGCTGTTAGTCTGCCTGTTTTACGAGGGGGAGAAATGAGGCGTGGGAGGCAGACTAACGTGCCCTAGATCACACGGCTGGTAAGTGGCAGAGTCAGAATTCAGGAGCCCACACGGTGATGTGATCTGCCGCTGGTAGAAGTGGTTGAAGCAGCATCACCATTTACCGAGGGCCTGCTCTGCCCTAGTCCCCACGCTAGGGGCTTTCCGTGCACCATTTCACGTAACCAAGTCTGCGTAACAATGCTGAGAGGCACGCACTATTAACTCCAATGTACAGAGGAAGAAATTGAAGTGAAATACTCTGCCCAAGGTCACTCGGTGGGTAAGGACAGAGCTAGGATTACGAAACATGGCTGTCGTCTGAACTCACTCACGCTCTCTGAGACTCGGGCGAGGGGACGAGGAAGCCATGGTAGACTGCATTTTCCAAAGACGGCCACAGTATGTATTTGTCCTGTCCCACATGTTCTTACAATATTACTGACACTCCCCCCAGTGAGGGGGGGCCTATGTTCCCTCTCCTTTGAATCGGGGAGTGGGGGATGGGGGGTGCTGGTGATTGCCCTGAAGAATACAGCACAACTGAAGTGATGCTATGTGACTTCTGAGGCTAGGTCATTAAAAGGACACAGCTACTCTCTCTCTGTCTGGAGACACTTGCCCTCGGGCCTCAGTCACTACGCTGTGAGGAAGCCCAGGCCACACAGAGTCCACATGTAGGTGCTCTAGCTGACTGCCCCAGCTAAGGACTCAGCTGCAGCCAGCATCACCCCCCAGACACGTAGATGAGCAAGCCTGCAGGTGGCCTCTTGGAATCACCTGGAATTTGTTTTTAATACTGTAGACACTGGGAAGGAACGTCTCCTCCCCTAACCCTAGGCTAGTGCGTGTCGGAGCTGGGGAGGAGGCAGCGTGGGGCAGAGGCGGGCAGGGAGAAGGCAGGAAGGGTCCTCAACAGCCTTTCTCACAGAGCAGGACCAACAATAGTTGCTTTCTAGAAGTCTAGACCAGAAGGCAAAGAATTCAAACAGCTTCAGGAGCCAGGCTGGCAGCTCAGGTGAGGGGCGAGGGCTGCGTGCACGGAGGGCGAGTGCCCTTTTAAAAGGCACAGCTGTTATGAGGCTGCAGCCAACTGTTGCCACGTGGGGAATGTGGACCCCCTTCTGGCTAGAACTTAGAACTTTCAAGACAAGCAGGGAATTTTTTATTCTAATGCAATGCCTGTAAAATGTAAGGTCGCTTCTGGCAAGGTCCTTGTTTTGCTCGCTGCTGTATTCCCAGCTTCTGAAACAGGGCCTGGCGCATAGCAGACGCTCAGTAACGATTTGTCAAAAGGGTGAATTGAAGCTCTTGATTTTAAAATACTGGCCACTAAGTCAAATTTTTTAAATTATTCAAATACACTTTGTGGGACACACACACACACACACACACACACACACATACACACACCCGTGGATCCGTCCCCAGGACTGCCAGTTTGTGAACTCAAGCTCAGGCCGTTGACTACCTGAGCTGGATGGAGGGGAAATGGACAGAGATAGCACCAGACTAGGGCAGACCTTGCCCGCTTGGGGCAGGAGAGAGACCGACATGGGATGGGGGTCTGAGCAATCGCTTGATGAATGCTCGTGAAGTCCCAAACATCAGGGAGAAATGCCAGAGAGAGTGGGCTACAGGGCTCCCCTAGGCCTTAGGTTGACCAGAAAGCTAAACGCCAGTAGGCCCGCCTGGGGCCGCCCTGTGTGCTGGCTGAGGAGTGGTGGGCACAGCCAACACCGGGCAAGGAGGACTTGTTTGGGGCCTGAGTGCACCCCGTAGAGGGGAGAACAGGAGAGTGGAGGAGCCTGGATTCCTGGACTGGATTTGATTTGATTTAGAAAAACGGAGAAATACGGGAGAAAGCTGATAGGGGCAACAGCGTGGATGAATCTCATGGATATTATATTGAACAAAAGAAGCCGTATGATTCTGCTCACATGAAGTTCAAAAGCAGACAAGACTTATCCACGGTGGTGGAGGTCAGAAGGGTGGTCACCTCGGGGGCACAGGTACTAACCAGGATGGGATATAAGGGAGCCTTTTGGGTAATGGAAATGTTCTATCTCTTGCTCTGGGTGGCCGTTACTTGGGTGTACACATAAGTAAGAAGTCATCAAACTGTCCTTTTCACTGTATGTAACGTAAACCTCAATTGAAAACATGTGGAGTACGGAACGAGGGAGGTGGGTGGGCAGGAGGGGTACTCCCTGCACTGGGGGGTTGGGAAGCTCGTCACGTCTATTTCACCATCGCAGATTTCACTACTGCATTTCATCCGCTTGAGACATTTTTCTCATTTGACTCTCTCTGAAATCAGGGTGCATCTTACAATCAATGTGTTGACCGAGCAGTGTGTGCTCTTTCTTGGCCGTCCGTACAGAAGAGGGTTGTCAGACAACCGGTGGCAGGCCTTCAGTCCCCTCGGTGGCACTCTGCAGAGGAAGGCGGCAGGAAGCAGCTCTTCATAAGCTGGGCAGAGGAACGGAACAGCTACAACTATGGTTGTTGCTGTTGTTTGCAAACACCCAGCTTAACAATTACCCAGCGGCTCCCCTGGGAGTCCCAGCAGGAGCTGGATCCTGCAAACGCCCTGCCCCCTTCTCACCTGGGACCTGTGGGGAAGCAGCTGAAACAGTCCTGGGAGGGGACACCTGTTCTCTTTGGCACACAGAACAGAGGGGCCCACAGAACAGGGGCGCACAACCCCTGCCGTGTGCCGAGCACCTCTGAATCCTGGTCCTCTGCTCAGTGCTTACCCCATGTTATTTCTTTGAATCCCTCCCCCCAGGTGGGGTGTTCTCTATTCTTAATATTTACCACAAATGAGCAAAATAAACACAGAACAGCCACAAGCTGACACGTTTTTGGTCTCTGGACAAGCAGCCTCCGGGTTTCTGTCAAGTATGGTGTTGGCTGTTTGACTGACATAATATACCAAAGGTCGAGGGTCCCCATTTTGCAGATCTGGAAACTGAAGCCCCAGGGTCACCTGGCAGGTCAGTGACAGAGCCAAGACTAGAACCCAGGGCTCTGACTCCTTCCTCACCACCACCTGGCTGCTTTCCAGGCCTCGGAGAATGGGGAGCGTGGGGCCCTTACCTGGGACGCGGCTCTGGTCACCCAGGACCTTCGGGTCTCCTCCACCTGCCCCCAGAGTGAGAGCCAGGAGCCGAGAGGAGCTTAAGTAGCAGGCAGGCCAGGCCAAGGGGTGGACCAGGGACGGAGGGGGTGGGCAGATGCCCTGAGGGACCTGAGCAGGGCTCTTGGAGGACGGGCTACTTCTGATACCAGAACAGAGGTGGGGGGAGAGGCAGGCCAAGGGCTCCACCAGGGAGGCTCAAGGAGGCTGAGGCCATGAGGTCACCTGGGCCAGCAGCTTAGATGGGGAGCTGTGACTGCCATGTGTGTGTCTGAGTGTCTGTGTGTGCTTTTTGCACGCGGCTGTGAGAGTGCGTGTGTGTCTGGGGCTCTCTGCGTGTGCTCAGGCCTCTGGGCATCCACAAAGTTCTGGGAAGAGGCCTCAGCTTTCGTCTGATCCCTGAGGCCTCCTCAGCCCCTGGAAGTTAGCTCCCTGTTCCAAGGCAGCTCCCTGTGGAGCCTCTCAGTTTTCTTGGAGAGAACCACGGACTGGGGGATCGACAGCCTCCTGTGAAGGGCTCCTTGTTCCTCAGAGAAATCTCAAAATCCCTGTGGGAACGCGCACATCCCTGAGAGGACTCCAAATTCCTGAGGAATGCTGATCTTCCTTTATGAAATCTCTCTATTTCTGAGAGCCTTTTTATTTCTTTCTAAAAGAATTCTAATGACAGCTCAGTGTTTTCTTAGAAATATCAGTGTTCCATAGGAATGTCAATGTCTCTGAGGAGCTGCACGATTCCTGTGGGAATTCAGGGAATTGTCAACATTCTGAGGGAAACTCAGTATTCTGGAGAGGATTCGGATTCTGGCTGATAGAAGTGCCACATTTCTCTGGAAATGCCAATAATCGTGCCTGAACTCTCCCTCCTCCCAAGGGTCACCGGGAGCCTCGCAGCCCCCAAGCTGGACCTGGAGTCTGCACCGGGGCTTCAGCGGCAGGTCCCAGTTGTGGGACCTCGGATGTGTCGCCTCCCACCGCCGGGTCTCAGATACCCCCGGCACTGGCCTTAGCAGTGCCTCCCCGATGGACAGGGAGGGTGACTTGCAAAGCATGATGGGGATGCCTATTAAGGGGGCTTTGTGGCCACCAGGATGGATCTTTCTGTCGCTATACACTCAACCTCAGTGTGACTCTCCCGGGGCCCCTCCTGGGCGAGAGGAACGTCAGAAGAGAGGAAGCCATGGCCCAGAGAGGCAAAGGGGCTCAGCAAGGTCACAGAGCAAGTCAGCGTGCATGAGAAGGAACCCGGGACCCCTGACCCCAGGGGCCTCTCCTAATTCCCACTCCCTCGGCCCCGCCAGGCACCCGGGCTGTACCCAGTGCCCTCGGGGTGCCACTGCTGTGGGAACCGGAGTCAGTCACAAGGTGGCCGGGCCCAGGGCCGCGTGGGCTGGGTGAGCTGCCGGGGAGCGCTGGTTGGCGGCCCGCCTGGCCCGCAGGCTCTTGGGCGATTTCATACCTCACTCAGCAAGAGGAAGACAAACAGCCCCGCAGGGGTGGGGTGATGCCAGGCCTGAGGTATAGGACAGCGTGACCAGGCTGAGTCAGCATGACAGTGCTCAGAGCCAAGGAGCCGGGGTGGCCCCTGGCTAAGTCCCTTCCACTCTTGAGCCTCAGTTTGTACCATCTGTAAAACAGGCGTGTCTGAGGCTGGAGACCTCCATCTGGGAGGGTCGGCAGCAGGCTTATCTGCTGGGGATAAAGCTTTATCTGCCGGCAAACCGGCCCGGCCAGCTGTCAGGCCCCACCTGCTGCCGGCTCTTCCCCGGAGTCTGGACTTGGAACCTGGTGGGCCCTCCCTTTCTCGGACTGCTCACAGCCTTGGGGATTTACGTGGGGCATCAGGGCAACCTCCACCTGGCTGGACTCCAAACCTTTTCGTTTGTACAGAATTATAGAATTTTTTTAAAAACCACGTACGCCTATTGAAGCAGAACTTACATACATAAAGTGCACAAATCATAAACACAGAGCTCAAGGAATCTGTATCATTCCCATGTGTTGTGTCCACCCCCCAAATTGATATGCTGATGTCCTAACTCCCAGTACCTCAGAATGGGACTGTCTTTGGAGATACGGTCTTTAAAGAGGTGATTAAGTTATAATGAGGTCACGAGAGTCGGCCCTAATCCCATATGACTGATGTCCTTATAAGAAGAGGAGATTGGTGCTAAAGGGAAAAAAGGGAAGGCAGAGAGTGTGAAGAGTTGAGAGGAAGAGGGAGAAATTTTAGATACAGAGGTCAGAGAAGGCCTCACTGAGAAGGTGACGGAGAGCCAAGACTATAGGGCGTGAGAGAGGCAGCCATGATTATATTTAGGGGATGAGCAATCCAGGCAGAGGGGACAGCATGTGCAAAGGCCCTGAGGTGGGAAAGGTGCTAGTGTGTTAAAGGAATAGTTAGGAGGCCTGCAAAGCTGTCATGGAGCTAACAAGTGGGAAAAGAAGAGGGAATGAGGTTAGATAGGCAAGGAGAGAGATGCACTTGTCTGCGTCAAAAATATGGACCTTGATTAAAATTTTTTCAAACTTCTTTTGACTGTAAGGCACTAAGTACTTAATCTTTTAGCTTATTATCATTATAATTAACAGTCATATACAGTCTATTAAAATTTTTAATAACAATTAAACTCAAAGTAATATTGATTTGGAAATGGATGTTTTAATGAAGTGGACGGGGCTTTTTTTTCCAATTAGTTCTTTTCTCTGTGAATTAATTTACTCTGGTATTTAATTATTTAATCTGTGAATTAACTGCTAGAAAGAGGCAAGGTTCAGCACCCATCAGAGACTTAATATTCATTTTTAGAGACCTAAGTGCTATAAAAAAATTTCAACTTATTTATTAAGGAAAATAAGCAGATGAGCCCAGGAGGAGTTTTATTGAAACAGTGTTGCTCAATTCTTTGAACTGCTTTCAATACAGATGCCAAAAAGCACGAGGCTATGTGTTATCAAAAATCGTTTCTCAGTAGCTCCAAGCAGATTAATTCTAATAGCAGTAGGAACAGTCCTCTTTTGTTGAAAGCAAATTGAAAACCACCAGGCTTGCTTCCCGGAGCTGGAGGATCACTCACAGCCCCTTTGTCCAGAGCCCTGGAGGCCATGCTCCAAGGCAATGCACTCGAGTAGGGATCGGGGACAAAGAGAAATGCCTTTCTTTCATAAAGTGGGAGAAGGGACATTTACAGAAGGGGAGGTGGGAAGGTTTCTGTAAGGGGCCACTGTTGAAAGGAGATTTCTTGGGACATAGAAACTCTGAGAACCAGGAAATGGATTGCTATAAGTAATCCTATATGTATATGAACCGTGGAGAGTTTTCTTGTATCCCCGCTCCCACTCGCTGGACTCACACGGTGGTGCAAAGATGCATCTGTGGGCTCTGGGTTTAAATCCCGAATCTTCTCTTTATTGTCAGTGTGCTCTCAGCCTAGTTAACTAACTTGACTAAGGCTTGATTTCCTCATCTGTAAAATGGGGAGAAGAATAAGGAAATAAGGGGCTTGGCCCTGTGGCACCTGGCACAAGGCAAGTGCTCAGGGAATCTTAGCTGCCATTGTGATAATACTGTACCTCTTGCTTTAACAGAGCTTTATCACCATTATTGCCATTATTATCCTCACTAAGGAGGCTATCTTGGGAGGGAGGGAGGCTGAGGGGCAGGCCTTCTGAACCTCACCCTCCTGCAACCCAAGCGGCTCTCCTCTCATCTGCTTCTCTGTCAGGCTGCCCAGAAACCCTCATGACTGTTTTCATCTTGACCACAGGCTGTAATATGACTCATCTCTACCACAGAAACCAGCCGATGAGAGGGTTCAGTCTGAACACCCCTAGTGCGATGTGGACACCCCCATCTCTTGTGGTCACTTTGCAGGACCCTGTGTTTGGCTGGGTTTAAATGTCACCCCATGATCTCTGTGGCTTAGGTTAGAAGTACGTGCTCTGAAGTCCGGACAACCTGCGTTGGAATCTTAGCTCTGCTTGTCTCGTGCTGGGTGACCTCAGGCTGCTTCTCTGAGCCCCAGTCTCCTCATGTAGAGTGGGTTAATGGTTGGACCTGCTGCAGAGGGCTGTTGTGATGCCAAAGGAAGCCAAGAGCTGATCACGATGCCAGGCACCAAGTACACTCGATCCACTGTTGCTGCTTTGATTAGCATGGAGAGCCCTGCAGGGGAGATTAGGAGGCCTGGGTTGACATCCCAGTGCTGCCCTGTGCTCACCAGGTAGGCTTGGCAAGCCTACACCCTTCCCATGCCTCAGGTCCCCCATCTGTGAAGTGGGAACCCCAGTCCCTGCTTCACCTCACAGTTCCCAGGTTAGAGTCAGAGGAGACCACAGCTACAACAAGCTCTGTAACCCCCCAGTCGGGGAGGGGATGCCCAAGTCTGGGAAGGAGCATTGGGCCTGCACCCACTCTCTGGAAGTGCCCTGGAGAGGTGATAGGACCCCACAGGCTGTGTGGGGGCCAAGGTCCCAGGACTCACAGCCTTGGCAAAGATTTCCAAACTCAGCCCTGGCCCCCCAAACAGTAGAGCTGCTTAGACACAAAGGACAGCAGGGAGAGGAGGCTGTCTGGCTCATCCTGTGTGCCAGGATACAGCCACTGCTCCATAAATGATGGTTGGATGAGGGATCAGATGTGTGGCTCGTGATAGGGTGGATCTGGGCGGTGACAGGAGCTGGGAGACTTTCCTGGTCCAGAAAACGGGGAACAAGATCCTGAACCAGGGCAATGACAACAAAACGGTGTGAATGGTCCCAGCAACTTGGAGGGGGTGGCTGGGGCAAGTCTGAAACAAGGGATCAGGGCAGGGAGAGGGAGGACAGAGCTCTGAGGGTGCAGCCTAGTGCCTGGGAGGGAGACGAAGAATTCCCCAGGGGAAGCTGAATGAAGTGGGCCAACAGGTGAGATGCCAGCGTTCAGAAGGGGCCAGAGGGGCGGGCCCGGAAGTGTCAGCTCAGGGCTCAGAACAAGGGCTCCTTAGAGCAGGCCCTCTAGGGCAGCTCCCCTGGGGCAACTGCCTGGCTGGTTTTTATCAAGCCCCGGCCAGGCCAGCTTCTGCATTTGCCCTTTCCCTTGTCCCCTCTTGCCTGGAAAGTGACACGGGCTGGGAGTTGATGGCTGAGCTGGCTCTCGTCACAGTTGGCTCGAACCTCGATCCAGGGGAGAGGGACCGACGCATGGGGTTTGACGGATCCCTTGAAACACCCTACAAGTAAGTCAGGCCCACCCGGGTTCAGAGCTGGGCATCAAATACCTGGGTTCTGAAACCAACTCTGTCACCTGTGTGTTCCGTGCCCCTCGCTCTCCCCCAGCCTCAGTTTCCCTGACTGCACAACAGGGAGGGTAGACTAAAGCAATGTTCCTCGGAGTCTTTCCCTGTCTTTCCCTTATTAAACTCGGACTCCGGTTCCCCATCCTGAAGCTACCAAGTCAGAAGCTCTGAGGAGCGGGGCCCTGGGAAACTGCATTTTACATGCTGCCCTGGGGAGTCTGTGTTTACCAGGAATTGAGACGCAGGGATGAAATGGAAGGAGCTCTCACGTGGACTCAGGAGACCCGGTCCTGACCCTGCCATACTACACCCGGCATGTGGCCCTGGGCTAGTCTCTTTATTTCCATTTCCCTGTCTCCAAAATGGAAAAGGCCGTACTTAAAGACCTGCAGGGAGGGGGGTGGTTACATTTCTCGAGCACCTGCCAGGTGCCCAGCACCCCACGCTGGGCCTTTTAGGTTGACTGTATCGTTGAATCACAGCCCTCGACTCTACTCCAGAATCGTGTGCAAAATGGGAAGTCTAATCCTTTGAGGGCGAGCGTGGGTGACGTTGATGGAGCGCCTGTGTCCATCAGAGAGCCTCGGGGTGTGGCAGAAAGAAGGTGGTAGCTGGGGGCACGGGATGGCTCCCTGTGCCTGAGCTCAGACCTCAGGGCTTGGCGGTGGGGAACTTCGGGGTCCAGGCCTCAGACCGGGTGAGCATCCTCTTCTTACAGGGAGGTCCTGGGAAAATGAACTGCCAATGTCCAGTTGACCGGGCCTGTCCCAGTGCCCTCCTCTCTTCCTCCAAGGCCCTGACTGAGGCTCCAGCCTTTCCCACTGCAGTCTACCCTGTCCACTTCAGCATATCCAACACCAGCGTCAGGTTCCTCCCCTCCTCAAGAACCTTCCACAGCTCCCCACTGGCTGTAGGAGAAAAATCCAAACTCTTTAGCCAGCCCTCCAGGCCCCCAGCTCCTGCTGCTCACCTGCTCTGATCAGGCTGGTCCTTTTTCTTTTCCCCAAACCCTCTGGGCTTTGCTACTTCTGCGCCTCTACTCACTGAGGTGGAGCGAAAGAGAGCAGGTTCCCAAGTCAGACCCAGGCCAGTTCCAGTTCCTTCACTACTTGCTGTGTGAACTTGGGCAAGTCACTTAACCTCCCTGAGCCTCACATCCTCATCTGTGCGGTGAGGGTGATACCCTTTATCCCCCAGAATGGCTGCAAGGATTTCACACAATCCTGAGTGGGAAATGCATGTCGTTGCTCCTGGCACTCGCTGAGCATGTAATAAATGGTGGCGCTTCCCCTTCCTCCTCCCTCTGTCAAACCTGACCTGCACTGGTGGGTTTAAACTCAGAAGGTCACTTCTCCCCCTCATGCTTTGCCTGACCCAAAGACCAACCCAATAACGCCAGAAGACACAAGGTTCTTTTTACCTGAGGAACACTGGGGTGCGGCTGGGGGTGCTGCCTTCTCCAGGATTCCCAAATGGCTTTGAGAAGACCGTGGCCAGAAGCGCGAGGATGAACAGGACAGAAGAGGTCTTGGGAAGTTTGTACTCAAAGAAGAGGCTCTCTCGGGCCGGGGTGGTGCTGGCACAGGGGGCCACACTTAGAGCAGAAACGCCCCTGCGGCTGGAGTCACGCGGAGTGTGGGAGCCGCGGGCCGGGGGTGCGGTTCAGCATGCAGCTCATTTCTTTCCAGAGCACATCATCACCTTGTCAGCAACGCTCCCAGGAGACCCCCCAATGGGCGTCCCATCAAATGGACCACTGGACGGTAGAGATGACCACCACCTCCAGGCAAAGCCAACATGGAGAAAAGCACGCGCAGGGACATGCACACACACCTTCTCCTCGGCCTTCCTCTCGCTCTGCCCACTGCTTGTTACCCCCATAAGACCACCAACACCACTGCCACCCAAGCCGTCACCATCACTCCCATGACCGCCCACCATACAGGTTTCAGTACATACATGCCCTGGAAGACGGGGGAGACACTAGCTGTGGGGCTGTCCCTGCTGCTCCCAACCACAAAGCCCCCTCCTAAACCCACGTCAGCGCCCCGAGACACAGCAAAGCTGCCGTTGGAGTTATCCACCTTCCGAATCCCTACCCACCTGCCGCCAAACTGCCCAACGGACCTGCGTTGCTGTTGTTGTCCCCTGCGCCCGCCAGCATACCACCTCCTGCTGTTCCCCCTAGAGCACCAGACACCCCGTTGCCGCCACTGGAATGCCTGCCCAGCACACCCCTGGATATCCTGCCAGCCAGGCCACTGAACCCATCCTCACTGCCTTCGCGGGTAGCTGCCACCAGTGCACCAGCCACCCTGCTGCCCACAGCGGCCACCAGAAAATTGCTGCCGCTGATGCTAATGCTCAGCATGCCTCCTCCGATGTCCCCAGGAACACTGACCAACAGTCCCTTGCTGCCATTGTGGGTGTCCTGGAGCAGTGCACAGCTCAGCACACCGGCCGCACTCCTCAGTGGGATTCTGTTGTCGCTCACGCTCACGCTCAGCACACCTGTCCCATCACACTGCCCACGCCGCTCAGCCACTCAGCGTGCCATTGCTTGGCCAGCCAGCACCCCTGAGGCCAACACGCACCCAACACTCCCACATCGTACGAGGGGTCATCTCCAGCAACTTCTTTCCGCACCCTCTGAAGTCTATCCTTCAATACCCTGAAATAGCAAAACATTTGAAAACATCAGTTTCTCCTAAGTATGTGCTCTATTTCTCCCTTCTTTCCAGTCCACCATGGTTACCCGGATCAGTAAATTAACTCAGATTTCTTCCACCTTCTCCCCTAGAACCAGGTTTGGTTCACGCCCCCACTCGACAGTGAGTTTTCTCGGTCCTGTTTACCCATGTGAACGTGTGCCGCACACAGCACACTCTCAACACAGATTTGCTGAAGGAATGAATAAACGCATGCCTCTAGCCTTCCACCTGCGAGGCCCTTACAAGAAATGTGGTTTCCTCCTGGGTTCTTGGCTGCTTATTATTTATTTTATGCTCCCAGGTCTTACATGTCCATGTTCCACTGAGCCCTGAGGCCCCAAGGGCAGGGAGCCCAGCGGATTCATCTCTGGCCCCAACGAAGGCCAATTCAGAGCCTGACCTGAGCTGATGCTAATCAATGTTTGCAACCTAATGAAAGAAGGAGTGTGGACTGACCCTTCCTTCCATGATGGGCTGGGTTTCCCTGTACCAGACATCAGAGAGGAGAACAGCCCCTCACAGGACCAGCAGGTAAATCGTCCAGACATTTTCCTCTAATTCCCTGCAAAGCAGATTCCCTATCAGGGAATTCCCCACACGCCATGAGGGAGAAGACCAGAGGCCCCTCACCCACAGGTGGTGAGAAACAAGATTCTGGAAAGGGGAGGACGAGGATTAAAGATGAGGCACAACAGTCAGAGATGGGGGCCACGGAGCCACGGATAGGACATACAAGCAATCTGCGGCCTTTCGGCAGCAGACAGTAAATCCTGCCACCCCTCATCCACCTCACAGAGCCTCAGATGGAACTGGCCGTAACTCTGCATCACACTGCAGCTTTTTGCTAGTATCTTCTCTCATCTTCTGGGGAAAGGGTGTACTGAAACCTATATGTTGTCTATTAAACCAGATTTTGTTTCTCTGTTGGTATGGGAGAACCTGGGGTTCCCCCAGTGGGCCCAAGACCCTCAGCCACCATCATGTCGAGCTTGTTCCCCCTCCTGGGGAGCAGACGGGACCAGCAGGTTGTCTATTGTCTACTGCCATCACCAGGCACCACTTCCTCAGATAATAAATTAGCAAAACACATGTGGGACTTAGCACCCTTCTAAGCACCTTACACGTATCCACTCATTTAACCCTTAGAGTACCCCAGAGAGGTTAGGGTGCCTGCCCGTGGTCACACATCGTGGATGGCAGGGTTAGACCAGACAGCCTGGCTCGAGTCCCCGCTCCACCCTTGTGTTAAATGCCTCCCTGTATGTCAGAGACCAGGAACGAGAACATGGGACGCGCCCACGTCCCTGCAGCACGTCTTTATCTGTCCAGGAGCTATGCACGTCTGACTTGAACGTTTCTAATGCAGACCAGGAACCCCACTCTGCCTCTTAATGTCCCAAATGGAATCAGAGAGGTGGGACGGGCTATCACCACTGGCCACAGGTCTGCTCTGAGGAAATCAGCTGAAGGAGTCGGAGCACCTCCTCCCTCAGTCCAGCTGGCTGAGGCCAAGCACAATGGCCGGTACCTGCTCTCATCTTCCCCCAAGTCAGAGTGAACCATGTTGGTCCCGGGGCCCGGATGTCTGAAAATTTGAGGACGTCCAGCTTCGGGAAAAGGCAGGAGCCTTGTAAACAACACCTGAGTTTTCTCAGCACCGTATTTAACGGGGAATAAAAGTCCATGAATCTCCTTGGCTGGTGTCTGTCTCCTGCAAATCCACCTGGTTGTGATGAAAAAGAATCCAATCATCGTCTTGCCTAAGGATATAAAACAGCCCTAATTTTGCAGATTCTAAAACAATCATGTTTGATTAACCAAAGATCCTTGTAACTGCTCATCAGAGTAATCCTTCCCATCATACAGATGATCAGTGACGTAGAACCAACACTGACATCATTCTCTCCCCAGATAAAGACCTGTGATGGGGTGTCAGGAGGTGGCTGACTGACGTGGGATTTTTACCATGTTTGGCAGTGACAAACTACAGGTTAAATGAATGTCCTCTGGGCCTGGCTTGGGGCCGGGCATCCGCTGGGCGGATGTGTACCAGGGGGATCATGCATCCATGTCGCAAAGGACAGTCTTGGCTTATGCTTATGCCAATGTAATTACTGATAGTGCTCCTTTCACTCTCAAAACCGTCCCAGTTTGTATGACAATTAAATGGTTATGCTATATTTAAACTTCATGACAATCCCCTGTGGTGGGTTTTTGTCTTCATTTGATAGTAGAGCACCATCTTTAGAGTGTCATAGGCCTAGGAAAGAATTCCACTCTGCCACCGACATATGGAATGACAATGGGCACCTTAGCCTCTCAGAGCCTCCACTGCCTCCTCTGTGTAATGGGAGGGATGAATAATCACACCTCCATGACGATAGTTGTGAGTGCTCAGGCCAGCACTCAGCATATGCGGTGGTAAGTGCTCCATAAATGGCTGTTACTATGGTGATGACCTTGATGATGATGATGATGGTTCCCATTTGTTGATTCAAAGGATTTGCTTTCTCAAGTGGTCAGAGAAATGCCAAGGCTCCACAGTACAGAGCAGATGGGCTCAGCCCCGGAGTCGAGGGCTGATCTGGCGCCCATAGGGACGACGGTCCACTCCACAGTGCTTTTAGGTCAGAACCATCTGCTTACACGGGGGGTGCCCAGCCCTGGGGTTGGTGGTAGGGTCTTGGCACCCCAGCCTGGATGGGACATGGGCACAAGCAGGGGTATCAGGTGAATGCCAATGCAAATGGCCCACCTGGGGCCTGGGACAAACAGGGTCTGTAGGAGGACACTGGCAGGCCCAACCTTCACTTTGGATGCTTGACAGATGCCAAACAACTGAGTGAGCTCAGAGGAAGGCCTCAGGCCCAACACTGGACCTTCCAGCCATCCCAGTATCCCAGCCAACATCACATGTGGCAGAAGAGCTGCCCAGTTAACCCACAGAAGCATAAATAATAAATTGTTGGGTTTTTTAAATCCATTTTTTGGGGGTGGCTTGTAATGCCATAATAAATAACTGAAACAGAGAATTTCCTAGGAATCAGCAACCCCAAAGGCAATTTTATCAAACACACCAGCATCCCATGTTGTGCCCACTACTGCAGTCTGGGGGATGCCCTTCCCCTTTCTGAACCTCTCTGGACTCATCTGAAAAATGGGAGGACTGGACTAGAACAGTACTCTTTCTAGCAGTGAAGCTACAACTGGGATTTTAGGTGTGGGGCTGAAGGTGAGGGTGGGAAGGTAGGAAGGAATGAAGCAAACTTCAGAGGCGGTGGGGTCGCTCACAGGTCTCCATGCCATTGTGACAAGACTCTGATGAAGTAGGAACCGGGAAGGGCCTTTGTGACTGCCTTGACTAAATTAGTGTAACAGAAGTGACACAACAGGACTTCCAAAACTAGATCATAAAAATGCCAGGCCACTTCCATTTTGTGCCCTCAGGATGTCATTTTTGAACCCAGCACGTGGACAGGCCACGTGTCGGTGTTCTGGCTGACTGCCACCACCAGACAGGTGAGTGAAGAGGCCTCAAATGACACCAGCCCCCCCATCATCACCCCCAGCTGTTCTTCCAGCTGAGACCCCGACATCTTGGAGCAGAGATTAGCTGCCCTGACCCATAGAATCTAAATTTGGATTTTGTGCCACTAAAATTGTAAGGAAACTAAAATTGTGTTTTGCGTCACTAAGTTTTGAGATGGTTTGTTACTCAAGATTGGTAGCAGAAACATCTACTAAATGAGCTCTTTGAAGGGCTTCTAGAGTTTCTTAATTGTCAACTCCAGCTGAAGTGGGACATTGAGTGGAGTTACATGAGAAGTCTCATGGCATATCCCGCCATGAAAGCTGCCCCCATTGCTCACACGCAGAGCCAGAATCCTTGCAATGCTGAGGAGCATCGGTGGTTTATCAGGGAAGCCTTGGGATCCTCCAAAGCTGCTGGCGATGCTTAGTACTGGCTCTTCTTATTTTAAGTTTAAAACAACTAATCATTTGGTTTCATCATCGTCAACTCAGGATGCAGTGATGGTTTGATTGACTTCATCACAAGCAGGAGGAGAGGGCAGTGTGGTCCGAGGCCTGGACAATCAAGCCAGGTGTTGAAGACTCTCTCATGCAATCCCATCATGCCTCACTCCTCTGTTAGTACCTGTCACCTCCCCAGAAGTCCGAGCATTCTAGACCATCTATCATCATTTGGACCTTCAATCCCATGCTACTCTGCACAAATTCTAATCTGATCTAGTCTCCTCTCTTCCTCCTTCCCTATTCTTCCAAATCCTTCCATTTTCTCTCTTTGAAAGAATGCCTGAGTGTGTCTGTTGACTTTTGAGAAATCATAACCAGTGGAAAATGAAATGAGTTATTTATAACCTAAAATTTTCCAAAAAAAAAGTTTCAAACATCCTTCAAGAAATTGAATAGAAGAAAAAATTAAACTTGTTGAAGGATGTGGGTGCATTTTAATGTCTGAGTAAAGAGTGTGCGGGGCCCATGGAGGGCTGCACCACCCCTCGTCCAGCAGAGGACCAGGGGATAGATGGGGCTGGAGAAGGGGGGGGGCAGACCCTGCAGGGCCTTGTGGGCAGTGGTGAGGGGTCTGGATTTTGCTCTGGGCGCCATGAAAACCCATGGAAGGCTTCCCACACCTACCCACTGAGTAGAGATGATGAATTCATGAGGATTTACAGAAAGTGGTTTTTTTTTTTTTTTCCATTTTTATTTATTTATTTTTCCCCCAAAGCCCCAATAGATAGTTGTATGTCATAGCTGCACATCCTTCTAGTGGCTGTATGTAGGACGTGGCCTCAGCATGGCTGGAGAAGCAGTGCGTCGGTGCGTGCCTGGGATCTGAACCCCGGGCCGCCAGTAGCGGAGCTCGGGCACTTAACTGCTAAGCCACGGGGCTGGCCCCAGAAAGTGGTTTTTACATGATAGAAATAGGGACAGCGCAGCCAGGACCCACAGACCTGGGAATCAAGTTCTGGGATCCCTCTCCAGGCACCGCCCTCTAAGGCGGGACTTCCTCCCCTCTAGCCCTTCCCAGGGCAGGCTGGACAGGAAGTCCTGCCCTACTTCTCTCTGAGCCCCTTCCTCCCTCCCAGGGGCTAGGATTTGGGCATTACCAAGGAGACCAGGAGAGACAGAGGCCTGGATTCTGGGGAGGGGAAGGGTGATGGGCTGTGAAGGCCCTCACAGGGGTCTCTGATGATGTGTTTCCTCCTCAGAGAGGCCTTCCTTGATCATCTTACGGTGCCTCCCCCGTCCCTCTTCCCTCCCTGATGTGTGTCCCTGTTTATTTCCTTTATAGCCCTCAAGACAATCTCAAAATAGCCTCTTTGTTTACTTATTATTTTCTTAGACCTTACTGTTTAAGGTCTGTCTTGTGGACTAGAATCTAAGCTTCAGGAGGGCAGAATTGGTAGGCACTGAATGAATGAATGAATGAATGATGCAGCCAGGAATCCAGTATTGAACAAGACAACCCAATAGTTTAGCTCCCTGATATTTAAGTAAAAATAAAAACAAGACATGGAAAAAGGAATCTTTTTAAAAATTACTAGGAGGAGAAAAAATATCTTAATTGCATAAAACAGACTTCAGAGGCAGCCCTGATGGCCTAGTGGTTGAAGTTTGGTGTGCTCTGCCTCAGTGGCCTGGGTTCGGTTCCCGGGCATGGAACCACACCACTCGTCTGTCAGTAGCCATGTTGTGATGGCCGCTGATATAGAAGAACTAGAAGGACCTACAACTAGAATACACAACTATGTACTGGGGCTTTGCAGAGGAAAAAAAAAAAGAGAGGAAGATTGGCAACAGATGTTAAGATCAGGGCGAATCTTTCCCTGAAAAAAACAAGAGGGGGACTTCAATATTTCTGCACCCCCATGGGCGTAGAAGCTGGGATCAAATGATTCTGCTACAAAGGCCCTAAACGTGCCCTATGGCTCTAAACTCAGAGCTGTTTGGGGAGCAGCCCCCGTCTTGTTCTGAGTGGGGGATTCTTGGGCACCCTCTTGCCAACATGCCCCCTCTTTCCTCAGTTAGCTTTGATCAGAGGCAAGACGTGCCAAAGGCTCACACTTTAGAAATTAGCTGACTGTTATTAACCACAGCAAGCACATATTGAGCACTTACTGTGTGCCAGCCTCAGCGCTAAGCACCTCAGAAAAAATGATCTAATTTAAATATCCTCACACTCATCTTAGAGAGTAATTACAATTATTATTATCCATTTCACAGATGGGGAAATCAAGTTTCAGAAGGTTAAGGGCATCCCCAAGTTAACGAAGTGGCAGATGTAATTTGAGCCCCGTCTTCCTGACTCCAAAATTCTTGCAGTTTAGTGACCTCCTGATGCCAGAGTTGAGACTGGTGATGTCCAAAGCCATCCTGTTGGCAGGGGACCTCTCTGTAGAATGCTGTCTGATTGTTTCTAATATGAAGAGAATGGCTGTCTCCCTCACTGTCCTGCAGAGCCTTAGGATGGGGGTTAGGGGAGCGGTTGCTCTGAGCAGCCAATACGTGGCCAGGGTCCAGGCTTCCTTGAGTGTACAGTGGTTGGGCTTCATTTCTAGAAACCAAGGACACGCTCACAAAGAACTGATTTGGGAGCCTCCCTACTCATTGTCTGGGCTGTTGCATCTGTACCTCCCCAGCTTGGACCTGAAGGCATGAGTTGCCTTGTGTTTCTGCAGAATCTCTACGGCAACAGGAGCCTCGTTCCCCCTCAGCCACTTCTCCAGCCTCACCCACCCGGAAGGAGAAGGGAGAGTGTGGACGACGTTACTTGTGCTCACCAATATACCTGGTTTCCTCCCCTTCCTGGCCACAGGACAGGATCACACTTGCCCTCCCCCTGAGATCAGGCAGGGTCATGTGACCTGCTCTAGCCAATGAAGTGTGAGCAGAGGGGATGTGCTTCTCTTCCCAGCAGAAGTGTTGAATGCTGGTGCGGGACTCTCTGTGCTTTCTTTGCTCTGGGGTTTGCACAGCTTTGGGGCCAAGTTCAGCCTAGGGCTCCCCCCTGCAACTTAGGAACAGAGGCAATGTGGTGAGTGGTTAGGGTGTGGGCGCTAGAGCCAAATCATCACGTTCAAATCCCAGCTCTGCCACTTAGCAGTTTTGTGACCTTGGGCAAGACACTGCATCTCTCAGTGCCTCGGTTTCCCCATCTGCAAAATAGGGACCATCCTGGTACCTATCTCATGGTGCTCTCGTGAGGATAAATGATCGAGTCCCAAAGCCTCAGTGCTGGGCTAACCAGGTAGTGAGCGCTCAATAAACATGAACTCTCAGGAGGATGGGGCAGAAGGGTATCTTTTTTGCTCCTTTCATCTCTGCCCTGGGACTGGGATTCACCCATCTACCCTTCGAGACCTGGGCAAGTCACACTCTGGGAAGACGGAAGAGGAGGGGAAGGGAGAGGGCAACTGAAAGCTGAGAAAAGAGAGGAGACCCTTGTCCTCATGGCACAGGAGTTAGTTTATAAGGCAATCCCTCTGGCAGTGTGAAGTCTGACGATTTTGAACTTGCTGCTTCTGAGTCCTGGCCCTCCCCATGTGCTGAGGAGTGGGGGGGGAAACTGAGGCAAGAGGGGTCAGCCAAGGGGAGTGCTGAAGGAAGGCAGTGAGAACTGAATTAAAGCCCCCTCCTCCCCATCTGTGGGGTCCCTGAAGGCATCTCACTTTTTCAGTCGTGAACTGAACCATCCTCTGTCTGGTTGTAGCTACAACTGCCAGGTGTCCCCGGTCTGGGGAAGAGGGGGAAGAAACATCCAGACCCTGAGGGAGGGTCCTCCATGGAGACTCACCCCGACTGCAGGGAAAGTGGAGTCTTTTATTGAAAGTGTCAAGTACACAGGGTGGACGCCGGCATGGAGTCCGAGAGGCCCCAGTCCTCGAGGTGACCTCCCGCCCCCTGCGGGGGGCTGACGCTGACTGACCGTGGATGGGATGGTTTGCCAGTTAGGGGGCAATGGCTGGATCTTTTCTCGGGGTGGGGGCAGGTGGGAAGAGGTTCAGAGGGCTGGGGAGGGACCTGATTTGGGGGGCTGAAGGGACTCAGGGCTGGGGACTATGTCAAGCTGAGCCCCCCAGGGCTGGTTCTGGCTTCTTCCAGGACTGCATCTCTGCCTCTGGCATTCAGGTGCTCAGCACCAGGAGGTCCTTGGAGGGCAGAACAGAGAACTGGTTAGTGAGTGTGGTTGCTTCTGGCTACACCCTCAGCCAGACAGTTGCCTGCCTTTGGATGGGGCAAGTCACATTTCTGAGAAGCCGTAACTCTGAACAGCAATGATGATTGGGGTCAAAGGGCCGGAGGATCACCCTGGCTGTGTCATTAGCTTTCCCCTGTATAGGGGACCTCGGACAGAACACTTTTCTCTCTGCCTCTCATCTCCTTCTTCCCCCAAATAAGAGAAGCAGGCCTGAGCCCCTCTCCACATTCTTCCAAAATCCAGTTTTCATGATTAAAAATATCTACAACAAAATAAATAATAAAAGTAATTGATTTAACCCATAAAACAAAATAAATACCCATGAGTCCATACTGATATAAATAATTGAGTAAATAAATAAATAGGGGAGAGGGGATGGCTCTTCCTTACAGCAGAATTCCAACTAATAAATGTAAAAGGAATTATAGAAATAGAAAATCACCAGGAGGCAAACACCACAGTAATAACTGTTGCAGGCAAGAACCATTAATGAATGCCAAAACTAATGGGAGAAAGTGGGATGAGAAACAGGACATTTACATGGTCTCAAAGGATCTCCCCACAAGGTATTTATTTATTAGTCACAAAGGGAAAAATAGTAGCAGTGGAGGAACCTGGCAGGAATCGCCTTAACCACACAAAGTCAACATCTCCAGGAATAAGACACAGCATCACTTTAGTGGTGGTCTTGCCAAAAATGTATAACCTCAATCTAATCATGAGAAAACATCAGTCACATCCAAATGGAGGGACATCCCACAAAATGGGCCAGACTCATTGGAAATGTCAAGGTCAAAACCACAAGGAAAATTGAGGAACGGCCACAGATTGGAGGACGCTAAGGAGGAGTGACAGCCAAATGCAAAGTGGGATCCCAGATCCTGAACCGGACTAAGGCCATTACTGGGAAAACTGGTGAATAAGGTTTGTGGATGAGCTCATAGCTTTGTATCATTGTCAATGTCCTGGTTTTGATCATTGTACTCTGGTTATGTACGATGCTAACTGAGTGAAGAGTATTCTGGAAGTCTCTGTATTATTTTTGCAACTTTTCTGTAAGTCTAAAATTATTTCAAAATAAAAAGTTAAAATAAATGGCTAGATGCAAAAAAAAAAGAAGAAGAAGAAAGAGAATAGCTACCATTTACAGAGGGCCTACAAGACCCTCTGAGTCTTCTTTAAATCAGTGGTTCTCCACCTTTCAGACCCAATACCCCATTTTATGTTTTGTTACAGGTATTTGAGTTATCTCCTTTATTATTTCAAAATAAAAATCATAGATTAAATAATCTACTTACACATATATTTTTAAAACCAGTATAATTCCCTTACTGGAATATGAAGGAGAAATAAAAGGTAAGTAATTTATAATAAAATAATATGTATTTTGATATGAAATACTCAAGCATGATTATTCAGGAAAGAAAAACTCATCCCCACTAATTTCAAACAGGCCCTCCGGTTGGGGAGGGGGCTGCGGTGCTGCCCTGGTTGAGAACCACTGGTGGAGCTGCCTCCATTACATCAGTGCAGTCTCTACCTCTCACTAGCTGGGCGACTTTGGGCAAGTGGCCTAACCTCTCTGATACTCAGGTCCCTCACCTGTGATGGGAGGGCAAATGTCAACCAGGGCATGGTAAGGCCCCAATGCATATAGAACAGGACACGGGGCGCCACACGTGCTTGGTAAATGGTAGAGATGATGAGGATGAGGAGGAAGATGATAAATTTGTGCCAATCCCATTCATGTCCCCTAACCCCTTTTTAAAAGTGAATAACAGCTAACACTAAAACGCTGTATCTCATTTAATTTCTCATCACAAACTCCACGAGGTGAGTATTGTTGTTCCCCATTTTCAGATGGGGAAACTGAGGCTCAGAGCAGTGCTGAGCTCCTGCTCAGGGATGAGGGGGGACTAGGACAGGCACCTCTGGGGACTGTCCCAGGGCCTACATCTGACCCCTGCCCACACTGCCCATCCAAGGGCACTGCCCACCTCCCTTGACTGTCCCCCAAGGTGGTAGGGGCCGCCCTGGGGCTGTGGCCGAAGCCTGCCTGAGTGTGAGGAGCCCAGCTCTCTGCACCCTGCTGGAGGCAGCGTGAATGGCACCACCTTTTGGAAAGGAAATTGTTGAGCTGGGGCACAGGCCCATTCCTTCCACTTCTGAGAGTTTGTCCTAGGGAACATCCTGAATCCTGAATCCAGAAAGAGTTTTGTGCCCCGAGATGTTCCTGAGCATTCTTTATGATAATGAAGACACGGATAATGATGGACACTTCCAGAATGCTCACCATGTGCAAAGGGCTGTACACGGCACTTTACATGCAGAATCTCACATTATCCTAAAAACAGCCCTATAGGTAGGTACTGTGATTAGCCCCTTCTTACAGAGGAGAAAACTGAGGCTCAGAGAAGTTAAGTGGCTTGCCCAGAGTCATCCAGCTGGAAACTGGCAGTCAGGATTTGAACCTAGCCCATTGGGCTCAGTGCCCTCATTTGTTCACTCCAGTGCTCTACTGACTCCCAATCAAAGCCATGTTTAAAAATAAAACTCCAGGAAGACTGGAATGTAAAACAGCAAAATGTTCTAAATGGTAATTTCTGGGTTGCAAATATATCTAGGAGGATAAACGTGTGTTTGTTTAATTTTTTCTGTATTTTCCAAATTTCAGATACTGAGCCCATGTGGCTCTTTATAATGGAAACAAGACTTTCTGCATTTGAATTTCAAGGCACCTGCCGTGATGATAATTAGCAATTACTTCAGAAACATTTGCCCCAAAGGCCCATCTCCCCACTGGCTGGGAGAGCTTTGCAAGGGCCAGGACTGTATGTGTTTTGTTCATTGCTATATCCCCAGCCCCATGCACATTGTCTGGCACACAGTAGGTGCTCAATAAAAGCTTTTCCAATGAACACTCCCACTCTGGGCAAGCCCCTTATGGCTCTGAGCCTCAGCTTTCCCATCTGTAAGATGGGGGCACTGAGATCTGTCATGAGGACTAACTGAGATGGTGGGTGTGAAATGCTTCATTCAAGGTTTCTTAACAGCTTTGTGTTTTTGTTCCTCAGCCCCATCCTTGAAGGAAGAGGCTTCGTCTCCCCTTACCTCCAAGACGTCGATGTCCGCATTGCTGAAGTCGATGTTGAGGATTTTGGGGAGAGGGACACCAGAGCCCAGCACAGCTGTGAAAAGAAACCGGTCAGGCATGGTCAGAGTGGCCAAGAGGTATCAGCCTTATGAGAAGACACCAGTATCTGCAAGATGACTAGCCATTTCTTTTATGCCTCCAAACCTCGGTCCTTGCAGTTTCTCCCGCCTGGAGCACACTGCCTCGCCCTTGCCTGTCTGCTGAGCTCCGAGCCGTCCCTGGGATGCTGTTTGGATGTCACCTCCTCTAGGAGGCTTCCTCCACCCCAGGCCAAGCAACTCTGGGCTCTGGCCGCTCCTCCTGAACTCCTCCACCACAGAAATCACAAAATATTAATGCTCTGTCTCCGCGTCTGTCACCTCGCCTCTGCCAGTGAGCTCCTTGCAGGCGAGGACTGTGGCATCACCTAGCCCTGGGCCAGGCACAGGGGAGAGGACAGATGTTTGCTGAATGAGGCGTGGAAGGGTGTACGTGGGGCCCCAGCAAGTGACCACTACGGGATGTACTGTTTGTTTTTAGATTGTCGGAGCCTGAGCAGATTGCTGATTAATGTTCTAGAAAGAAAGAGGGAAGGAACGGAGGAAACAAGGGAGGGAGGACAAACTGGAGTAAGTGAAGTTGAACGGACTCCTGACTCCAGCAGGACTTTTCAGAGAGCTAAGGACCTCGTGAATCTACCCCAGAGGGATATGTGCAGTGTCTCCCAAATCTGCTTGGCCATGGAACCCTTTTCTCAGAATATCTCGTGGGACTAATTTTCTGTGGAACCCACTTTGGGAATCATGGATCTAATCCCATCCCTCACTTTTGAGAATGGTAAATTGCATTATATTGAGATTGAATGACTTGCTGCCAAGGTCACAGCACCTCTTAGTGACCAAGCCAGGACCAGAGTCTCCATCTCTTGCCCCCCAGGTCAGCCCAGTCCGGCCTAGCTCCTAACATTGCCCTCTCCTGCTGGGGAACGTGCATGGGCTTGGTGACCAGTGCTTCCCTGTGACTGAGATTCAGCCTCCTCTGGTGACGGTTCCCAGAATAAGGGTCTGTTTGACATCTAGAGCTTTCCAAATGAACCCCAGCTGGTAGAGGCAATGGCAGCCCCCCTTCATCCTCTCTTCTGTGAAGTGGAAGTGGGGAGAGGGAGGTTGGGGCCAGGTAGCATGAGAGCTTGCAGATTGAGGTTTCCAGGTACAACGGGGTTACTGATGGAGCTTCCAGTGGCCCCACAGGTCAATAAGTAGCTTCCTGATAGCATCCCTGAGGCACCACCAAGAGGTCTATTCTCTTTATGAAGTTGGGTGAGAAAACCCTCTATGTGACAAGGGGTCAGATTCTGGGATAGGAGCCTGGGGTATCGGCAAGAGCAACCTTAGCTTTATCTGTACTGATTGAACTTTTTACAATACTAATGTATTCACGTCGTCCCTGGATAAGTAAAAATAAATACACGATTAAAAATAAGTTAGGGACATAACAATGTGAATATAGTTAACAATACAGAACTGCGCACCTAAAAACGATTAAGAAGGTAAATTTTATGTTATGCATATTTTACCACAATTAAAAATAAACATATAAAAAATAAATCAGGAAATATCTTGGACTGTATTGAAAACAATGGAGAGAGAAGAGTTTAGAAGGAACTATACCCAGACGCGGAGATTAACTGCCTCTGGGGGGGTAAGATTAAAAACGGCTTTTTTAAACTGTTCCAGACTTCCTCAAATTTACATACATATAATTTTCATACATAATCAGAATTTTACATAGATAATCAGAAACACAAAACAATCAGCCAGATAAGAAAAAAAAAAAAAAAGAATATAGCAGAAGCAGCAAATAAGGAAGTTGATGGACCTTTGGGGCAATATTTGCATTCAGAGGCTTAAATAAATAAGTGTAGAATGACGTTCTCAGAAATGTTAATGAGGTAGAATGGCTGTGCGTCAAATATGCCCAACAAAGCAGCAGCCACCGTGTCCCCAAGCCACACGCCCCTGGGGAGACACAGGCACCCGCTCTCACCGTTCATGGCGGGCATAAACGCCAGGTCAAAAATCTTCCCCACCAGCACCTCCATGAGGCCGACCTGCAGGGGAAGAACGAGAGTTCAGCCCAGGCAGCAGGCTCACTCCTTGAGGCCCTGCCCTGTGGCCCGAGAGGAAGCCCCAGAGCTGCCCCGGGAGGCTCTAAGAGCCGGCAGTCAGAGCCCCAGTGACTTCAGAACCACTCAGCTGGACAGCTCCGAGGCACATCCGGTCTGCCTGCTCTCTGTCCAGGTGGGGAGGCTGGGGCCCAGAGCCGGGCAAGCGCTGGTCCAAGGCTCAGGGTGAGGCAGGGACTGAGGGACGTCTGGTTCCTCCCGGGAGGCGCAGAGCACGTCTAGGGCAGCTCTCTCTCAGGCCACGATGATGTCACAGAAGGCCCATGGGCCTCACAGCCAACACTCCAGGATCCCATCCCAGCTTCGCCTCCGTGGGCCTCTGGGCAGGTTCCCTCATCTCTCTGACCCTCAGTTTCCTCAGCTGTAAAATGGGCCAGTAAACCCAGCTTGCAAAGATGCAGTGAGGATGAGGGGCAGATGGTGTAAAACACCAGGCCTTGAGCCTTTTCACAGATTGCCTCTCTTAACTTCTCTAAGCCGGTTTCCACATCTGAAAATGGGGGCGAACAATCCTTACCACATAGGGTGGTTGTAAAAACCAAATGTGAGCTCTTACATGTAAAGTACCTGGCGTGGTGGAGGGCCACATGGTACTACAGTGACAGGAGCATGGGACTTGCACCCCAGCCCTGCCTCTTACCGGCTCTGTGACCTTGGGCAGGTCACTTAACTTCTCTGTGTTTGACTCTCTTATTTGGAAAATAGGCTAAAAATTGTACCCAAATCGTAAGTTTATTGTGAGAATTAAAAAAGAAAACCTTATTCTAAAAAGAGCTCAATTTACTGCCTGGTGCACAATCTCTGTCGCTCCATAAATATTCATTAATTTCACATCGTTAGCTTCTTTTTCCACTTGGATCCGGAGATTTCGGTTCTAGTCCCAGCCCTGCCCCAACCACCCGTGAGGCACATCACTGCCCTTCTCTGGGCACCAGTTTCTCCATCTAAAAAATGAAGTTGGCGATACCAACTCCATGGGTTGTTTGGGTTAGAAAAGCTCAGAAATGGTCAACACAATGGGTCTGACTTTTCTGCACATGTGGAAATCTCACCCCAGTGTGTCCCAGGAAGCAAGCATCTATTGCATTATCAATTTATAAAAGACAATGGGCATTTCTGAGGCCTTAGGTAGGGTGAGGGAAGCAAGAATGAACAAAGAGATGAAACAGGACCAAATCCTGGAATATGAGCATCTCAGATTCATGGACTCCTAGAAAAGCAGAATTCCAGAATACAGGAGTAAAAGGGAGGTTAGAAATAAATCCAATCCTGTTTGTTTTACACGTGAGGAAACTGAGGCTTAGAGTGGGTTGGTGTTGCCCACGTCACACAAGAGTCAGTGGCAGAGCCGAGCCCCCGGAATCCATGGAGGAAGGGGTCCCGTAAGATATGGCTGCCCGCTGGGGTGGAGGGATTCGGGCCAAGTCGCCTCCCTGGGGGCAGTCAGTTAAAATAAGACAGCACCACAGGCAGAGTAGAGGGAGCTGTGAGGCTGTGCTCTGCCCCTTACTGGCTTTGTGGACCTCAGTTTCCCCATCTGTGACAGCGCTGATGCCAATGCTTTGGAATTCACAAACTCCCCGGGCTGCAGCCAGCCCCATGGGGATCCATTCCCAGAAGATGGCGCCCTGGACCTGAGCTCGGTACTTACGTCAAAATTGCCCACGTTTGAGGTTCTGAGGTTGAGGCCGGTCCTGCAAGTGAAGAAAACAGCCTGTTAGAAGAAGTGAGTGCCTGAGAGTCACAGGGGCTCGCATTTCAATAAACGGCCAGAAGCGCCTCCACCAACATCCTCAAGAAAGTTTCCCCTGATCTGGGGGGAGTTAATAAGAACCATACTGGTCTCCATGTATTGAGCACTATGTACCAGACACGATGCCAAGGCTTCATATACCGTATACACAAGGCTCAAATCATAGCTGTGCCTCTTACTAGCTGTGTGCCCTTGGCCAAAGTACTTAACCTCTCTGTGCCTCAGTTTCCTCAAAATGGGAGGCTACAAGGACTAAATGAGATAATTCGAGTAAAGCCCTTAGAACCGTGCCTGGTCCATGGTGAGTGCCATGCACGCGTGAGCCATCATCACCTCACTGAACCCTCTCAGCAACCCCGTGGAGGAGGAGCCTGAGGGTCCAAGGGTAACTCGTGGTGGCCACAGAGCTCGGGAGGGAGAGCCCAGGACTCGCACTCGCAGTCTGAGCCTGTGCTCTTGGCTCTTGTGCTATTCTGGGCAGGAAAGCCCAAGGCCTGGCTGGGTTCAAGGTTTCGCTCTGCACTGTGAGGGCCTCAGTTAATTAATAAATATTTGTTGTAAGAAGAAAAACACGACAAACTAGGCATACGCTGAAAATTTTACATATAATCTCATTTATCTTGAGATGGGAATAATAACAGTACTTCCTCCATAGGCTGATGTCAAGAATTAAGTGAATTAAGACACATTTAGGGCTTAGCTCAATGCCTGGCACACAGAAAGCATCCAATAAGTAATAGTTATTATTACTATGAGTCCTATGAGGTAGAGACTATTATCCCCATTTTCAGATGAGAACACTGAATTTTAGAGAGGTGAGGTCACTTGGCCTACGTCACACAGCAGAGGTCACGTTAGGATTTGAACCCACACTGCCTGGCTCCAAAGCGTGTGCTTGTAACCATTCGACGCAGCTCGAGGTGAGACAGACCTGATGGGCTCACAGCCCCTCTCTGTTGTCACCGTGTGGCCTGGAGTAAGTAAATCCACCTCTCTGAGCTCTAATTTTCTCCTCTCGAAATGAGAGAAGAATAGCCCCAACTCTGCAGGACCAATGTGAGGCTAAACAAGGTAATACATACAAGCACCCAGTGCAGAGCCTGGCACGGCGTCATCCCCAGCATCGTTATTATTATTGATGTTGTTGTTGGCAGTCGGTTCCTTTTATTGAGCTCACGGCCTCACCCCGCTGCCTGGCTCGTGCCAGTGGTGTTGGCAGTCACGGCCCATTTTCACCTCTGCAGCCTCTTGGATTTACCCAGCCCAACAGTCATGCCGGAGACCACGAAGCCCTCTGCGTCCTCCTGGTGAGCTGGCCCTGGACACAGCAGCACTGAAGAGCCCTTCTGAGGAGCAGGAGCCCGAGGCAGCACACCCCCTTACTTGTCAAGCTTGGCGTCGATCATGAGCTTGTCACCCTCCACAGAGAACGTGGCCAAGAGTTCTGTGTCCTGGAGGAAAGGGGAGGGGGTTGAAACGTCACTGCCGTCACTATTGGCCACTGCTGGCTGAGGCCCAGTGTGCCGAGCGCGGGCCAGTTTCTTCATTAACGCTGAGCATGATGACAGGTTCCCTGAGCTCTCGGTCAAACCTCCTGGCATAAGCCGAGACCCCCCATCAACCCTCACCATGTAGTGGAGCCCCCATCCCCAGAGGGAAGGAGTTGGGAATAACAAATTGCCCACATTAACTATTGCTCACAAGTAAGTCACAGCAGGGGCTGCGTGAAGGTTCCTCAGAGAGACAACTGTCACAGGAAGCCAGCAACTGGTCGGCTGGTGGGGGTTTTAGCAACTTTCTCTGAGCTTCTCAGAGGGGAGCCCACAGCCTATGAAACCTGCTCCAGCTGAGCCACTGCAGATGGGATTGGGCGTCACGGCTGCCAATCATAACCGCCCCGCCCCACCCGGAGACGGCATGAAGGGTCCAGACTCAACCCCCTTTCCAGCAGAAGCCTAGTTGTAGGAAAACCCCTCTTTGCTTCCTTGCACCTCCCAAAATAAAATACAATAAGTTGGTCTTTTTTAAAAAAAAATGGAAGCTCCCAACACATTCAAGTGATGTTATTAGTAGTAACAATAATAACAGTAATTGGGATGATGGAGAAGAAGTGGGGACTCTGATGTACATGGCAGGGACCTATGTGATGTGGGAAATCACTCCATCCTTTCATGAGGAAATGCATCTGAACTGAGGCCTGAAGGATTGGGCCAGATGAAAAAGAGAGTGTGAGAGTACTCAGCAGTGGGAAGGGCATGTGCAAAAGTCCTGAGACAGGGAAGAGGTTGGCAGAGGGAGAGAAGGCCAGAGAGTGAGGAGGAGAGAAGATTCCAGGAGGCTGGAGTGGGGTGGGGCCAGACCAGGCTAGCGGGCGGGAGAGGAGTCAGGCTGCATCCCGGGGTTTTGGGGGGTCACAGCAGGGCTCTGAGCTGGATCTAACAAACTTTTGGGCTGTTGATGGAAAAATTTCCACACAATAGGGGCCAATCAACAAGGGACTGGATCCGGGCAGCCGTGTCCACTCCCCAGGTGAGAATCAGCCCTTTAATCTCTCATCTGATGCTGCCCAGAAAGGACTCCACACACGCTCCAGCAGAGAAGCCCGCTTGCAGACCAGAGGTGGCTCATTCAGTCTCGAGCCCCGGGAGGGGAGACTGGGAAGACACTGCAGATGGCTCAGAACCCCGACTGTCTGAGCCTGAAGCTTTAACCAGGGAGGGGAAAACGGCACTTAACACAACCTGACACATTCCTCCTATGCGCCCGACCCTGTGCTCGGGGGCCAGGCAGTCATGAGACAGTTCACCTCTCCACCCGGCAACAGACCAGCAGACAAAGGCATCATAGAAGCCAGGTTATGGCTATGAGCAAAGTAAAGCCAGGGAGGCAGAGAGAGACCGGAGGGGTGGCGACATTTTAGACAGGTGGTCTGGGAAGACCTCTCTGAGGAGGTGACATTTGAGAAGAGACCTAAGGAAATGAGGGAGGGAGCCATGCAGAGATCTGGGGGCAGAGCATTCCAGGCAGAGGGAACAGCATGTGCAAAGGCTCCCAGGGGGACTGTGCCTGGCATGCTGGAGGAACAGCGAGGAGCTGAAAGGTGACCAGGGGACGATCTGGAAGGACTTGGTGGGCCATTGTTAGGGGACTGGCTTTTGTTTCAGGACTGAAAGAAAGCCTTTTGAGAAAGGGAGTAACAAGATTTTAAAAAGATTCCTCTCTATGAAATAATTGTGGAAATTGTATCTGTCCCCTGCTAGGTCCCTGGGACAAGGGAGCTGGTACCATCTGTCTTGTTTCCCTTTCTCCAGCTTCTAGTAGAAACGTAACACATGGGAGGTGTCCAATAAAGATTGCAGAATGCATGACCATACAACCTGGGAGAATAATAACAGGCAACACTTGCAGCCTTCACCGTATGTCAGGTCCTGCTCTGAGCATCTTATTAATGCCCGCTGGCATCGCCAGGTGGTAGAGGAGAAAATCAAGCCCAGAGAGGGGAGTGACTCGCTCAAGGTCACACAGCTAGATGTGCTAAGGACTGAATTTGAATTGGATCATCTGGCCCCAAAGTCAAGCTCATAGTCACTATGGGGGGGACCTCAGGAGACCACAAGGCCGCCCGCACCCCGACTCACCACGTCGATGAGGCAGATGGTGGTCTCGACGTCGTTGGGCTGTGAGACCATGATCTCGGAGGTGGCGAACACCTTCACCAGAGCCTTGTCCTTCTGCAGCGTCACTGAGGGTGGGTTGGGCACCTGGATCCGGATGGTGAGTGGGCGGGACTCGGGGTACTGCTGGAAGACCTGTGGGTGGACACCAGGCCGGGTGAGCGGGGCCCTGGGCAGGGGTGTGCCCAGGGGGCTGCCAGCCGACCTCTAAGCACACAGCACGGGGTCCCACACTGCACACCTTCGGATTCAACAACATCATTTGAGTCCTGCAGACCACATGCAAAGGCCCCAACCCACTGTTGGATTTGAGCAAGAAGGGGCTGCCTCTCCGAGCCTCTCATATAGTGTTCCCGTGAGGACTAACCGTGATGATGTCGGCAAAGCTTCGAGCTTGATGCCTGGAAGGGCTCAAAACCTGGTACTGAGCGAGATGGGGTCGCCCGCACATTTATGATTTCATTGAATCATCACAACAACTCCCCGGGGTATTTTTTCTCCATGTTACAGATGAAGAAAAATGGAGGCTCAGAGGGGAACGGCAGGCAAATTGCCTGAGGCCAGCAGGACTGTTGAGATTCCAGCCCAGGTCTCAGAAGGGCTGTGACTCAGAAGCCCAGGCCCTTTCTCCCCTCCCGCTGCCTCGGGACGCCCAACCTGGAATGAGAAGGTCCTGGATGGGCGTCTCACAGTGAAGTCCAGAGCAAGGCATGGCCTGCCCCGCCGCCTGGACTGGCTCTGGAGACCCACAGTGGGAGGGATCTGAATCCACTTGCTGCAAACTGATTCTCCAAAAACTAATTTACTAAAGAGACAATTCATCAAATGACCAGTTTCCCATATTTGCTAAATAACTGATTTACAAAAAAGTTAATTTTAAGGAACACTTTTCTTAAATATATTAAATGAGCATAAATAAATGGGGAAAACCACAAAATTACTTTAAAAAGAAATCCATTTAAATGGAAACTTTTCCACATGCCACGCAGCAGAGGGGGTCCTGGTCCTAAGAAGACTGTCCATTTTCTTGAACACATTCAGGGTGAAATTCTCTTGAACAAGCTCTTGGTCAATTGGCAAATCTAGTAAATTCAGCCAACTGACCACTCGGTGGATTCACCTTTTGGCAAATTGGCTTCCAACAAATCGATGATGGTGACTTGGCTTTTCACAGGGGATTTTCAGGATGCTTCCGCTGAGGGGCCTGGCATCCCAACCGTCCCCACTCCAACTTACAGACTCTCCGAGAATGAGCAACACCATCCTTCACAGGGACTTGAGAGGTCACTGCAGACTCTCTGCCCACAGCAGCAGGAGCCCCGGGGAGCCCACCCCAGCTCTAGTCAGGCCTCTCCTGGTGACTCCACCCCAGCCCAGGTCTCCAGGAGACATTCCTCTGTGTCTCTCCTGAATCCTTCCTGCGGCAGACTCAGCCCCACCTCAAGGCCTGAGTCTCTGCTGTTGCCCAGCTCTGCCGCTGCCACATTGTGTGACCTCTCTGAGCCTCTGTTTCCCCATCTGTAAAATGGGTTGCTCATCCCTTCTGGCCCCATGAATGAGGGGATAATTAGAACCAAACGAACAAGTTGATTCTTAAAAGCTGTCACAAACTGTAAAGTGCAGTGCACATAAGAAGTGGCCCAACAAATAAAAGGTCCTGTTGGCAGAGGAGTCCGCCTGCTTCCTGGAGCTGCCACTGTCTGTGACATTAGATAACGGTGCTCTGCCATTCAGCTTTCCACCACACGAGGGCGACAGTGACCATTTGTTGAGTTCAGTCTCCTTTCCCACCTCCTTTGAATTTCACCCAGAAGGAGACTCGATAGGCAGAAAAGAGAGAAAACATGTTTAAAGTGACTGCAGAGGACAGCAATCCTTCGCACCGGCATAACGCTTACTACGTAAGAAGTTCTTTGCTGCCAGGTGCAGGGTGACAGGCCTGGGACCAGAGCTGGGATCAGAGAGGCCTTTGTTCCACCTGTATACAGCCACTAATCCGAAAAGAGCTCATTTGCTCTTTTTCTTTTTTAAGAGTTTGTTATTATTAATAAGAACAATAATAGTTAACGTTTATCAAATGCCTACTCTGGGCTTAGGTTCAAATCCCAGGTCCACAGCCACTCTGTGAAGTGGGCATTGTTGCCCCATTTTCCAGATGAGAAAACTGAGGCTCAGAGAGATGAAGTCATTTGCCTAAAGTGGCACGGTTGGGTCGTGCCGAGTGGGAACTCAGATTCACATCTGTCTGCTCCGAAGATCTGGCTCTTTCCCTCTAAGCCGCCATGCACCCCCATGTGCCTGGCCCTGTGTCAGCATCTTCACACGCATTATCTCCTTCACCCCCTTTATCCTCCTAGATGAACCTGTGGAGGAGGAGTTGGCATCCTTTTTTGACAGATGAGGAAGCTTAAGCCTCAGAAATGTTAAGACTCTTGCCAGAAGACACACAGCGAGGAAGCGGCCAGGCCAGGATTAGACCCGTGCAGGCCAGTCCACTGCTGGAGCTCAGCCTCTTTCCACCTCAGCCCTCCATGTCCTCCTCTCCTATGGGTCTGGCCTCCAAGCCTTTGTCTCTGCACTCCCCGGGGGGGTCAGAGCAGCTCAGCCTTGTGCCGAAGGCCTTCCCTTCCCACCGGCTCCTGGCGGGAGGCGAGGCCGAGGACAAGGGGACACACCAGCCTTCCGTACCTTAGGAATCAGGGCTCCCAGCGTGGACGTGGTGAGTGGAGGAAGCTCTTCGAACTGCAGGGGCGAGAAGAAGGGTCATGTGAGTCCCTGAGGCTGTGGGGACAGGCTGGAGCTGCTAACGAGTGATTAAATTCCTACACACTCTCAGGCAAGCAGTGGGGGCATCTTCTCCCCTTAAAGACCCCTTGGGAGGCCCTACCTGTCCAACAGCGGCCGCCACGCAGACCACGGTAGCCGCTTTGTGGTTAAGTGCACAGGCCCAGCCACTGAAGCTCACCACAGGCACGCCTTAGAGGGCAGGAGGCAAGACTTGACTCTCTCTCCTCCGAAAACGTGATTCGTTATTAAAACAAGGTGAGCGTCAGCGAGTCCACTGCATAACCCAGTCCAGTGTATAACCCAGGCTCCACTGAACGTGTGATTCTGCCCTATCCGAGAACCGCCCGCTCTGTTACTCACTTACCATCTTCCTTAGATCAACTCGCTGTCTAAAACCTCAAATACAAAAAAGTGCAAAGCCAGTGCCACTTGACGGAAAGAGATGACAACACGGATGTCGTTGTCTGTGGAGGGCTGTGGGTGTGAGTCCTGCTCTCTCTTAGTTAAAAAGAGGATGCTTAAAATGCAAGAGAGGGTGACTATACACTGGCCCCACATGGAGACTTTCCTCTTGATGGAATCAAAGATTCACATAATTCCTGTGGTGGTGTTTTGGAGATTATCTTGTTCTTTTGGGATACATATTGAAGTGAAACGTCATGTCGTCTCCAAAAACTCAAATTGTTCAACGATGGATAGATAGATAGATAGATAGATAGATAGATAGATAGATGGATGATAGATAGATGGGCAAATAGACGGGTAGGTGGGTGGGTGGGCAGAAGGATGAATGGATAGATATGAAGCAAATATAGTAAAATATTAACTGGTAAATCTAGGTGAAGGATATTTGGGTATTAATTGTACTATTTTGCAACTTTTCTGAAGGCTTGAAATTTTTCAAAAGAAAAGGCTTGGAGAGAAAATAACTGTAGAGCACACCCAAGGGTATTTTATTCTTATGTATCTTTTAGCTACTTAGTATCCACTTAGTATCCACCATACTTAGTATTTGCTTAGTTTACCAAGTGAAAGGGTTGTGAGCATTTATATTGAGATTCATGTAAATGACTATATATTATACTTTTGAAAAAGTATTGGAGTAAAATTAAACAGAATTGAGTGGGGAGAAGCTTTCTCCCCATGTGACTGAATGTTGTTTAACGCCATGTCTGTGACTCACCTAGAATCCTCCCAGGCCCCACGCTTTGGTAAACACTGACATAATTGCTGCACATCTGTGAACTGGAGATGAGGCAAGGGGTGGACTGTCTACAGCTCTTGCTTTAAAGCGATTTCCCCAAGGCCATGGGGCTAGAGAGGATCAATGGGGAGCTGCGTGCTGCCCAGCCCGCCCCCCCAGGATGGGGTGGTGACTCACCATGCCGTCGGTGATGTCAATATCCAGCGCCCCCTGTTTCTGCAGGAGAGTCAGCACTGAGCCCAGGAAGTTGGCAGAAATGGCCAGCTGGGAGTTGGTGTTGTCGCCCATGGGGGGCAATTCTGGCATCTTTTGCCTGGGAGCCATGGCCGGGCGCCCCAGCGGATAGTCGATGAGCTCCCCTCCAGCCTCCCCAACCAGAGTCTGGGGAAGCAGAGAAGAAAGGGGTCACAGGGGGCGGTGCCGGGAGAAGAGTGAAGGGAGGAGGCCGAAGGCTGGGGTGAGGCCCTGAATCTGCCTCCAGGCAGGCTTCTTGGATTAAACCCACTGCGTCTGAGTGACTCTTTCGTTTATAGCCCTCAGAAACTCAGTTTGGGATGGAATGGAATCTCTTGCAGTTCCCGCTTTGTGACCACTTATGATTATAGCCGTGGTATATCACCATGTATTTAAATACACGTGTGACATAGACTCCCCCCTCCTCCAGCCAGGCCGTAACAAGTTATCAGGTTTATGCACCCACAGAATATGCATGGGCGTATCTACTCTCTAAAGACCAGACCCCTCTCCATGGCCTATGAAGCACTGTGTGCTCTGCCCCAGGGACCACTCCACCTCAACGTGAGGCACTCTGCCCCATCCCCCCTCCTGCAGTGCAGCCACCACCTCGGGCCCCCACCATGGTGCTTCCCACATGCTGTTCCCTCGCCCACATTCTTCTCTTGTTACGTCCCACTCTTCTGGCAGGTCTCAGCTCAAGTGTCACTTCCTCCAGGAAGCCCTCCGTGACCTCCCTGGGTACATCACATCCCCCAGCTCTAGGCTCTGACAGCCTGGGACCTTCTTTCACAGCGCTCCATTTGAGTGACTCTTGGACGGCCCATCCCCACCAGTAGACTGTGAGCTCCATTCGGCCAGGGATCCAGCCTCGCTGACCACTGCCCCTCCAGCCCCGGCCCAGAGCCTGGCGCACGGCAGGTAACCCATGACCACCTCCTGAGTGGCCGGTGTTTATGACTGCCCCAGGTGTGCACGTACACATCCTCACAGGTGCTGTGCATGTGAGAGCACAGGTGGGCACCTGCAGTCTGTATCTGACGGCGCACGTGGGGAGGCCCCCGTGGTCGTGCAGCCCAGGGGGAGGAGGTATGTGAGTGTGTGCCGTGCACAGTTAGGGGCCACACTTGGGGTGTGTGGAGCCAGCTCACACCAGCTCACAAGAGCAGACTCCACCCATCTCTTCCCAAGTCCGCTTTCAGTGACGTCCTGTTGGTAGCTTGAAACTGGCCATGGTGGGAGTATTTGCACCATGGAAATCAGCAATCACTACAAATCAGGACTTTCATTTTAAATCATGGCGAGCCAGTTCTTAACGCTTACCAGCACATTACTGGCCAGATTCATTCCTCCAGCCAACCCAAGCCCGTAGCAGCAGCTTTAGTAGCTAGAAGCCAGATTGCCTGGGTTCAGATCCTAGGTTCACATTTATTAGCTGTGTGACCTGGGGCAAGTGGCTTAACATCTCTGTGCCTCAGTTTCCTCTAAGAGTGCCTGCTTTAAATGGTTGCTGTGAGGATAGGCTGAGTTAGTCTACCTAAAGTGCTAGGAATGTGCCTGGCACCCAGTGAGCGCTTGAGCAGTGCTGGCTGTGGTTGTGTTTTCTAACACGGCCCCTAGAAGGTCCTCATCTAATCAAAAAAGGGTCCTGTTCAAATGTTGCTTCCCGGGCATCCAGCAGAGCCCCGGGGCCTCTCGCGCACAGCCTGGCCTGTGCAGAGAGGGCCGCCCCTGCCTTGCCCCGAAGCCCAGGCACTCACGTTGAGGTCCAGCTCCAGGAATTCCCCAGTCACGAGCGGGAGGCTGGAGAAGGTGTACTGGACGCTTCCCAATATCCCCAGAGGAATCAGAGCTGCAGGCAAAGGTGGGGGTCACGGGGAGGTCCCCCTACCCGCCCAGATGCCTTCCCTCCTTGTGCCCTGAGGGGGTGGGGCGGCGAGGCTCCAGCTCCAGACACCATGGAAAGAGCAAGAATTCTGGGTTCAAATCTCAGCTCTGCCTCTTCCTTGCTGGGTGACCTCAGGCAAGACACTGCACTTCTCTGAACCAGTTTTGTTCTCTGTAAAATGGGCTTATACAACTCGTTAGACTATATCTGGGGGGACAATGAGATCCTGGATATTGATAAGCTTTGTAAACTGTGAAGTGCTGTGCATCAAGGAAGAAGTTTTAGGGTTCCACAGTGTGATGCTTCATTGGATCTGGCATTTCCCTGACTGCTTATGATGAACAGCCCCACCTTCTGGGCTCTTCATCCCTTGTGCCTGGCCACATACAAGAGAATTTTACCTGTGTGGAAAGCCATCCTCAAACTGCCTAGAGTCCCAGAGAAATGGGAGCACATCAGAGGGCTGCCCTGTATGGCTGTAGGGACTGTGCACTGCACAACTCAGATGCCACCATTATGTTGTGGTCTATACGAAAGGAGGTCCCTGGAGTCCTGCAGTGCACGAACTGCACAGCTCTCTGGGGCAGGTTCGCCTTCGGGAATGTTCATCCAGAAATCCTGGATCAGAGATGGTGCTGGAGCCTGGTTCTGAGGACTCGGGCAGTCTCCAGGGTGTCTCCTGGATTCACTCTCTGTCCCTCTGAGGTTTGAAGCCGACCCCCTCATTTTAGAGACGAGGAAACTGGGATGAGTCTCTCCTAGTCCCCACGGCTGCTGGGGCTCAAACCCAGCCTCCCAACCCAGGCCAGAGCTGTAGCCCCCACCCCATCCCCCACCCCCACCCATTCCAGGTGGGAAGCTCCTTCCTCTGGGACTTGGGGGGATGTTTGGGGACAAAAGGAAAGGCCAGCTGGCCTCTCTCTCATGGCATCAGTGGCACAGCACTCCAAGGAAGGGTCTGCCACCCCCCACACTGGGCCCTCCTCCCTGGCGTGGCTGTGTCCCGGCGCCTCCTGTGGGGGGGCACAGATCGGGTGCTAGCGGATGGGCTGATTCAGCAAGAAGGAAGGACTTACAGTCCACGAGACCCAGCTGGTCGTTGACGAGCCCCAGCACCACATCCACGATAGGGCAGAGCTGTGGGGAGAGACGCGTGAAGCTGGGTGACCGTGAGGGGGGTGGAGTGGGCGAGCGTGAGTCACAACAATAACGGCAGCTAATGGTTCCTGACGCTCTGTGCTCCTCCCCACAGCCGTGTGGAGAAGGCTCTCTCGTCACCCCCATTTCACAGCTGGGAAAACTGAGACTCCAAGAGGGCATGTGATGTCACACAGGCTGGAAGGGCTGGAGCTGGGTTCAAACCCGGAACCATGCGGTTCTCACTCCTTATCCCATCACTCATCTGTCCCCACGTTCCTCAGGGTCCCCCAGAGCCCCAAGAACAGGCCCCAGCCCCCGGCTCCCTCATCCTCTGGGTCATCTGCATGCCCGCAGGGACGGAGGCCGGACTGTGGCCCCTTGGTCTGGGGGAGTCTGTGCTCCCTGCTCCCCGTCCCGGGGCCGGTTCTTACCAAGTCAGGGAGGACGTTGGCCAGGACTCGGTTCACTAAGTTGTCCACGAGGTTGGGGAGCAGCCTGGGGAGAGAGGAGTGGACGATGGGGCTCACCAAGCTTGTCCACACCTGGAGCCCTAGCCCAGGCTCTGAACAGCTCACGTTTACCTCGACGTGGCTGGACAGGCTGCCCAGGCAAATTGCTTGGCTTTTCATTCATTCACTCACTAGTCCATCCATCCATTCATTCATTCACTCAACAAACAAATGCTTCCTGGGCTCTACGATGGGCCAGGCCCAGGCTGGGATGCTCCTCATTTTTAACTGCAAGAGTCGCCCCCTCCTGCTCATCTGCCCTTCTGATGGGCTGTTTGCTGCGCCTTCGCGTAATCTCCCCAAAGGGAAAATGAACGTATTACTTTATCCAGGCACCTGGCACAGTGTCTCAATAAATACACGTGCTCAATAAACGTTTGTGGATGGAGGGAAGGAGAAATACCGGCCTGTAAAACCTGCTCATGTGGTCCACGAGAACACGAATTGTGGGTTCTGCAAAGATTGGGAGACGTGATCCCTTCCACAGACAGGGAAACTGAGGTCCGAGACGTGACCCCAAGCAGTTCCAGCACGTCACCCAGCTCTAAACCAGCTCTCCTAACCAGCTAGTTATTGAGACTTAGACAAGACACACAGAGGGGCAGACAGACAGACTTGTAACCCACGTATTTGTCCCTGAGGCCCTGCAGTGACGAGCAGATGAGGGAAACGTGGCCATCCTAACACAAAGCACCACTGCCAGCAGCTTGACCCCTTACAAGTCGGCCCCTCCACCCCCCTGAACACTGCCCCGCTGGTGCGCCCCCCTCCTGGGTCGTAGCTGACCCTCCAAGGCTGTGCCAGTTTGACAAGGCAAAGCATTTCTTGAGATAAAGTCCTAATTAGGGGCCGGCCAGGTGGCGTGACAGTTAAGTGCGCGCACTCTGCTTCGGCGGCCCAGGGTTCGCAGGTTCGGATCCCGGGCACGCACCGAAGCACCGCTTGTCAAGCCATGCTGTGGTGGCGTCCCATGTAAAGTAGAGGAAGATGGGCACCGATGTTAGTCCAAGGCTGATCTTCCTCACACACACACAAAAAAAAAACCAAACCAAGTCAAACAAAACAAAACCCAGAAGAAAAAGTATTAATAAAAATGATGAATTCAACTTCATTTAAAAAAAATTTTTTTAAACTCCTAATTAGGCTGTATCCCCCGAGCTTATGATGCATTTTGGTCTCCTTCTTAAGGGGCCTTATCTTGGTTCCAATTCTCCTTGGATGATAAGGCCTGTGAGAACACACATGCATGTCTACCTGTGTGTGGGTGAGCATGTGTATGTGTGTGTGTGTATGTTTGTGTGTGAGCTCAGTGGATAGTTCAAAGTTAATCTATGTCTATTCAGGGCACAGACTATTTTCTCCTTCAGGGAAATTATCCAATAGACACATCAGACCACATGTGAAAAGACATAGGTAAATGGTTATTCATTGTAACCTTATTTGTTGGGGAAGATGAGAGAAATTGCAGTGTCCAATATTAGGGGACTGGGTAAATAAACCATGGTTCGTCCAGGCGATGGAATATTACGCAGCTATAAAAAGGTAACAACAAGGAAGCTTTCCGTGTTTGGATACAGAAAGATCTCCAAATAGAGTAAACAGAAAGAGAAAAGAAAAGAAAAACAATGTTGAAGTGTGTGCGCCTGTTTGCGTTAAAATGACGGCGGGCAATGAGAACCGCACTCCTCTTTGCTTCTTCTGGACAAAGGAACTGGAAGGAGAATCAAGAAACAGCCAGGATGAGCTTGACGGGAAGGGGGCAGATAGGAGACAAGATATGAGGGGGGCTCTTCCCGACTGTGCCTTTTTATCACTTTATATTTTTGAACTATGTATTACCGAATATATCTCCTAGTGAAAATGCGAATTTAAAAATCTGTGAGGTTTCTGAGTGTTTCCCTCCACCTCCTCTCCTCAACAGACCACCAGGGGCCGGCTTTCTCTGCCTCCACCCACCCTGGAGCAGAAACAAAGACTCAGGGAGGCCCGCATGAAGCAGAAAGTTTTGAGTTCGAGTTACACAATGAGTTCCTTTGCTCCCAAAGTCTAGATAAGGCGAGGGCTGGGGGGACTGGGCTGCGAGACTGATGAGACAGGAGGAGAAGGAGAGGGGGCTAGAGGCTTCAAAGGGAGAAGATGAAGAAGAGTCTTCCATGATGAGGGCCAAGGAATGACGAGAAAGGGACTCAGCTCTGAGCTGCCCTATGTGCCCTCATCTAAGACCATCACCTGGGGGCAGCATACCAGCCAATACACGACACTTGAAACCTCCCTGGATGGAGGACGGGGACTTGGCCACTGTGGGAGAAGTGTATAATAGAAAAAACTTATGTCCTAACCAAGGCTGCATTGAACAGAATCAATTGGGAAATTTCCCTGTGATTTGGGGGCGATGGACATAAAACCTCTGTTAGATATATAGTCACAAACTCTTAAAATGTGCCAGATTCTTCACTAAGTGTTTTACATTCATTATCTCAATTCCAAAGGGAAGAAGAATTACCCCCATTTCACAGATGAAGAAACTGGAGCTCAGAGAGGGCAACAGAGTTGCCCAAAATCACACAGCAAGGAATAGTGGAGGTGAGGTTTGAACCCCAGGTTGGTTTCAGAGCCTCTGCTCTTTTTTTTTTTTTTTGTGAGGAAGGTCAGCCTTGTGCTAATATCTGCCAATCCTCCTGTTTTTGCTGAGGAAGACTAGCCCTGGGCTAACATCCGTACCCATCTTCCCCACTTTACATGGGACGCCGCCACAGCATGGCCTGACAAGTGGTGCGTTGGTGTGCGCCGGGGATCCGAACCCACAAACCCCGGGCCGCCGCAGCAGAGCGCACTCACTTAACCGCTTGCGCCACCGGGCCGGCCCCCAGAGCCTCCGCTCTTAACCATATGGTTTGCCAAAGACAGACCACTCCACCCCCCCACAAGGCACCCCACCGCCCGCCGGTGCCCACTCACCCGCGCAGCAGCTTGACTTTGATGCCCCCCAGGAGGGTGTCACACCGCTCGATGACCAGCCGTGGGTAACCCGTGCGGTCCATGGTCAGCCGGGCCTTGGCCGTGATGTTCACCTCCACCGCGATGTCCAGGACGCCGACGAGACTGGAGGAGACCGGGGGGCCAGGGAGACGGAGTCAACCCCCAACGCCAGGCAGCTCAGCCTCCGCCAGCCTGCCCCGCACGTCCCACCCTGCCGGCCCTGCCCCTTGCTGCTCCGGGTCTGTCTTGCCCCTTGCTCATCTCCAGGGTCCCAAACCTGGAGGCTTCCCTGGTCCCTCCAGTGCTCTGTGAACAAGTCTGTCTCCCCCTCAGTCTACAGGAGCTTCTGAGGCTGAGAACAGGGGTCAATAGAAGAACCCTATGTATGAACTCTTGTTTCCACGGTGACCACTCGGTGACCTAGCTTTATAGACACGACCTCATCCCAGGGGAGAAATCAATGAAAAGGCCACGGCTGAGGTCCTCTGATGAGCACCTACTACGTGGCAGGCACTACGTGGGGAGGCATTTCCCTCATCTGTGGCCATAGCCACCTGGAAAACGAGGCGTCATTATGCTTATGACAGATGAAGACACCAAGGCTCAGTGAGGTTAGGGGACTGGCCCGAGGTCACACAGCTTAAAAGAGTCAGGATTCAAACCCAGGCCGTCACCTGACTCCAGCCTCCCAGATCTCGACAACCACACAGCCCGCCTTCTCTGCTGACAGGGACCGCGGACGACCTGAGCCCAAGGTGTAAGCCAGGCGCGTGCTGGGGACGCATTAGGTCTTATTTGTCCCCAAATATGGACAAAGAGGCTGAGATGCAGGAGGGGATACGAGCCGCCCAAGATTTCCCAGCCAGGACATGGGGCGGCAGGGAGCCCTCCAGGACCCAGGGCAGTACCTCTTCCCGTTGATGGCCACACGCGTGTACAGGTTCAGGTAGACGCCCACGCCGGGCAGGAGCCGCACGGACACCCGCGGAAGGGTCAGCTCCACGATGCGCAGCCTGCACAGCACAGAGGGCGGTCACCCTCGCCGCACGCCACCCCACTCATCCGGGAGTGCCCGCCCTCACATCCCCCTTCTCTGAGCCCCATTCACTCCTCTTGACTCTAAAGAGGCCTGAGGTTCATGGATAGAACTTGGAAAACAGGGAAGTTAAAGGGAAAAAATGCCACCACCCATACTCCCACTGCCCGGAGACCCACTGTTTAATCTCCATGTCTTTCCTTTGAGTTTTTCTTCCTGTAAAGATGCCATTCCCTCCGTTTGTCCCTGCCCCTCTTTGCCTGGTTCCCTCCTATATAATCTTCAGCTCAAGGTCCTCTTCCTCCAGGAAGCCTGCCCTGATCTCCCCCACTATACACTTCCTCATTTCTCCGTGAACTTCTTACCACTGTTGTAATTGTATGATGATTTCCAGGCTTCTTTATCAATACCCACATACCCCACCAGCCTGCAGACTCCAGGAGGACACGAGATGTGTCTTCTCTTGGCTAACCGTGGGGTCATGTCCCCAGTGCCAACACAGTGCCCCATACATAGTAGGAACTCGAAGTATTTGCTGAATTAAATAGTGACTATGAGGAGGAGGCTGGGCATAGTTGAAATTATAATATATACGCATAATTTTAAACCCCTGGGCTCTTTCCACTTAAACTATATTCATGTGACCATTCTACGGATGAGGACATCGAGACTCAGAGAGATGAAAAGAAAGGCCCAAAGTCACACACAAATATAGAAGGTTGAGCTGGGACTCACATTCAGGACCATTTAATGACAAGACCCCACATCATACAACTTGGGACTCAAGATGTCCTGAGGCCAAGCCCTGAGGTGTACGGGACTCTGAAGACCCTCCCTCCTCCCTCCCTCCTCCCATTCCAGGCCTCTAGGGGTGACCACTCCTGGTTAGAGGTTCATCAGGGGGCTTGATAGGGAGAGCCCAGCCCCTCCTTACCCCGTGATGCTCTGCACAGTGCTGAGGATGCCACCCTCACCGAGCACGCCCAGGACGCCTCCTCCTCCAAGAAGTCCTCCATCACCTAGGAGACCTCCTCCGCCGAGCAGGCCACCTTGGCCTGACAGGATGCCATCAGCTGCCAGCATGCCCCCCGTGCCCAGCAAACCACCTGGACCCAGCGCCCCTGTGGCTACACCGGGTGGGATCTCTCCGGGCCGCAGCTCCGGCCGGTGAAGCCTGCCGACGGTTGCCACACCTTCGGCTGACCTGTACTGCCCACGGCCCCTGTGGTCGCTATATGCATTCTCGGCACTGCGGTAGTTGCCATTTCGAAGGTCCCTGAGGCTTCCATCGGACTCAAGGATCTCACCGTATCGGTATTTGCCCCCAAGCTGAGCGGTGTTGTCGTTGGTCTCGATGTGACCATACTTGTAACCACCACCAAGCTGCTTGCCATTGGTATATTTGGGGGGGGGCTCTCGGACGTGGAAGTCATTGTAGGGAACGCCACTGACACCTCGGGGGAATTCAGCGTGTTTGTAGTCATCGTAGTGGTGTCGGCCACCACCCAAAAGACCACCACCACCACCCAAGAGACCACCACCACTGCCACCCAGCAACCCACCACCACTGCCACCCAACAGCCCCCCACCACTGCTACCGCCACCCAAAAGCCCCCCATCACTACCACCACCCAAGAGCCCCCCACCACTGCTGCCGCCACCCAAAAGCCCCCCACCACTACCACCCAGGAGCCCCCCACCACTGCTGCCGCCACCCAGCAAGCCTCCTCCAACTCCACCCAACAGGTCTCCACCACCCCCTCCACCCCCACCACCAAGCAGGCCTCCCAGAAGACCACCTCCCCTGCCACCTCCAGTTCCACCAAGCAGACCCCCCAGGAGAGGCCCACCACCATCACCAGCAGCTTTACCCATGGGCACCTCTCTCAGGGCCGAGTGGAGAGCATCGCTTTGCTGCAGGGCGCCCGAAACGGCTGCGGAGAAGCAAAGGTGTCCGTCAGGCTTCTTCCCCCTCTTCCACACCCGGCCCCCAGGCGCCGCCTCGGAGCCCTGCTCGGCTCTCCCGGCCCGCTTTTCCCCATCGGTAAAATGCTGAGGTCAAATGGAGAGACTCCTCCAGACCAATCCAGCCCTGAGGTCCTGGAGAGCTCACTGGCGGCAGGCTGACCTGCTCGCACTTGAGCTGGATTTTGACAGCATTCAGCCAAACCTGGTTAGATTTTCTTCATGACCCTCCCTCCCAAGGGCTCCGCACTTCGCAGCTTAAAAAACCTACTGCCTCGTGCATTATACCAATGGATTCCCGGGAGATAGTCAAGGCCAGAATTATTGTCCCCATTTGATGCACGAAGAAATTGAGGCCTGTGACACTCAGGTAGGAAATGACCTCATTTTTTATTCTCATGCCGGCCTTGGACAGCATTGGGACAGGGAGTGTGTGCTCGTTTGCTAGATGACGAAAGTGAGGTCCCAGGAAGTGGAGGCAGGAATAATTACCGCGCCCACTTTGGAGGCCTTCTATGCAGCAGGAACTGTGCTAAGTCGTCAAACGGTCGCTCCTGTCGTTCTCACATCAATCCTCTGGGTTGAGGACTGTAATTACACCCATTTTGCAGATGAGGAAACTGAGGCTCAGAGAACTCAAGTCATGGACTTAAGACCACACAGTCAGTATTTGAACCACAGGAAGGCTGACTCCAGGAACCAAGCTCTTAATCACTGCCCTCTACTGCCTCAAGCATCAAGTCCCCAACATGGTGTCTGGCACATAGTAGGTGCTCAGGGAACGGTAGTCAAAAGAAAAGAAGAAACTAAGGCCCAGAGAGAAGTCACCCATGCTCCTGATGTAGAATCTGCCAGTGAGGAAGAGTCCTTGGGGACTTCAGAGTTGGTTGGACTGCCCTACCCGCCCCATGCCACCTCCCAACCTCCACAGGCTGGACTCACCGCTGCTCAGCACTTCTTTGGAAACCCTGAGGACAGTGTTTGTGTCTTGGCGGTCACCACACACAGCCGCCACGGACAGAGCAGCCACACACCATGCCGTCCACATGCTGCTCTGCTTCTCTGCTGAGGAGACAGTGCATCAGACGCCGTGGCCAGGTGTCACTGCCCTGGCCAGCAGGTGGAGCTAGGCACCCCCTGCCAAGGGTCACGTCAGGACCCTGAGGCCCAGAGACAGGGGAAACCCACCACCCACACACAGTGGGCAGGGTCCAGAATTCCTGACATCACCTTCTGAGTTTTTCAGACTGAAATGAATCCAGAGACACAAAGCAGACCCATAACCAAACTGTCCCAGAGCATGGATGTTTGATTATCTCCCAAGATGAAATTTCCAAATGGAGCCTCAGGGAGAGAGCAAGCAGTGAGGATTCCAACCAAAATAGCAAACTAGTAGCAGGCAGGCTCTGGAGAAATGTCTCCAGCATCTACCCATCTATTCACCCACCCACCCACCCATCCATCCTTCCTTCCATCCATCCATCCATCTATCCATCCATCCATCCATCCATTCATCTATCCACTTATCCAAACATCCATTCTGCCCCTTATTCATCCATTCATCCATTCATCCACCCATTCATCCATCCATCCACCCATTCACCTATCCACTTATCCAAACATCCATTCTCCCCCTTATTCATCCATTCATCCATTCATCCTTTCATCCATCCATCCATCCATCCATCCATCCATTCATCTATCCACTTATCCAAACATCCATTCTCCCCCTTATTCATCCATTCATCCCTCCATTCATCCATCCATCCATCCATCCATCCATTCATCTATCCACTTATCCAAACATCCATTCTCTCCCTTATTCATCCATTCATCCTTCCATCCATCCATTCATCCATCCATCCATCCATCCATCCATCCATCCATTCATCTATCCACTTATCCAAACATCCATTCTTCCCCTTATTCATCCATCCATCCATCCATCCATCCATCCATCCATCCATCCATCCATCCATCTATCCACTTATCCAAACATCCATTCTCCCCTTTATTCATCCATCCAGCCACCCATCCATCCATCCACCCCCCCCACCCCCCCCACCCATCCATCCATCCATCCACCCATCCATCCATCCATCCATCCATCCATCCATCCATCCATCATTCCTGCCATCTTTGTTCCCATCTATCCATAATCCATCTATCTATCCATCCGTCCTTCTTCCCATCTATCCATCATCCATCCATGATCCAGGCAGCCAGCAAGCCAGTCAGGTATCCATCAATCTATTCATCCATCCACCTATCTATCCTTCCTTCCTTCCATCCATCCTTCCATCCTTCCCTCCATCCTTCCATCGGTCTATCCACCTATCAACACATTCCTCTAGCCACACTTTCATGCAGCCAGCCAGCCAGCAAACACCCTTTCCCACCTCTTTGGAGGAGACAGTTCTCCACCATGTGGTTAAGATGAAGGGCTCTGGATCAGAGCTATCTGGGTTCTAATCCTTAGGCAAGAGACTTTACCTTTTTGAATCTCTGCTTCCTAGTCACTAACACACATATCTGGCACATAGTAGACATTCAGTAAACAGCAGCTGTTGTTATTGTTTTGGGACTATTATTTCAGACCCCTAAGAAGTGGGTGTGGGATGCTGTGAGAGTGGAGGGGTGAAGCATGCATTTTGGGATGGGCAGGTCAGCCTCCAGGAAACTTTATTTTGCTGGCTCTATAACCCTCGCCCACTCTGCTCACTTCATCAGCCCAGTCTACCCATTCACCAGCCTCAGAGAATGAGAGCAGGACATGGCCTCCCATTTGGGCCAAACTCTGAAATTGTTGGCTTATGCCCCCTCCACTTATGCACCCTCCTGCCTTTTCCTGCCCCCACTTCTCTTTAAGTTCCCAGAGCCCCCAAGTTCTTTCCTCACTCCTACCAACTCCCAGGAGAGAATCAGAGGCGCTAATTTATACTAGAATATTAAGGACTAATATGTGCAAGAATTTTTTTTTTCTGGCTTCCTCACCTCATCCTAATCCCCTTCCCAGAGAATTCTGTGTTTAAAGAGGGATCACCATCTTCAGTTAAAAAGATGGGCATGAATGGAGGGATTTCGGGCATCAGTAAGCAGCTGAGGAGTCTCAGAGAGGTAGAGAAGTCCCAGGTACCCAACATCCCTGGGAAAGATGAGTGCAGCTCTGTTCACCCATGTAATTGCGTGAGTCAGGCCCTGAGAGGTTCTCCCAACTATGCCCATATTACAGGCAAGACAGCTGAGGCTCGGAGAGGGGTCACCCTGGCAGGTATCCAGTCTGGGACATTCCTCACTGCCTCCCCGGGCCTCACCTCCCCCTGCCCAGACACTGAATAGAGAAGGGGTTCCTCCTTACCCTGGGAGGTCCCTGACGCTTAGTCTTGAGAGGTCCTATGCACCTGGCCCTCTGCTGTTGGCTGCATCTGGTCACAGCCTGGGCTTATATAGCGTCTGGAGTCTGAGCCCGGACCCAGAGAGGAAATGCCATGTAATTACCGGACTAGAATCCAGATTTGCTCTGCGAATTGGGCATTGAGCCCCAAAACCACAAGGGTTTGCGGTTTGTGGCTAATTCTGAGAGTTGTGTTCAGCCCCGGATGGTGTCACCTGAGCTGGGGTTTATCAGCCCCTGGTTTGGGCACATTCCTGGAGACCCCAGCTAGGCCCCCAAATGGGAGAACTGCAGACACCCCCAAATGCATCTGATTTCCAAAACAGGCACTGCCCACTCCAGATGGCCTGGGCAGACAGGACGTGCCCAGACTGGACTCAGCATCAGGCTGGCCCAGGTTCAGACCCGCTCAGCCCCTGACTCCCTGCATGACCTTGGGCCAACCATTTCCCTTCTCTGTGCCTCTCATTATTTCCATCTGTTAAATGGGTATAACATCTGCCTTACAGGACTGATGTGGAAAGAACAAATAGATGGGCTTCTTTTGACCTGCAGAAGGTTTTCTCCCACTATTTCATTATGCAATGTTCACACAAACAGCAAAGTTGAAAGAACTGAACAGCAAACACCCATATACTGTCACCTTACCCCCACCAGATACATCTGCCATTAACGTTTTGCTATACTTGCTTTATCGCATATCCACCCGTCCATCCATTAATCCATCTTTTTTTAAAACGTATTTCAAAGTAAGTTGCAGGCAACAGTACATTTCCCTCTAAACGCTTCAACACGTATGCCATAAGATTTTTTTCTGTACACGTAAAATTTACATACAGTGCAATGCACAAACCTTAAGTGTTTTTGTTGAATTTTGACAATTATATACAGCCATGTAGCCCATACCCCTATCTTAATAAAGAGCATTTCTGTCACCCCAGAACGTTCCCTCCTGCCCCTTCCCAGTCAGTGCCTGCTCCCACCCTCAGAGACAGCCACTGCCCCATCCAAGACCTATGGGACACAGCCCAGATGTCTTCCTTGGCATTCAAGGTGGATCTGCCTTCCACACTCAGTCCTGTTCCTCTGCTCACACAGTGCTGCTCATTCCTTTCACCTCCCCCCAACCCCCAGTCTCCCTGCCTCCGGGCCTTTGCACGTGCAATCCTGGCCATCTAGAACACCCTTCTCCAGACTTCATTGCTCAAACTCGTGCAGAAATGTCAGCTGCTCTGGAAAGCTTTCTGTGATAATTGCCAACTCTGACTCTCCCCCTGGACCACGCAGGGCCCTCTGCAGCCCATACTGAGGTGCCATTCCTCTGGGCAGACCAAGCCTGCACCCCACTTGTAGCCCAGTCCAGGCACAGAGGCCAGTGTAGCGAATGAATGAGTGAAAGAATGAATGAATGTTCTTACTCTCCGCTGGATGGGGAGCTCTCTGAGTCCTCCTTGCTTCCCAGCCCCCAGCCCAAGCCTAAGTCCTACCTCCATGTTTAATTGATGCCACCTCCTGCCTGCCCCCACCAGGGCCTCCTGAGACGTCCTCTGGGGTGAGGGGACTCCTCCCATCTCCCTCAAGTCCTGCTCTCAAGTCGGGCTGAGAATAATGTGTGTTTCCCTGAACTCTGCAAGAAGATGCCTCCTCCAGCTCCCTGGAGGCAGTGGGGGCTCTGAGGGCAGGCCTGGTTGATGTCAAGTCCTGCCAAGCTCGCTGATGTCACCACCGGCCCCTGGGCCAGCCCCGTCTCTGGGACTCGGTTTCCCCATCTGAAGTGGGTGCATCAGTGGAACAGGCTTTGGAGCTGGATGCTGGGTTTGAATCCTGCCGCAGCTCTCTCCAAGCCTCTGTGTCTTTGGTTTTGAGCCTGTGACTGGAACGGCCCAGCCCCGAGAGGATGTTGTAAGGGTGGAGTGACCTCATCACGAAGGCGCTGAGAACAGGGCCCGCACACAGTGGGTGCTCAGTAGGTGGCATTTTTATCCCCGTCATCGCAGGTCTCTGCTGGTTCCACGTGGCAGCAAGTCTGCGAAAGCCGTGAGGGGCGTGAGGAGGCACGAGGAGATGCTTCAGCCCCGGCCCTGGGCCACTGTATCCTCTGCGGGAGCTGGAAGGGCTCTGGGACAGGGACCCCAAGGGCCACACACACCTGTGTTCTCACACCCCGTCTGTCCTCTCAGCCCCAGACGATCACTTCTCCTCCAGGGCCTCAGTCTGGCCATCTGAGAAATGGGCATAATCACACTTCCCCAGCAGGGTTTGGAGGATTACGTAAGAAACGTCTGGAACATGCCTGGAGCCCCCTTTTGGCTCCCCATTACCTGGCACTTAGTGTGATATAAATGCTTGTTAAACAAGTATATTATCTTTTGAAAGTGAAATACAATGCAAAGAGGACAACTGTGCTTTTCTCCACCTCCTCCTGCCCCCCACCAGAGAGCAGGGATCAATGCACACTGTAAACTGTAGAGGGCGGTGCATACACAGAGGTGGTTACTGTCAGTCACCTGGGGCTCTGTGCCTGTCTTCCGTCCTGAGACCAGCCAGGGCTGGGGGCCACGAGGCTGGCCCTCCCCTGGGCCCTGGGAGGATTAGCGCAGCTCTGGCGCCAGGAGATCACCTGGGCTTAGCGTCCCAAAGGCACCTTTGTCTGGAGCTGGAGGAACCCGGCCCCGGGAGGTGACTCACCCCGAAGGTGACTGAGCCACACAGGGGGCCATGTGGAGGGCTCACACAGGGGCTGTAGGGACCAAGAAACACTACCAACCCCTCCACTCAGCCCTCGTCCCCTCAGGAACTGTCAGCTTGCCAGGGCTGCAAGGGGGCTGCCCAGCAGAGGGCCTCCCTGCCCGTCTTGTGTCATCCCTCAACCCTAAGTGCAGAGGCTCAGAGCCCGGGCTCTGGAGTCAGGGGGCCTGGGTTCAAATCCTAACCTCATCACTTCCTAGCTGTGTGGCCTTGAGCAATCACTTAACCTCTCTGGGCCTTAGTTTCCTCTGCTATAGAATGAGGGTAAAAAGAGTTCCTAGAAAGCAGGGTTGAATCAAGGAGTCAATGGCATAGTGTACATAAAGCATGTAACAGTGCCCGGCACTAAGTCAGCATACAATTAATGAAGCAAGTATTACGTCTATAGCACAGCAGTGAAAAGTCCAGGCTTTGGAATTAGAGTCCAAAGGATCTGGTTCAAATCCTGGCTCTGCCACTCGGAGCAGTGCAGTTCCATTTCTCTGAGCCTCGGTTTCCCCATATGTAAAATAGGGTGATAATCCTCACTGATGACGGTCGCTATGCAAATTGAGTGAACAAAGGGATGTCAAGCATCTAACACGGTGTTGAGTATACAGTAAGCACTCAGCGGAGGTTAGCTGCTCTCAGTGCTACTCTGTGCAGCCTGAGGACCCCCCACAATGAAGCAGATACCATCCCTGACCTTGAGGAGCTCTTAAGGGACCCTGCCTAGGGTGAAGTGAGCTGGAGGCTGCGTGGCCCTGCGTATTGAGGGATGGTAGGATTTTGCCCGCACGCTGGGGGAGGGGGGATGCTCCAGGAAGAGGTAAGAGCCATGCAAAGGCCTGGCTACACACGACTGCACGTTTACGGGCACTCTTCTCAGTACTTTACAAGGACTGTCTCGTTCAATCCTCAAACAACCTGTGAGTGAGTCCTATTCCCATTTCACAGATGAGGAACCTGAGGCCCAAAGACAACTCTGCTCCCTCCCCACGCTCCAGGAAGAATCGGCTGAGGCCAGGTCATAGGCAGCCTGGAACCCCAAACCTGGGAGTTTGGATGATTTCCTGTTGGGCAGTGAGATCCAGCCGCTGAAGGGCTGTCAGCGGCAGTGACAGACAGCGAGATGAGGTCAAGGTGGGATGGAAGAGAGAAGAGTGGGAGGACAGGGAGGGGCAGCTGCGGTCCTCATGAGAGATGAGGAGGGTGTGCTGGGCGCCGGTGGAGAGGAGGGAACAGAGGGAGGCATGGCGAGGAGCTAGAAGAATGCGACAAGAGCTAACCGGCACTGACGGCTTCTTACGGGTGAGTCACATCCGGAGTGCTGGTTTACCCCTCAAAACCTACTACCACCATCCTCAAGTTACTGACGAAGAAATCGACGCTCAGAGAGATTGAATGATTGCCTAGGCGGCAGCTGGGATGGGATATGAACACAAGCAGCCAGCTCCAGCCACTCATTTAACCACTGCGCTGTCCCAGATGGGCGTCAGGAGACACGGGAAGTGAGCAAGGAGTCAAAGATAAATCCTACATGACACTCAGCAGTAGGCCTGGCATGTAATAGTTACCAATTAATGTAGAATGGGTGGACGGAAGGGGGGAGAGAGGGAGGGAGGAAGAAGGGAGGGAGGAAGGAAGGAGGGAGGGAGGAAGGAAGGAAGGAAGGAGGGAGGGAAGGAAGGAAGGAAGCAAGGGTAGATGGATGGAAGTGTGGGTGGGTAGATGGGTGGGTGGGTGGATGAATGGATGGATGGGTGGATGGGTGGGTGAAAGGAAGGAGGGTCACAGGGTCATTCTTATTGGTGGACAAACATCCAGATGGGCTCCAACTCTCCTCTGTCCCCCCAGATCCTCTGAGCCGGTTCTCAAAACTTTGTTGGCACCTCTTCACTCAGGTCCACACATAAGTGCCAACTTGGGGCCTTTCCCCAGAACCAAGGAGGCCCATCCTGAGCAGCGGGGAGGAACTCAGGGCTAAGAGGCAGGACCCTCGGCTTCCCATCCCAACTCTGCCCCCGTGTGGCCTTGGACCAGCCAGGTCCCTCTCTGGCTCCAGCTTCTGCATTGGCACTACTATCGATCGGCGATCGGCGTAGCTTTGTTCTGAGGCCCATCCTGAGGTGTGTCCGTGGCTGACCAGCAGCCAGCAGGGACTCCTCCAGGGCAGGGCGGGGTCTCACTCATCCTTGCTTCCCTGGCTCCTTCTCTCCCTGGAAAACTCCTATTCACCCTTCACAATTCAGCCCGGACATCACTTCTGAGAAGATCCAAAGTCAGAGAGACAGAGACAGCCACAGACTCAGAGAGACAGAGTGAAAGATAGAAGCATTTAGAAAAATAGAGAGAGAAGAGGGGAGGGAGGGGGACCCAGGGACCTCGAGGCAGAGACGGAGGAAGGCAGGACAGGACAGGACACAGAGGCTGCCCAGGCCAACCAGGTAAGTTTGGGATGCAGAGCTACAATGACTAGGGCCCAAGTCCCTTCACCTCCCAGAAGCCCCTGCCTGGAGCTGGGGAGGGCACCGGGGGCAGAGGTCAAGGCAGCGCCTGTGACTGGGAAGCAAACGAGCTGGGAGGTGCTGAGATAGACAGTGGTTTATTGAAAGCGCAGGACTTGCACTGAGGCCCGGAGCGCTCTCCGAAGCAGAGGCCTGTGGCTGGCCCTGCAGTCCCCACCCCAGACAGGGGCAGAGCTGCAGGGCCGGAGCACCTGAGTGGGCCTGGGGGGATAAGGGACCCTTATACTGTCACTGATACAGGCTAGAGACCGGGAGGGAAATTGAGGCAGCGTGGGCAGGCGGGCAGGACGCTGGCAGTCGACAGGGAGGGAGGGCGGCCACCTCTCAGCCTCAGGATGGCACGGTCAGCACAACGGCATTCTGCAAGGAGCAACGGCTCTCGGTTACGCCCTCTGAGTCCTGTGCCCGACGCCCCTGGCACGCCCCCATCCCCGCAGCCCTCTCTGTCCCCCTGTGCCCTGGAGCCAGCACTGTACCCAGAATGCAGCAGGCACTCAGTAACTGAATGAACAAGCAAATGAATGAGTGATGAATAAATGACATCCAGTGTGGGACAGGTCACTGACTTTGGGACTCAAGAGACCCAAGTCAAGGGCCATTTCTGCTGCTAATTTACTGTGTGACCTTGGGCCAGAAATCGGACCTCCTTCAGCCTCGGTCCTCATCTGAGAAATGGGTCCAGAACTGCCTGCTCTGCCCACCTCCCAGAGCTCTTCCAAGACTCAGAGTTGTGCTGGATTGAAAAGGACTGTGAAGCCATGTTGATCTTTAGCCAGAAAAAGTGTCACGATCTATTAGCCAGGCCTGCCACAGGCACAGGATGAGGAGAGACCCCACATGTGTTTGCCACCCCTGACCAGGGGAACTGTGATTCTGTGAGTGAATCTGAGATTCCATCCTCTAGGCCAGACATGTGTCTGGATTTAATAGGAAAGAACTCTGTGATTGATTGGCAATGTCTGTCACAGGCAGCTAAGCAAGGAGTGGTAGCACACATGTCATGTATTTGCCATTCCTGAGTTAAGCAACTTGTAATTCTCTGAGCAATTTAGAATACGGTGTAGGGACAGACCAGATGATGAGGCAGAGTGTTCCCCTCATCAGTTTCAAGCAGGGCTCTCCAGAGATAAGCTTAAGGCCCACCTAGGCCACACCAGCATGGGACACTCACCTCTATGATCTCCAGGGCCGCATTGGCAAAACTGACATTGAGAACTTTAGGTAGGGGAATTCCAACATCCAGGTCCACTGTGAAGAGGGAACGGTTGAAAGCAAAGATATGTGGGGGGCCAAGGTGGGACCTGCTGACCCTATGTCACCACTTTCCTTGAGCCAGCAATTTCTCTTCTTGTGGACTCACTTTCCCTTATTGGAAGACTCCTACTCATCCTACTAAACCCAAATGAAAATGCCCCTTTTCTGTGTTGTCATAAGTGGCTCTCCTCAGGTTCTGTCTGTGCGAGGTTGTGTCAGTCCCTTGCACACTCTGGGCCACCTATATCCTAATCACTTGTTTATATGACTATTTCCCTCCGGATTGTGAGCTTGAGGACAGGATCCAGGTCAGATAGCTCTTGGGGCCCAGAGTCTGGCGTGATGTAGGTGCTAATGAACATTGTTTGAATGGAAACATTGGTGCCTTGGTTTCCGCATCTTAGAAATGGGAATCAACCCCTCTCCAGTCTCAGCGTCTCTAACAGAACAATGGAGAGAGGCAACAGATTCGACAATCCCAAGTTCAGACACTCCACGAGTCCAAGAAGACAGCACAGGCTGCCCATACCGTTGAGCTTCGGCACATACGCCAACCGGACCACATGGCTGAGCCATTCTTCTAAATGGGATGCCTGCAACAGAGCACAGGAGGGCAGGAGGTGTGGCTTCGCAGGGGGCGGCGCACCCCTTCCCAGGAGGAAATTCAGGGGGCCAGCTGTCCCAGCCTCCCCCAAGCCTGAGGACACAGCTCCTGGTGGGCACAGGGGCCTCTGGGGTGGCTGTCCCCAGTGACCCCAAATGGGACTCTGTGATTCATGCCGGCTTCACCCTGGGCCCCATGAGCTTGGAAGAGCTGCCTTCCCAGAGGAAGGATCTGTGGGGTCTGGAGGGAGGCAGTGCCTGAGCAAGAGGGAGAAAAATGTGCCCAGCTCCAGTAGAACTCCATGTGGTCTGAGCTTAGATTCCTATCAGTTTAGAAACTCTTAGAATGTTCTAGAATGTTCTAGAACCTAAGACCATCATGAGATCCCAGAACCTCAGAACTCTGTGAGAAGCAGGAAACTAAAGGCTCTGTGGGGCTCTGAAATGTTAGAAGTTTCTGAGTTCAGGAAACTTATTACTTGTGTGAGGTTCTGGAATTTTGACCCCTTGTGAGAGTCTAGACGTTTACAACTTTGTGAGGTTCCAAGACTTTGGAAGATCATGAGATTCACATTCCTAAGGTGATGACTATTTTACACACACACACACACACCCACCCCTGCCCTGATTTTGCCCACTCTGGCTTGTTGGGGCAGAGCCATGACTCATCCCGCCCCCTTTCCACCCTCCACCTGAAGACCCTCACCACTGCCAAGCTGCTCACCCTCCCAGGAACTTACGTCAAAGGCGTGGGCAAAGGACGAGGCCAACTTGACACTGAAGCTGGCAGAGAGAAGACACATGTTGAGGGGCCCCAGCTCCCACCACACCACCTGCTGAGCGGTGCTCTGCCCGACCCCCAGCTCTCCAGGATCAGTAAAGGGTTACAGGCTCAACCCCGCCTCTATCCTCAATCAGAGACTCAGTTTTCCCACCTATAAAATGGACCTGGAGGGATCTAACCTCCTTCTGAGATACGACCACCACCTCTGACTCCCTGGCCCTGGAGCCTCGGTCTGCCTCCCAGCTGTTGGACTCCAGGCACCTGGCTGAACCTCTCTAAGAAGTGGCCCTCCATAGACTGAGCACTGGACACAGGGTGCCCTGCATCCAGCAGGTGCTTGTTAAAGGCAGCAACGCTCCGATGGATCACAGCTGGCCCCAATGCACGTGCAGGGCCAGCACCTGGACACATATCTCTGTCTCCCGAAGGGCTGAGGCGTGAACTGCCGCCAGGAAGGGGAGACGGACCCAGGCGCTGGGCGAGGCCTTTTGTCAAGGACAGAAAGGGGTAGAGCCTTGCAGGGGACAGTGGTAGCCTGAGGGGCCTGAGGGGGCACTAAAATGGGGTCAGGTGAGCACTGGGTGCCCACGGCTCAGGACAGGCAGATCCCAGAGGCTCTTGGGAAAGCCCCCGCATCCAGGGCAGGGTCACACAGGCCCCAGGCCACGGTGAGAGCACTGGGCCCAGAGAGCGGAGGCCCAGACTGCAGACCTGCTTCCAGAGACAACCCACTGTTCGAGCCTGGGCTTTGCAAACTGCTAAGTGCCATGCATGCGCAAGGAAGGACTGTCATCAACATCACCACCTCGGTTACTACGACTATCATGAGGCCTCATCACCACAGGGATGGAGAAGCTAGAGAAATAACCAGTCCACATGAATACACGGCATTTTACAACACTCAGGGACAGTTGTCTGCGGGGCTGATAACTCAGGAGTGTGGACTCCATCTCCGGCGTACGGATTCGTCTGCAGAGCCAGGCTCTGAGCAGGCGCAGTGGAAGAGGCCCGCTCTGGAGCCTGCTTCTCTGAGCCCCAGTTGCCTCATCTGTAAAATGGACCAACACCCTCCCCTCTGCGCAGGTCCTGGAGGCCAGGAAGATGTTGGTAAAACACCTGCCACTTAGTGGATGCTCGGTAAATGGGAGGTGGTTCCAGCCGGTCCCTGACTCTGGTTCCTAAAGACAGGCCCGAGACCCCACGTTACCGTTCCAGCGACAGGGAGAGGTGCAGCTTGGTAGCCGAGGGAGCCAGCTGGGCATTTAAAGTCATCACCTGCGTGGGAAAAGCAGACGGAGGAGGCGCCTGAACTCGCAGAAGGAGCTGGAGAACAGGTCTGCCTGGGCTGACAGGTGAACTGCCCCCATTGTGCCCCCCACTAACCCACTGCGGCCCTGCCCGGTGTCAGCATCCAGGCTGGGCTCTGAGGAGGTGACTTGAAGGTTCTGGTGTTCAAGAACCAGAATATTGAGGGCGATCAGTGTTGTATGAGAGGAAGCTCGGGGGCGGAGGGAGCTTGGAGAGACCCTCAGTCCTGCCTGCACTGGGGCGAGGAAAGGCGTCCCCGAGAGGTGACACCTGAGCCAAATCCTGAGTGAGGAGGAGTTAGCCATGGGAAGGGGAGAACCACATTCCAGGGGGTGGACCGTGCACAGGCAAAGGAGGGCAGGCGGGGCTGGTCGGCCGCAGGGACTGAGGCTCAGGGCGCAAGGACGGGACAGGCGGAGGATGGGCAGAGGGCACTGCACGGAGCTTGGTCCTGGGGAGCCAGGCAGAGAGGGAGCAGGGGAGGGCCTCCGCCCAGACGTGGGTTTGGGAAAACTAGTAGAGGTGGGGTGGGGGGAGCAGACTGAGGTGGGGGACCAGGAGGAAGCTGGAGGGTCACCCAGGAGATATGGGAGCAACTCCCGAGATGCTGAGGAGGCGGAGTGCACAGGGTCTAAGCCTGCACTTGGGTCTCAGCTCAGGTGGTGACAATGGGGGACGGGACTTCCTGTGCTGGGCCACGTGGGGCCTCCCACTCACAACCCCCCAGTCAGCCCCACTCAGAACCCCAGTGCCAGGCTCCCACCATCGGCCACTCACCCCGTTCAGCTCGAAGAGGGCTTCAGGGGCCCGTTTAGGGGGGTAGGACAGCACGTGGATGTTGGCCGCGATGGAGACTGTGGCCTTCTTTTTCTGGAGCGTGACTGTGGGTGCTTCTTTCACTCGCAGCGAGAGTAGGAGCGGCTGGCCTGCGGGCAACCTCCCCAGGGCCTGAGAGAGGCAGGGGCAGAGCAGGGGGCACGAGGGCAGCTTAGATGCCCCACTAACAAGATCAGGCAGTCAGTCAACAAACACTCACTGAGCACCTAACGTGCACCAGGCACCAAGCTGGGCGCTGAGGTTACAGGTCACAACCAGACAGACCTGGTCTAGGCCCCCATGCGGCTGACATTCAGGTGGGGAGACACCAATCCATGGAACAACCTAACCAGACTCTTGTCTCCCTCAGAGTCAAAGTGCCCCCGAGGACACACTTTATTACACAATATAACAAAACAAAAAATCCACAGGCTCTGTGCGATCCATCCTTTGCCCTCCTCTCCACCTCATCTCCCACCACTGGCCCCTCATTCTCTCCTCCCCAGACTCACTGGACACTTCGCTGTTCCTCCAACCTGCCAGGCATACCCCCACCTCAGGGCCTTTGCACTTGCTGTTCCCTCTGCCTGGAAATGTCTCCCCAGGTGCCTGCATGGTTCCCTCCCTCCCCTCCTTCAGCCGTCTGCTCAGACATCACCTCCTCGGCGAGGCCTTTGCAGAGCACCCTGTTTAAGGCACGCCCCTGTGCTCCTATCCGCCTTCACCACACCATTCTCTTCCACCTTCCGACACTGTTCATATCCTACTTATTTATTTGTTCCATGTCTGTCACTTCCACCAGAATGGCGGCTCCTTGAACACAGAGACTGCTGTCTACTCGTCACCTTCTGCCTTTCCTGCACACCCAGCACCCAGCACAGGGCCTGGTACGCAGTAGAGGCTCAGTAGATATTAGTTGACTGACTGAATGAATCACACAGCCAGGAAACTGAGTCTCATACTCATGACGTCAGGGAATTACAGAAGTGCTGGAAACCACGGAGTTATGGAAGCTCAGAATTGCCTGAATGCTGGATTTGGGGGCCAATTCCCCAAGCCTAGCCTCCCAGAGCTGCAGGATAACAAAGACAGGGAACCATCAGATCCCACCCTCACATGTCCACAGATTCTGAAACCACGGAACAGCCTCGGAACTGAGGCCACTGGGCTCTGACGCTGCGAGAACAAAGGCTTCGGGCTCCAGAGACGAGACACACCCAACCTCCCGGAGATGGAGGGACACGGCCCAGCTTGCCGCATCCGTGGCCCCTGCTCGGCCACTTCTGCCTCCCCCAAGTCTCTCTCCCCCATCTTACAACTCCTCAGAAGAAGGAGGTTCTTCTGAACATCTAGCTCCAATCTCACCCCTTGCCTGAGACTCCTGTTCCTTTAGCCCAGGACTCCAAGCAGCAGAGGTCCCAACCAGGGCCCCTAAAGTGGCACTGAGTCACCACCTTCAAGGACTCACAGACTTTGTGCCCCCAACCCAGCTGCGCTTTCCATCCCCTCTGGTGGAAACCCAGACTCTGGGCTTCTTCCCAACCTCCGTCACAATCTGCTACTCCACAAGGACCTTGTTGTGGTCATTTCAACTTCTGTATGAATTCGGATTCTCATAGCTGGAAAGCAGCTGGTCCAGCCCCAGTTGAACGGATGGGACAGCTGAGGCCAGGCCCTGCGGTCACATGCTGATTGATGCCCACTAGTCAAACCCTCCTGAATCTTTTCCCTTCTCTTCCCTCCCCAAGGCCACTGCCCTGAGTCTTCTCTCTGGGGACAGAGAAGTCCAAGACCAGGATGAAGTAAGGCAGTTGGAGGGAGGGGGCTCAGTGACCCAGAAGGAAACTCCTGTGGTTTTCAGCCATAGGATCAAATGCTGCGCTGACTTCTGGGGCGGTTAATCCCTGGTCCTTCCCTCTCTAAGCAAAATCTGCTACCAGGAAAGGAGAGCGTGTTAGTCATTCACACTTCAGTGTGAATTTGGACTCAACATTCAGTCACAGCTGTCTGGAGGGCTGGATTGAGAAAGATTCTGGGATCTATTCAGGCTCATTGGGAAAGAACTACAGTGATCAAAGTCCAGGAGAGGGTCACTCACCTCAGGGACCAAAGCTGCCAGGTCTGTAGTTGTCAATGAGACGTTTCTGGGAACCTGGAATCAAGACCAAATGGATCGGGGCGTGGGGAGTGAACACAGAGACAGGACAGGGATCCCTCAGCCCACACAACGCAGTTTTGTCCACACCCCTCCCCCCACATACACACATCTCTACAGACATTCATGTTCCTTCCACTGGCCAACAATTACTGAGCGCTTACTACCTGCCAGGCACACACTAAGGGCTCTGCCTGCCTTCACTCATTTCACCCTTACAAGAGCTCAGAGGTGGGTGCTATGATTACCCCCATTTCACAGATGGAGAACCTGAGGCCCTGCCTGGGGTCATAAGCTGGTAAGTGGTGCCCCCAGGATTTGACCCGGGCAGGCTAACTCCAGGACTTTTAAACCTTTCTGCCAGAGCTCACAATCTGAAGGCCCAGCGATCTGACCCCAGACATTTTGGTCTTTCACTCAAACAGTATTTTCAAAAACTATAAATGTGTTTCCAGTATTTATCCATCAGGAAATTTCATATAAATTTGCCAGTTTGGGGCTAAAATACTGGAAAATCGGGTCACACTGGGCCTGTACCCGCCCCCTTTGGAGAAGTTGAGTGGCTGGCCTGAGAAACGGGGCACAGGCTTCCCAGTTCGCCACAGTCCCTCCAGGCCTGCTTCTCTCATTCTGCTCGTCAATAGCAGCCCAGCCCCGCAAGGGGGCCGTGAGGCTCTGATGCTCCAAGGCCAGCAAATGGAGAAGACAGGCTTCAGCCACCGGAGGAGCACGGCCTCCCCGAGCTCGTGTTTGAGACCCCTGAACCGCGCACATCCACTTCTCCGAACAGGCCTGCGCACGCTGCAGAAACACACGGACACTCTCTCCTGGTCAGAAGGATCCCCACACACCCACCCAGCACACAGCTATCGCCCCATGCGGGTGGACAGCACAGGACGGGGCACCCTCTCTCCACTATACTCACACACACACACACACACACACACACACACACACACACGTCCACAAGCTGCTGAGACACACACATTCCCACACTCAGAGCCTCTGCCTGGCTATGACGCCCCCAGCTACAAGACACCTCCTCCCAGCTCAGAGCCCTGCTCCAACCTCCCAGAGGCCTTCAGAGTGCTCTCTGGGCCACCTACAGGAAGACAGTGACCAAGCCCTGCTCCCTTGGGCCTGAGCTGCAGGTGGGGAGCCCAGGTGGCTCAGACCTCACTGCCTTTGGAGAGGGCTAAGACCAAGGAAATGCCTCTGGGTGAGGCTGTTGGGGGTTGGGCCTTCCAGACATCTGTGAGGGTGAGAGAGGGACCAGAATGGAAACAGAGGTCTCAGAAGCTTCAGAACAAATGTCCAAGCGACCTTTGGTATAGTCCAACTCTAGTTTTCTTCTCTCCAACTCAAATCTGCTCTTGAGAAAGCAGTAGAAAAGTTAGCCATTCATACTTTAGTGTAAAACTGGGCACTGACTCTAGAAAGGCTCATCTAGTGCAGGAATGGAAAGTTGCCTCCATTTCATACACCATTTCTGACCAGTTAAAAGTAGCTTCCTGGAGTGTCATGTTAAGAGGGATTCAGAAGCCCCTTTAGAGTTTGGCCAAGTAGAGGGTCATTATCGGTTAGCAATGTCCACCACAGGACAGGAGTGCACACGTACATGCTGTAAACCTGCCCAGCTCTCTCCGATTATACAGAAGAGGGCTCATCAAGGCTGATCAGTGATGATGTGACTAGGTCACCAGCATTGCCAAGGCCCAGCAGGGCAGGTCCACACTCACCAGCACAGAGGTGATGTCCATGTCGAGGGCACCATTGGTCTGCAGGAGCCCAAATATGGTGTTGAAGAGGTACAGAGGCACGGTCACCTGGGATGTGTGGTCCTCCTTGGGGGGCACTTTGATGGGGTGGCGGGGCTTGGGGAAGTCAATGATGTCACCAGCTACGCTCTTCACAATGGGCTGCAGGGGCAGGAGACAGGGTGTGGCAGGGTCTCGGGGCTGCTCACCCAACTGGCTCAGACCCAGCGTCTCCTACTTGGCCCCCAGTGGTACCCTACCCCACCCTTGCTGTGGGCAGGGCCTCGGTGGGCACTCACGTTGATGTCCAGCTCTATGTACTGGTTAGAGATGAGAGGCAGCGTGGCCAGAGAGAATTCCACAGACCCAAGAGCCCCAAGGGGCACCAGGCCTGCATGGGGAGGGAAGGAGGGAGCAAGACCCCATGAGGCCAGGCCCCTGTAACAAGAGCCCCTACTTCCATTTATAGATAGCCTGCTGAATGCCTAGCGCTGTACTAAGTATTCACTCGGGCACTACTGCCATCCCCATTTTACAGATAAGAAAACTGAGGTTCAGACAGAGGAGGTCACCAGCCTAAGGCCACACAAGCTACAGAGTGGCAGAGCCAGGATTCCTGTTTCCCATAGCTGGTGCCACTAACCGTGTTGTGGTCCTGCCTCCCTCACATGATGCCACACGTAGAGACGTTTCTGCCCCAAGGTTTCTATTCTATCCTTATCCTGCTTATGCCTTTTTACACTTTTCAAAGCCCTTTTTTGGACATAAAAGGCATCCATGTCTCCATAAGACTCAGAGAGACTGGGGGCTGCTGCGGCCGTGGTGTCTTGGGTTCCTTATCTAAGCTCCGGGCCTCAGTCATCTTGTCTGTCCAGAAAATAATAATATCTGACAGTGCCGGACACACCACAGGTGTTCACTAAATGGCCGAAAGCCCCCAGCAGATGGAAACCTAGATGCTCTGAGTCTCCACGTCCTGCTGAACTGGCCTCAGCCCAGGACTCCACCGTTAGGCCTCCTCAGAGTGGCGGCCTTGTCAGTCCGAGGAAGAAGTGAATGGTCCCAGGATTCTGCCCCGCCTTCTCCCCTTGGTAGCCCACCTGCTGGGGTAATGGGAGGGAGGGGCAGGAGAAGGGGCACGCGGCGGGGTTGGGCCCCCACTTACCCAGCACAGTGCCCAGGAGCTCATTCACCACGCCCAGCGCAGTGTCCACCACGGGGCACAGCTGTGTCGGAGGAGACGGGTGTTACAGGAGGAAAGGGCAGCCTCAGCCTGGCACGGGGAACGGCTGCATTTTCTTCAAATGATTTGCTGCGTGGTCTCGGGAACTGAAGCAAGGCAGACTATGGAGACGGACGGGGGCACACGGTGACAGGTAGGGGAGGGACTGGAGCCTGAAGTGTCAGAGGGGTAGCGGGGGGGGGACGGAGGGCCAGTTTCTGAGCCCCCTCAGAAAATCTCGAAGGATGCTGGGAGAATGGGCGAGACACATTTCAGAGGCCAGTCGGGGCGTGGGGACAAGGCCCTCCCCCCGAGGAGACAAAGGCAGCTGTCCCTCCGAGGTCTCAGGCCCCTCCTGCCATCCAGATGGGCACTGGGAGACCTAGAATCCAGACCCTGAAGAGGGGCGCCTCCTCCCCGCCACCCAGACAGTCAGGCCTGGGCCCGGGGCGTCCACTACCCACCCCACTGTGTGTTTACTGAGAACCGTGTGCTGCGGGAACAGGGAGCAAGTGGTTCGGCTTCCAGAACTCCGAGTCTGGGAATCACAGACTCTGAGCCCACCAGAGGAACCTCAGAGGTGACCCAGTGCAGCCCCTTCATTCTACAGTGGCTGGAGAAGAAAGGTGACCTGCCCAAGGTCCCAGCTGTTCTCAGAGAGACAAGAGAGGGCTGCCTTTTCTTTCTTTCTTTTTTTTTTTGTGAGGAAGATCAGCCCTGAGCTAACATCTATTGCCAATCCTCCTCCTTTTTTTTTTCTCCCCCAAAGCCCCAGTAGATAGTTGTGTGTCATAGTTGCACACCCTTCTAGTTGCTGTATGTGGGACGCGGCCTCAGCATGGCCGGAGAAGCGGTGCGTTGGTGTGTGCCCGGGATCCGAACCCTGGCCGCCAGTAGCAGAGCGTGTGCACTTAACCGCCAAGCCACCGGGGCCGGCCCCTGAGGGCTGCCTTTTCATTTCAACTTCAGGGCCCAAACTCCAGGGCTTCTGGGGTCAGGCATGTCACAGAAGTGAGAGGAGACCAGAGGGGCTGTGATGGGAGGGAGCAGCCCCCTCGGAGCCGGCCATGTAGGACCTGCTGGAAGGAGATACCGGGCGGCTGGGGTGGCTGATTGCACAAGAGAAGCCAGAAATTGGATTGTTAGGGGAAATCTCCGATCTCTAAATGCCAGTAATTCACTCTTTTTTTTTTTTTTTGGTGAGGAAGATCAGCCCTGAGCTAACGTCCCTTGCCAATCCTCCTCTTTTTGCTGAGGAAGGTTGGCCCTGGGCTAACATCTGTGCCCATCTTCCTCTACTTTACATGGGACCCCGCCACAGCATGGCTTGACAAGCGGTGCGTCGGTCTGCTCCTGGGGTCTGAACCCACGACCCCGGGGCCGCCGAAGCGGAGTGCGCGCACTTAACCGCTTGCGCCATTCACTCTTATTTTTAAAACCTCTTTGAGTTACACATCCTGTCTTGCAGCCAAGTGTGCCCGAGACCCCACTTAGGGTCCGGGATTCAAATGCACCTACACCCCCTTGTTGAAATCCGCCTGAGATGGGCAGGGTGGGGTTCTTGCTGCTGGGAGCTTCCCTTCTCCCCAGAGCTTCTCTTCTGATTGGCTTCTTCAAGCCCAGGGCAGTTTTGCCAACCTCAGGCTCCGGGCCCTGGCTACGTCCACAGGTGTCCTCCACAAGGACCCACCAGAGGTCCTGCCAGGACTGCGGGTCAGGAGGCCGACTGCCCTTTACTGGCTGTGTGACCCCAGTGAGCCCCTCCCGTCTCCGGCCTCGATGAAATGGGGCTTTGGTGAGACCAGCTTTTCTCAAGTATGGTTCATGTCCCCTGGTGGAAGCCAGGACAGCTGGGGTGGGCTGTGGACAGGCTCCTGGATGTGTTTAACTTATGATGTACTAATACACACGTACGTGCTTTTCTGGACGTGTCTGCCAAGCACAGGGCTCAGTTTAAAATCCCCAAGGGACCCGACTTTAATTCAAAGCTAGTTTGAAGCAAAGCTTTGTTTAAAAAAAAGCTTTGTTCAAAGCTAGTTTAAAGAAAAGTCAACAATCTCAACAACAAAAAAACTACCAACCCAATTAAAAAATGGGCAAAAGACCTGAACAGACATTTCTCCAAAGAAGATATACAGATGGCCAACAGACACATGAAAAGATGTTCAAAATCACTAACTATCAGGGAAATGCAAATCAAAACTACAATGAGATATCACCTCACGCCCATCAGAATGGCTATTTAAATTAACAAGACAGGAAACAACATGTGTTGGAGAGGATGTGGAGAGAAGGGAACTCTCATACACTGCTGGTGGGAGTGCAAACTGGTGCAGCCACTATGAAAAACAGTATGGAGATTCCTCAAAAAATCAAGGATAGAACTACCATATGATCCAGCCATCCCACTGCTGGGTATTTATCCAAAGAACTTGAAAACACCAATTTGCAAAGGTACATGCACCCCTGTGTTCATTGCAGCGTTATGCACAATAGCCAAGACTTGGAAGCAACCTAAGTGCCCATCAAGGGACGAATGGATAAAGAAGCTGTGGTATATATACACAATGGAATACTACTCAGCCATAAGAAACGATGAAATCCAGCCATTTGTGACAACATGGATGGACATTGAGGGTATAATGCAAAGTGAAATAAGTCAGAGGGAGAAAGTCAAATACCGTATGATTTCCTTCATTAAGTAGTAGATAATAACAACAATAAACAAACACATAGGGACAGAGAGTGGATTGGTGGTTACCAGAGGGGAAGGGGGGAGGGAGGAGGGTGAAAGGGATAATTCGGCACATGTGTGTGGTGATGGGTTGTAATTAGTATTTTGGTGGTGAACATGATGTAGTCCATGCAGAAACAGAAGTACAATGATGTACACCTGAAATTTTTACAATGTTATAAACCAATGTTACTGCAATAAACAAAAAATTAAAAAAAAAAAAGAAAAGTCAACAGCAATCCAGTTGGCAAAGACAGAGCAGGGGTAAGAAAGGGACCAGATTTGGGAGTGGGGACTCAGGTCACCAGAAGCTGCAGATTTAGGAGCCAGAGGTCTGGGGACAGATTGTGCCACCTACAGACTCGCAGGGGCACCCGGAGGCCCGGGGGCCGGCGGGGAGGGATTACCGGGTGGGCGTGGACGGAAGCACAGCCTAATCCTGCCTGGCGCCCAGACCGACTCACAGCTGGGGGAGGAGAGGCCCAGCCCAGGGCAGGGGTGCCTGGCCCGCGGCCCCCACACTCACCAATGCCGGCAGCACCTTGAAGAGTGTCTGTTCCACGACCCCAAAGAGTGGTGCGGGTAGAAGCCTGGGCGGAGGGAGAAGCGGGAGGGTGTGGCCCCCACACGGGGACAGCACCAACCCAGATGAGGGGCAGGGCCGGCACCGGGGCTCTGATAGCTCCTGTCTCCTCTCTTGACAGGTGGGGCTTGCTGGGCTTTGGAGACCTGAGTTTAAATCTTGGCTCTGCCTCTCCAGGAGACCTGGGGGGATTTCAGGTCCCCCCTCTGTACAGTGCCTGCCTTATGGAGTTGTTGCCATTGAAATTAAATGGGAATGTATACATGTCTGGTATACAGTCTGCGCTCAATAAATGTCTGTTCCCTTCATCTCCTCCAACATTTGTGGACAAGTGACATTTGGGCCTAGAACACCACCTGGCGTAAAGTGAGGGTTCAATAAATATTTGTTGAATGAATGAATGTTTGTTCGATGAATGAATGAATCAGAGGGTGGTCTGAGGATGCGAGTGCATGTAGGTGGGCTTAGGTCTGTTTGGAGACTCTGCGGGTCCAGAAGGAGGGGTGACGGCAACAGAACCATGGGACACCAACACCATCCTGGGCTCCACTCCCTCCAAGGCACCCTCTAGCCCAGAGGAGCAGGGTGGAGCCACTGGGATTTAAGGAGCCCAAAGATCCCACCTGGAAACCTCTTTTTAAGGCCTTTCTGGAGACAGGAGCAACCCTGGTTCACCCTGTTTCTGGAGCTAAGCCGGAGCTGTCTGACCACCCATCACTGCTCAGGGCCGCCCAACAAAGATGGGGTGTGGGTGTGTGATCCCGCCCGGGATGTAGAAGCTAATGGGGGTTGACACAAAGTGTGGGGTGGGGAGGGGCAGGCGCCGCTGGGAGTGGGTGCAGAACGCTGAGGAAAAGCCTTGGACCTGCCCATCTCCATCCTTGCCTCAGTCCCTTGCCCTCTCTGGGCCTCAGCTGTCACATGGGAGTGAAGATTCAACACAAGTGCAGGGACGGCCACCGTGTCCCAACAGTTGGGGGAAGAGAGGGATATAAAAGCCATAGAGCCTTCCATATCATCAAATTTAGGTTCTCATTATACAGATGGGGACACCGAGGCCCAGATGAGAGGGGGTTCCCCTGGGGTCCCGCAGCAAGTCAGGGGCGGGGCTGAGTCTCTGATGTGCTGAGAACAGGAACTGAGACGCCGGCAGATCGAGGGACCAGACAGAGAAGGCCCCTGATCTATCTGGGAGAAGGGCGGCAGGGAGAAGGGGGACGCTCAGGAGTGGGTGGTGCGCGCTGCGGCCTGCGCCGGAGTGCCTGTCCGTGGTGGGTCTCAGTCTGCAGGTCTGTGGCTCGGGTTGATCCGGCGGACCGGCGGGCGGCGGGGTGACTTCAGGCCCCGCCCAGCCGGCCGCTCCCCGAGACCCACGAGAGGCTCTGTGCGCGCGCGTGCGATGAGCCCGAGCAGGTTGGGGCGCGGGGGGCCGCCCAGCGCGGGCTCGAGCCGGCGGACTCACCCCGAGTGCAAGCTGACGTGACCCAGGAGCGTGCTGCAGCGCTTCATGATGAGGATGGGCGTGCCTCGCGCGCTCACGCCCAGCGCCACCCGCGACGACACGTTCACCTCGGCCCCTAGCTGCAGGAAGCCCCCAAGGGGGCTGCGAGACCCGGCGCTGGGGGCGTGGCCCACCTGCCAGGCCCCACCCACCAGGGCCCGCCTTAGCCACGCCCACCCAAGGGCAGCCTGGGCCTGATGAGAGGCGAGTTGGGTGGCCCTTTGAGTGGCGTAGTCCTCACGCCCTCCTCTTACCCTCTGCCTCCCTGCACGTCCCCCATTTTGCACGTCCCCCATTTTGCACGTCCCCGCGCCCTCTTCCCCCACCCCCTCCAGTGAGCTCCGGGCAATGGGGTAGGGGTCCCCAGGGAGAGTGAGATGGAAGTCCCTGGGGGTCAATGGGATGGAGATCCCTGGGGAGAGGTGAGGGGTGGGATCCAGGGAGGGAATAGTAGGTGGGAGTCCCCTGGGGAGGAAGTAGGGTGGGAGGAAATAGGGGGGCGGTGGGGTGGGGGTGCAGGGACAATAGGGTAGGGGCCCCCAATGGGGCAGTGGGGTGGGGTGGGTGCGGAGCAGCAGGGTGGAGGTTCCGAGGGGCGCACTCACCCAGAGCAGTGCAGGCCCACCTTGGTGTGCAGGCTCAGCTGCACCCCAAACCCCGGGAGCAGCTTCAGCGACAGCTTTGGCAGTGTGAGTTCCTCAATCTTCAGCCTGGGAGCCGAAGAGAGGGCTGCTCACTACCAGACACCCCCCAGCGCCAGTCCCTTAGTGCCTGGACCACCCAGAGCAGGCGGCACCTAGAGCCTCTCTTGAGTGTGTCCCCCATCCCAGCCCTAACCCATAAAACCAGCTGTGGGCCCTTGGGCCAGTTACTTAACCTCTCTGGGCCTCAGTTTCTTCATCTTTAAAGTGGGGCAATACAAGTACCCACTTTATACGGTTGTTGCAAAGACAAGTGAGATAGTGTAGGTGCAGAAGCTGGTACAGCATATGCTCAATAAATGTCATAGCATCACCCTTCTAGGAGGCTCAATGAATTAAAGTGTTCTCCTCAGCCCTGGGTCAGTCTCTGGCCTGGATCATTGTCTCCTACTTCCACCCCCTAGGCTCACACACACGAAACCCAGCTAGATTCTCAAACACAGCTCCCCACGGGTTGTTGTTTTCTCTGTCCTCTGGGCCTTTGCCCAGGCTGTTCCCTCTGTCTGGAACACCCTTCCCTTGACTCTCCTTCCACTCTGCATCCACCTTCAGCTAGCTGACTCCTCCCAGCTCTCCTGATTTCAGCTAGGGTGTCCCCTCCTCCAAGAAGCCCTCCTTCCTACTTCTGCAACCCAGGCAAATGCGCTCCTCTGAGCAACTTGAACATCCTGCCTAGGCTGCCTCCGTCACTGCCCTGAGCTCACAGGATCAGCACTGTGGGGCTCTGCCTCATGTTGGGGACTCCTTGAAGCAAGGACAATGTCTAGCTCAGGTCGGAGGCTCCAGCTGCACCCAGCAGGAGGATTCCACAGTGGGAGGGGGACTGGATCTATTAACAATAGTTGTTCATATTTATTGAGCATTTACTGCACGCCAGGCTCTATTTTAGCTGCTTCACACAGATTCACTGTCCTGGCAACGAGTAGCTGCTCGTAGTGCAGCCAGTAAAAGCCAGACAGTTCAAATCCCATCTCTACCGCTGACTGACTGCGTGACCTTGGGCAAATCGCACCGCTGCTCCAGGCCTCCGTTTCCCCATTGGTAAAATAGGGGTATTGACAGTATCTACCACAGAGCGACACGACACAGTGACCCTTGAGCAACACCAGCCCTGACCAGCGCCCTTTCCAGACGTCTGTTTGCAGGTCCATCCGTCCCCCCTTTGCCTCCTTTCCTCCTGTACACTGTCCTTTCTGACACCCCGGCTCCCGGCCTTCAGCCTTCCCTGGGGCCTGTAGTTTGACTTCCCCTGATCCACCACCGGCCGTGGACTGGCTCCTGCCCACCAGGGCAGGCAGTATGGCCTGCGATGAAACTCCCAGACCCTCCCACCCATGACCATTCTCCGGCTGGGTGAGCTGGGGCAGGTCCCTTTGCTGCCCGGGGCTTTGATCTCCTCGCCTTTTAGATGCTATTGATAACGAGACCTACCTCTGGATTCCATGGGATAGTCACTTACAATGCCCAATACAGTGCCAGGCACACAGAAAACTCTAGCGAGGTGGTCATTCAGTTATAAGTATTAGCTGTCGTGTGACTTCATTCATTGCTTCAAAAATATTTTTCAAGCATCTATTAAATGTCAAGCACTGTTTATGATACTGAGGACACAGCAGAGAACAAGCCAGACAAAGTCCTCGCCCTCCAGGTTTATCATCTAGCAAGGCAGACGAGAAACAAACCAGTGAAATATATGGAGTGAGGGGAGGGATTCATCCCCTGGAGAACCTGAGGGCAGGGGAGGGGACAAGGAGCAGCCGGTCAGGGCGGGTTCTTTGGAGCAGACACTCGAAGAAGAGGAGGAAGAAGAGGAGGGAGGGAGCCACGCAGGTACCTGGATTAGTCCAGAGAGACTAAGCAACTTGCCCCAGGTCACACAGTGAGTAACTGGAACCAAGCCCAGAGCTGGAGCCCTGGGATGTGTTGCCGCTCCTGTCTGGCCTAGCATACAGTAGACTCCTTATTTGCTGACTTCTGTCCTGGGTCTCCCTATCCGGTGTTCACCACGCCACTCCCACTGCCTGCCCACAAATTAAAAAGAGTCCATCTCTCTTCTACTCCCTGAGCAAAGAAAAGACCAGCCTTCCTGTAGGGCACGTGGTATGTGGGCAGGCAAGAGGCCACACCATGGGGACTCACCCGGAAAGCTCCTCGACGACGCCAAAAACCCCTCCGTAGCCCAGCAAGCCACCTCCTCCGAGCAGCCCCTGGGAGCCCAGGAGGCCCTGGTTCACGCCTGTGACCGTCCCCAGCACGTTCTGCAGAATAGGTCCCCCCACCAGCGACTTCTGGATGGCTGCAGAGAGCGTAGGGGAGGAAGGTTCCTTTTACAGACAGGGAAACTAGGGCCCAGAGAGGGGCAGAGACTTGCCCAAAATCGCACAGCAAATTGGGTTTGGGGCCAATAGTGTGACTGGGGCTCCTGACCCTGGGCCTCCCTGGAGCACTGAAAGGGAGGGCAGAAGCAGAGGAGGGAGCACACAGCCGCCAGGGCTTGACCAAGATGGAGGAGGCGACCTCTGCTCCTCCTGGGCACCCCTGGCCTGACTCTGAATTGTGAGAAGGGCGAGATGGAAGGGACCGCCTCGTGGAGGTTGGGGCAGACCGGGGTGGTGCTCCTGAAGCATTCGCTGTTCGCGACTGTTATACGGTCTCCTTGAGACTGTCACTCTGGGCTTTGGGCCCTGGAGGACCACGTGTCTAGAAGAGTTCCCCCCCTGGGAAATGTGGGGCAGAGACACTGCCCAGCCAGCAGCCTCCCCTGGCCCTCCCCAACTCCACCGCCCCATCCCTGAGGCAGACACAGCCCCCCACGGCCCCAGCCCCCATCGGCCAGTCCAGCTCTCAGCAGTGAACTGGGCAGCCCGGCAGAGCCTGCAAGCAGACCTACAACCCCCAGCTCTCTAAGCTGTTGAGACTCGCAGCCTCTCCTCCTCTGTCCCTTAGAGCAGATGCTCTGAGCAACCACGGGGTTGTTCACCCTGCGGCTGGACCCCTCACAGACTGCCCACCTTGGCTCACCTTTGCCCAGCTCATCCTTGTCGATCCGAGCGAGCGTGCCCACCGTCTCAAGCAGCCCCCGGCACGGAGTCGCCAGACCCCAGAGCAAAAGCAGGGCCCACGGGCCGGACATCGTCGGAGGCGCACCTGTCAGGGGCGGAAGCAGGACCTCTGAGGGGCTCCTGGTGCCCAAGCCTTTCCCTCCCTGCGCCCATCACCCACCTGGGGCCCTCCTGCCCGCCTGGCACAGCCCGAGTCCAGCTGCACTCCTGGGAAAGCACTCTCCATCCAAACGCAAGCAGCAGCTAACACATCGGACTTAAAAGTCCTAGTCCTCTGCGGCCCTCGTGAACCTGGACCTGTCTCTGAGGGAGAGCGACAGAGGCGCCTTCCCTTCCAGGGAAGCAGGATGGCAGCTCTGTTCCCTGGACCTGCTTTCCCACTGGCTCGTGAGGCCACTTCAGAAGGTGTGGCTGGTTGGAGACATACAACGTTTAGACTTGACATGTCCGGTTTCTCTCCTCCCCCACCGCAATCCTGAATGATGTCGAAAGGGATGGGATGGGAGGTGAGAGCATGGCTAACTTACAGTTCCACAGAATGGGATTTTTCTTTATGGAGTTCCATATCTGCCAACCCAATCCCATACCCATCTATCCCCTCATGTCTCCTCTACTTAAACCCCTCAGAGGCTCCCCACTGCCCTTGGGATAGAACCCAGGCTCCTTACTGTTACTCACCAGGTCCCTACCTGCCTCTTGGCCCTCCTCAGTCTTAAACATGACAAGCCCCTTCCCACCTCAGGGACTTTGCACATGCTGTTCCTTCTGATAGGAAGGCTCTTCCCTTGGTTCTTTGCATGACTGTCTCCTTATCTTTCAGGTTCTGAATAAATGTCATCTGCTTGGAAATGTCACCTCCTTTACCTTGTCTAAAGAAGCCCAGCTGTCATTAATATCACTCAGAATATTTATTTTAGGGCACTTATCACAATCTGCAATTATGCATCCTGTGTTTGCGTCCTTGTTTGCCATCTCTGTCATCTCCACCAGGCAGTGACAGTGTCTAAGACTTCTCTGCATGATTGTGTGCTGCAGGGGGGGGCATCTGCTGAGGGCGTGAAAGGGGATGGAAGTTCAGCCCCACATCATTCGCCAGCCATTTGCCCTGGCACAGCCTGTGTCCGCCAGGAGAAGGCACCTCTTCCTCCTTTGCACGATGGTACACGTGGGCACCCTATGAACCAGCAACAGTCTTGGCAAGTCTGTCTTTTTTCCCTAAGACGTGTCCCAGAGCAGCTCCCTGTAACCTCTGGGTCTCTCCCAGCAGGAAATAGTCCCACATGGGAAGCCATTGGGTTTCTGTGGCTTAGAGGAAAATGGACCCCCCTCTGGGCCTCTTCATAGAACGATTCTGTCCTCAGCCCACCCATCACTGCGCTTGCGCCTCTCTGGGCCCCAGTTTTCCCATCTGTAAAATGGGGTTTTTTTCTTCCATCATCCTCGGGGTATCCGCAGTGCCCTCCTAGGGTGAATTCCTTCTGTGCCCGTTATTCGGATGGGACAGCAGGATGGTCGCAGGTCAATGGCTGGGGACCTGGAGCTGCCTTACCCGCTCCTGCAGCTGCACAAGGGGCAGGTGGGGGTTCCTGGCCTCCTGTCGGCTCCTCCACCCGCTGGGGCCTGGGCGCAGCCCTTATATGCCCATAACGGCTCTGGGGACACAAAGGGGGCACAGCCGCCAGAAATCCGTCAACGTGTCACGCCAGAAGTAAATTGCGGTTTTCCCCGCGGGGCCTGGGCTAAGCCTTCCTTCTGGGGGAGAGTGAAGGGGGAGTAAGGGGGCTGGGGTTGGTGCCTCGGGGCAGCAATGAAGGCGTGGGGGCTGCAGAGGCAGCCACCTCCCTCAGAGCTGGGGGCGGGGGTGGGGATTCAGCCCACCTTGGGGGTCTCCCTCCAGGGTTCCCCAAGGGCCACTCCAATGGCACAGAATCCGCTGTGCCCCCCCCGTACCCCCAAGGCCCAAGGAGGAAGGAAGGAGCTTAAGGCTGCTGGATCCTCTGACCCTCTGCCACCCCCCACTCAGGCCTGGTGTGGATCAGCCATGGGGCCTGCAGAGAGGAACTCCGGGCGGCCTTGGGGAAGGGACACCATCCACCTCCCCTCCCCCTCCCACAGCCCAGTGTCCCCGGCGTGCCGGAGCAGGCTGCTTTGTCCCCTTCTTGAGGCTGGTGCGGATGACAGTGGAGAGAAATTCATTCATTCATCCATTCATTCATTCATTCTTCAGCAGGAGTGCCTACTGTTTGCTAGGTGCTGGAGAGACAGCGTAAACAAAAGAGACCAGTCCGCCGTCCTGAGGGAGGTGACCAGTGGAAATACAACACAATTTAAAATTTTTTTAGTAGCCACATTTTTTTAAAAGAAACAAGGGAAATTAATTTTTGTGTGTGTGTGTGTGAGGAAGATGAGCCCTGAGCTAACATCCGATGCCAATCCTCCTCTTTTTGCTGAGGAAGATCAGCCCTGGGCTAACATCTGTGCCCATCCTCCTCTACTTTATATGGGACACTGCCACAGCATGGCCTGATAAGTGGTGCGTTGGTGCGCGCCCGGGATCTGAACCTGCAAACCCCGGGCTGCCAAAGCGGAGCACGCGCACTTAACCGCTAGTTTAACCCAATATATCCAAAATATTATCATTTAACATTTAATCAATATAAAATTATTAGTGAGATACTCTAGATTCTTTTTCTCGTGCTAAGTCTTGGAAACCAACTGATGGGTCACCAGATTTGGCCTCGCCACATTTCAGGTGCTCAGTTACCCCGTGTGGCTATTGGCCATTGTACTGGACAGCACAGCCCTGGAGGGAACAGATGAGCACGTGATACAGTCGGAGGCTGATGGCAGAAATCAAACAGGGAAGGGGCTCAGGAGAGTGGGGAGGGCGCAGTTCTCAATATGGTAGTCAGGGGAGGCCCCCTCTGGGAGTAGGGGTGTCTTTCGACCCACAGGAGGAGAGGGAGTGGCCAGGGGGATATCTGGGGAAGAGCCGGCCAGGCAGAGGGAAGGGCAAGTACAAAGGCCCTGAGGCAATGTACAGCAAGAAGACAGGAGGCCTGCGCGGTTGGAGGGGAGGGAAGACGTGGGCCGAGTAGGTGATGGGGCCCTTCAGGTTACTGTATGGATGTACAGACTTTGGTTTTCATTTGCAATTCTTCTGCAGGTACTGGCTCAGGCCTTGCCTCCTCTGGGAAGCCTTCCTGAACCCCAAACTGGGTGGGGCACCCCTTCTGGGCCCCTGGGACTTCCTCTCTCAGAGACTGTGACATGCGGGCTGTAACCATGTCTCTGAGTGTCTGTGGTCCATCTCCGATATGCGGTCCTGAGCCCCCGCCCAGTGAGATGGGGAGGAGGGATGGTATTGCCTCGTTCACCTCACAACCTCTGAACCCCTGACCAGGCAACCCTCACCCTGACGACTTTAGACACTGAGCCAGGTTACTCAACCACGCCACTTTTTAAAAAAATAAACTTTTTATTGAAATATAAAGCACATACAGAGAAGGGCCCAGATCGTAATTTTCACAGACTGAGTACTCCAGAAGCCCCCTCGTGTCCCCTCGAAGTCTCTGCCCCCCAAGGGTGACCCCTGTCCTGACCTCTGACACAACGCCCAGGACGCGCCCAGGATGCTCTTGAGGCTCACGGGAACGGAAGGCACACGTGTAGGCTCGTGTGTGCGGCTTCCCCCACGCTCTGAGTCTGCAATTCACTCACGTGTGAGGCAATGCTTTGTCCTTTGCTGTATACCTCTCCGTCACGTGCACACGCAGTTTACCCATTCTCCTGTCCAGAGCACCTGGGCTTGCCAGTTGTTGGCTGTTGTGAATAAGGCTACTGTGCACACTCTTGTCAGGTCTTTTTGGGGACGTATGTTTTCATTTCTCATTTCTCTGGGGTGACGAGCCAGCACGGCGGTGCACGCACACGTTCAGCTTTTCTAGATACAGCTGGGGCTCTCCACAGTGGCTCGGCCACGGGGCACTCCCACCCTCGGTCGGGGAGAGTCACTGCGTCCTCGCCAGCACTGGGCACCGCCATTTCTTTGCAGGAGGAGGAGGGAAAGCGAGAACTTAGCGTTTATTGAGCACTCACTGTTTGCAAGGCACTGATGTGTATGAATCTGTATAGTCACCACAGCGACAGTGAGATCAGCGCAATCGTCATCGCCCCTTCTTAAACTCGAGGACAAGGCTCTCCAGGGGAAACTGCTGGCTCAAGGTCACAGGAGTCCAGCCGGGCCGTCTGACTCTAACACTCGCCACTGCCCGGCCGGCCCTGTGGAAGGGAGAAGAAGAATACCTAGTTTCTGATCTGCCTTATCTTCCCTGATGCCTTCCAGACCCCACCGCAGAGGAGACTCCAACCCCACCAGCTCCCCAGGCACCTGGAAGCCCCCTCATGCAGCCAAGCCAAGTCAGGGGTGCCCATGGGAAGGGATTAACTCAAATACATGTCTCGAGGCCCCACCTTGCAACCCTGACTCAACAGGCCAGGGGCAGAGGGCCCGGGAACCGGCATGTTAACAAGCCTCGGGGGGCAATCTGGTGTGCAGCCCTGTTGAGAGCCCTGGTGCGGGTGATGGGGAGCCAAGGAGGGGATTAGAGCAGGGAGGGACTTGAGGAGGAGAGATGCCCCTGGGCATTAGCCTCTAGAGTGCCGGCTCTGGAGCCAGAATGCCTGGGCTCAAATCCTGACTCTGTTACTCACTGTCAAGTGACACCTCGCAGAGCTACAGTTTCCCCGTCTGCAAAATGGGCTGATATTAAAGGTGCCCCCCCTCACCTGCCTGGTCTGGCTGTGAGGACAGGCATCCTGGAAATGGAGTTTAGGGCATCAAGGAAGGGGTGCCAAGGGTGCCAGAGAAATGCAGACGATGGCGAGACCCCTGGGAGGCCTTCCCGGAGGTACCTGAGCTGAGAGTGGGCTGGGAAGGGAGAAGGCGGGGGGCGGGGTGGGCGGTGACTGGTGTGACACAGATGCGGGAGTGTTGAGGGGTCTTCATCTTCCCGGGAGTGGGCTGCCTGGCGTCAGTAGCTGTGAACCCAGGATCAAAGACCTGGCTCTGCTCTATTCTTGCTCCATGACCTTGAGCCAGTCACACACCCTCTCTGGACCTCGGTCTCCTTAAAGGAGGATGATGCATCCCGCTGCTGAGTGTGGTGAGAAGGAGCAAGGAGGAGACGTGGACTCAGGCAGCCAGGGTTCAAGTCCCGTCTCCACACACACGTGTGCCCTTCATCTCTCAGAGCCTCCACCTCCTCATCTAAGGTTGGGAGTCTCGGAAGGTGAGCAGAGCCCATGGGCACAGATCCTCCATCACTGCCTCCCCTGGGGGTGGGGTCACGGCGCAGGGCTCTCCTTGCCGGCCCAGCCCCCAGGGTGAATCTGGGGTAACTGACCCCCCAAGAATGTTGAAATCAGATTAGAGGTCAGAGCATCCAATCCCTCTCCCATTTCCCAGATGGGAAAACTGGGTCGAGAAAGGAGCTGTGGCTTGTCCAAGGCCACACAGTGTGCCCCTGGTTGCACCAAGGCGAGAACCCAGGCCTCCTGACTGTCACAGCTTTGTGCCTTGGTTTCCCCCATCTGGGCACTGGGCTGAGGAGGGTGGCACTGAGGCTTTGCATGGCCATGTGAACATCCAAAGGCGGGATTGGAGGAGTGGAGGGGCGTCTCTGGCATGCCTAGGGTTGGGCGTCAGCCACCCACGGATCACCCAGGAGTCTGTATCTGCCAGGCCTGTCTCAAGGCTGCCATTGTCCCAGAGCCAAGGAAATGATAGGTGATAGGATTAGGGCCAACGGTGAGGGACAAGGGGATGGCCCTGGCATCCGGGCCAAGGCGAGGGAGGGTCCTCCCTCCCTCCCCTGCAGCGTGGACGTGGGCCAGGCTGCAACAGGGCCGACCTGTTGGGGCCCCATAGGCTCCAGGAGCACTGGCCTCCGGAGCAGGCCTCCGAACACCCCACACCACCCACAGACACTTGTGTGCCCAGACACGGACTCCCCACCCTCACAGACCCACCCAGACCCCCCGCATACAAAGACTCACCCCCACAGAGACAAAGACATCTGACAGACGCACACACCAATACACGGACACACAGACACGGCCATCACCCCAACAGTTTCCAGGGCTGGTGCACCAACTGATCGTAGGAGGACCTGATGTACATTTTTTTTTCAAAGTTATAAATTTTTTTTTTTACATTCTAGCAAATGACAATGATTTTCAGGGTCCACTTAGAATACATTTATTTTAAAACGTATTTCTAACTTTACTATGTATAAACATACATTTACTTTTGTTTATTTTTAATTGAAATAGATTTGATGTATAACCTTGTGTAAATTTAAGGTATACAACGTTTACTTTTTTTTTTTTTTTTTTGCTGAGGAGGATTAGCTCTGAGCTAACATCTGTGCCAATCTTCCTCCACTTTATATGTGGGTCGCCACCACAGCGTGGCTGACGAGTGGTGTAGGTCCACACCCAGGATCCGAACCCGCGAACCTGGGTCGGTCAAAGCGGAATGTGCTGAACTCAACCACTGTGTGCCACGGGGCCAGCCCCAACATTTACTTTCAAAAGGAGTCGATTTAAAGAATCGTGTCAGCATCAATCCCAGGAGAGGTGACGGGGCAGGTATGACAAGCATCAGGAGCCGGTCCTCACATGAATTCGTCTGTGAGACTTGGAAACACCCTCGGCACAGACGACGTAGGAGTGAACATGGGGACACAGACACCACAGGTCTCTCCACACACGGCCCTCCACAACCGGACACACCGGCTGCAGACGCCCAGGCTGCCCTGACCCACAGGCTGTGCGTACGCTGACACGTGCTCGAGGACACACACACTGGCACGTGGTCTCGCACAATTAGCACCCTCCCCCCTGACTCCTACGCAGACACGCCTGTTCGCGTCTCTCAGCCTCAGAGACTCCCCCGTGGCTGACATTTACTGAGCACTTCCTGGGGGCCCGGCGCTGTGCCAAGCACTTTCTGTGATTTGATTCATTCAATCCTCACAACAACACTGCCGAGGTTGGTACTGCCATCACTCCCATTTTACAGGTGAGCAAACAGGCTCAGAGAGGTGAAGTGACTTGTCCAGGGCACACAGCAGTGAGGAGGCAGAGCCAGGATTTGAACCCAGGCAGAGTGGCTCCAGAGCCCAAATTCCGATCCCAGCTCTGTTCCCTGACTTGCCAGGTGGCCTGGGGCCAGTTGTTCCACTTCTCTGAGCCTCACTTTCCTCATCTGTGAAATGGGGACAGTCCACACCTCCCTCAACTTTGTGAGGATTGAAGGGGGTGACTCGGGCGGAACTCCTGGGAGCACCCCAGGCTTCTAAAGGCTCACTCAAGATGCCAAGATTTGGGGCAGGCAGCTAAGATGGGGGTGGGGGAGGAGGAGAGCTTTGACACTTGCTAAACTGTGTGACCTTGGGCAAAAGAGTTGACCTCCCTGCCTCAGTTTCCTCATCTGTAAAGTGGGGACGGCAACGATTGCCCTCCCACCATGGGGTTATTGTGTGGATGAAATGAGATGATGCAAGTAAAGCCCCGAGCAGGGCATTCAGCAGGTGCTCAGTATGTGCTCAAGCCTGCCCCCAAGGCTGTGACCAGCCTCCGTCAGACCCCAAGCCGGTCTTAGACCTAAAACCCACCAAAGGGGAAGAAAAGCCACCCATCGATTTGCTCCAAATAAAGAGCTGGAAGCACCAGATGTTTGTAAGGGCCTTTCTCCCGTTTATTGCCCAGGCCCCAGCCAGGCCTGCCCGCTCACGCCTCGTCAGAGGCAGCGGCCACGGGTGGGACGGGCCAGGCCAGCCGGCGCCAGTCGGAGGCTCCTCCACAGGGTGCAGCCGGTCGGCAGCGTGTGCAGGCAGCTGGCGGGTGAATCCGGCCGAGTCAGTCCAGCTTCAGGTCCAGCAGCAGGGCGTTCTGGCAGGAGGCAAGGGGCCAGGTGGCAGTGCCGGGAGCAATGACGGGGGCCACCCAGGTGCAGGATGGGATGGAACGCGCCGTGGCCGGGAAATGGAAACCAGCGTGGTGTTTAAGAGCAAAGGCTGAACTAGACTCGCCTGGTGACCCTTCACCTCTCTGAGCCTCAGTCTTCTCAATGGTCAAGTGGGGACAAGCACCCTGCTTCCCAGAGGGGAGAGATCGAATGAGAAAAATGCACGTTTCATGCTCCAAGCACAATGCTTGGCATGCAATGTAAAGCTAATGCTTATTGAGCACTTACTGTATGCTTTTAGGTGAATTATCTCAGTGAACCATCACAACAGCTCTCCGAGGTGGATACACATATTATCTCCTCATTTTAAGCAACAGAAAGTAGAGGCATAAAGAAAGGTGAAGTAATTTGCCCACGGTGGCAGGGGCGGAGAGAAGCAGAACTGGTTTCCTCCTAGGGAGCCCCTGGCCAAGGGGGGCCCAGGTTCTCAGGGGCAGTCGCTCTTGCTCAAGCGACTGGCAGGACTGTACTGACGGCCACTGCCCTTCTCAGCCCTGCTCCCTCCAGGATGAGAGAGGCAGGCTTTTGCTCATCACTCACTGGCTGAAAGTGTTGACCCACGAGGCCTTCCCTTCCTCACCTCCACTATGTCCACCTCGGCCAGGTTGTAATTCATGTCCAGAAAGCCCGGGAGTGGGAGCCCGACTTGGAGCACATCTGAGAAACAGAGTCATTTCAGCCTGACTGCTCTGCAATTGATTAAGGAGTGGCTGCCTGGAGCCCAGTAGTGGGGAATAGTGCAGTGATTGACTCGTGATGTCTGCCAGCTGCACAGGCATAGAAAGCATAAGCAGATCACCATGTGTTTACATCCCAGGTCTGGGTCAAGATCTGACTCATGGTGTGGGGTCAGGGGTCAAGCGTCCCAGATTATGGGACAGGCCTTTAGTACCCAGGGAGGTGACATTAAGACTTCATCACCCTCAAAGATTCAGCAATGACCATCCACTCCCTTTTAGCCTCCCCCATCTGGTGTCAGTGGAGGGGCTTTGAGACCACCCAGGTGGCATCCCTTCCCACTTAGAGTGCTTCTTGGCAGCAGCACAATCAAGGCCTGTTGGAGCCCTCACCGTTGATGACCGGGATGTAGGCTTCTTGGAGATAACCCTTGATGAAGCCAGTCAATTCCTTCACCTGGGGGAAAGAGAGAAAATACCCACATCCCATCACTCACTTCAGTTCAACAGAATTGTTCGCTCCAACTGGGTCCGGGGACCACAGGAGTGAATATGAGAGACATTGTATAGTTTGTCCCCCTAGCATCAGAACGAGGCCTGACCCTGTCTGACCGTAGGCTGATGCCCTTCACCTCTGCTTAGTCCCTGTGCAGGTGACATGTGGGCCTTGGCTCGTGTGCAGGCACAGAGGAATTCAGGACACACTGAGGGGACTGGGGACCCCATTCCTGCTCCTACTGAAAACTCAGTAGCTTCGATCAGTCATTCATTCACGACCTCTCTGTACCTCAGTTTCCCCATCTGTGAACGTGGAATGTAATAGCACCTACTCACAGGGATTCCATGAGTTTGAGTAAAGCACATAGTGGAGTAAGTGCTATTGTTGTTATTATTATTAGCACCAGCTGGGTCAGCTTCTGGGTTGGACCCTGAGGCTACAGAGACTAATGAAAACGACAGCTGGGCCAACCAAGCCAGCTCAGACTGCTGCTACACATGACAGTGTTTTAAAAATCAGTCCAGGGAGATGTCCAGATTCTATCCAGACAAAGAAACAGACCCAGAGAAGCTAAGTGACTTTCCCAGGGTCACACAGCAAGTCAGAAACCCCAGGCCCCACAATGACCTGCTCTATTCACTCTGCCTCCGTGGCAGGGCCTTTCCCTGCAGTCTCAAAGGAGAATAGACCCAGTCTTGCCCTCAAGCCAGACCAGGCAGAAGCACTTGGGACACTTACATTGAAGGTGCCAACAGATGAGGATGCCCGGGACAGGCTCAGCAATCTGCAAGGGAAAAGGAAAGAAGCAGTGAGGAAGGCAGTCAGAGCCACCGCCCCGGCCCTGGAGAAAGGGGATCTCACACCCCCCCAACCCCTCCCTGATGCAGAACTCTCCTCTACAGCCTTCAGAGCCTGTGCTCATAAACCTCGGCTTGCATGCTGCCTATGAGGGGGCACTCACCACCTTTCATCACAGCCCATTTTGCTTCCCACAGCTCAAACCACCGCCTCCTCTCATTGGTCCTGACTCTTCCCTCTGGGACCCCTGGCCATGTCTATTGCTCCCACCCGAGGCCCAGTATGCAGAGGTTTGTGGCTCAAGTAGTCATTCCCAGATCCTTGCAGGACACAGAACTGGGGCCCCTCGCCCGGCCCCCTCCCCTGCACAGCCTCCACTGGGCACTAATACATGTTGGCACCAGAACTGGCCGTGTGATGGTCATCTGGTGGCTCTATCTTCCCAACAGCTCTTCTCTATTCCAGTAACAGACCCTCCATTTTCCACTCTCATTCCAAGGCATTCAGGTGGGGCTGAGCCCAGAGCCCCTGGGTGAGCACATGACCCAGGCCTGACCAATCAGAGCATTCCATCTCTTGAGTGACAGTGATTAGCTTAGGGTAGTCATGTGATCAATGTTAGACCAATGAGAATCAGCCTTGGTAACTTTGTTAGAACTATTGGACAAGGGGCCTCTCTTGTTGTTGGGGTCACTTTGCCACCACCTGGGGAGAGGCTGCCTGGGAATTTAGCCAACAAAGTAGACAGCAAAGGCCAAGGAAGGAGAGAGACAGATTTTTGAGGACTTTGCACACCTAGATCCAGCCATGCCTGAAAGCAGTATACCCCTAGAGTTTCAATCATATGAGCCAAAGGATCCCCTTTTGGGCTTAAGCCAGTTAAAGTTGGAACTGTCTCTTGCAACTGAAAGCATTCTGGCCTAATACGAGTCAGAGCAAAGACGAAGGCCAATAAAAAAATTAATGAGCAACTGAATATAAACTAGGATGTTGAAGTGGGATGATGATTATAATGTGTATAACAAGTGCCTCACACACAGACAGAGCTCTATGAATGTTAGCTGTTGTTAGTATAAGGAAAGGCTTCCTGAAGGAGGTGGCATTTGAGGCAGGCACTGACTGGCAGGTGGCATTTGGATGGCATGGACAAAAGCCTATGAGTGGAAAAGGGGACATGGGCCCGTGATCAGACTCACTGTGCAAGGGCCTAGTGGAACGGTGGGAGCAGCGATGGGAGAATTTCAGAAGGGCCTTGAGGGCCAGGATTTGAGAAAAGATCATGCAGACAATGGGGAGCCATTGAGAGTTCTAGAATGGGGATAGTGAGCAGAGCAGCCTGACAGCGTGGGCCATGCTGGATGGATCAAAGGGAGACCCAGGAGCAGGAAGCCAAGTGGTGTTGGTAATGCCCAGGCAGGGGGACAGGGATGCCGCGTGGGCAGCAGACTCCTACCTGTCCAGAGAGGTGGCCATCTGCAGCCTGTCCTCGCGGACTGAGTACTGGATTCTCAGGTTGAAGTGCTGGCGTGGGGGGAAGCATGGAGAAGGCAGTGGGTCCCCCATCAGGGCTCATAAAATCACGGGTTTTACCACCTTCCAAGCACCACCACCACCGCCTAGACAAAGCAGGGTCTTCTTCTCTGCCCATCCCACCTTCAGGAACTGAACCCAGCAGTATCCCCATGCCGCTAGCCCAGGCTCCTCCTCTTCCCTGTATCTGGCCCAGGACAGCACTCTCAGAAATACCTGGCGTGCTTGTGGTCCCTGTACACACTGTGTTATTGCCTCAGGCCTTTGTACATCCTATGACCTCTGCTTGGAGTGCCCTCCATCACCAGCCTTCCCAACATCAACCCTTTCCCTGGCCAGCTCCTGCTCAACCTTCAAAACATAGCTCAGGCATCACCTCCTCTGGGAAGTCCTCTATGATTTCCTCGCACTAGATTTGGGATCTCTCTAGGCTCCCACAGTCCCCAGAGTGAGCCCTTCACTGCCCTTATAGATGGTAATAAATGTTGGAGGGAGGAGGAAAGAAGAGAGAGAAGGAGAAAGAAAGGGAGGGAGGAGAGAGAAAGGAAGGACTAATCTACTGACCCTCCTTTTGTTGATCTTTCTAGCTATTCAAAGGTTCAATGGCAGAGCCAGGATCAGACATCAGGAGAAGTGCCCCGGAGGTTAGGCTCACACAACTGAGATTAACTGAGAACCCTTCACTCCATTACTTGGCTATCAACTGAAATCCCCAGCTCCAGCCTTGAAGATCCACGAGGTTGGGCCTAAAGGGGAACAGACTCCACTCACAATTTCCAGGAGAAAGAGGGACACGGGAGCCCTGCCCCGCCGCCGGGCAGCGAACATCTGCAGGGTGCCGTGGAGGTGCAGCAGACTCTTGCCTGTCTTCGCGGTGACTGTGGGGGGCTTGTTTATCCTGATCTGGGCCACTAAGGGCTTCGGCTTGGGATAGGCCTCAGCCACCTACAGAAACCAGGGAACTCCCCTCAGGGCCAACCCTCAGACTGTGGCTTCAGCTGAAACCAGGACTCCCTCAGGAAATAGGTGATTTCTACCTTGGACACAGGAAGCACGACATGCAAAGGCTGGGATGTGTCTATCAGGAAATAAAAGAAACAAAACAGACAATCTGGCTCTTTCTCCGTTGGACATAGAAAGCACGAAGCATAAAAGCTGAGCTGTTTCTGTGCTGGGCCAAGAGGGTACTTTATGGAGAAGTTGGACGATTCCACACTGGCCAAGGGAGACGTGGCACTGAAAAGCTGCCTCCCAAAGCCCTGTCCCTTCGCTGGCGACCGTGGCAGGGCAGGGCACAGTGATCGCGGGTAGTCAGGGCACTCACTTCAGGGATGAAGCCAGCCAGCGTCTCGGTGGTTTGTGAGGGCAGCTTGCCAATCTACAAAATAAAAGCTGAGGTTAGGATTACTGAGGCCTTCCTGACCCATCATAACAAACACCTCTGACTTAATAAGGTGTGCCCTCTGAGCTTCCCTTCATCAAAACACTTATCGCTCTGTGATTAGGTAGATAACATGCTCCTGGGTAGCCCAGACTGTGGCTTTCACATTCCAATGCCCACAGATCTGAGCAGAAGGTCAAATGCTGAGAAAATGCTGTTGGATGAAAAAGTGGGCAGATAGATGGGAGAATGCGTGGATGCGATGGAGGAGAGAGGGGTGAGTGGATGGATTTGTGGATGGATGGATGGATGAGGATGGGTAAACTGATGAGTGGGTGAATGGATGGGTGGATGGATGGATGAGTGTTTGTGTAGGAGAAGGAACAACAGATAGATGGGCAAGTGGATGGGTGGGTGGAGGGATGAAAGGAATGATGGATGGAAGGACGGGTGGATGGGAAGATGGTGGAATGGTCTGATAAACGAATGGGAGAATGGATGATAAATGGATTGATGAGTGGGAGGATCAATGGGAAGGTACGTGGATGGATGGTGGGTGCATAGATGGAGGGATGAATGGGATCAGTGGGGATGGATGGATGGATGGATGAGTGGATGAGTAGTAGGATGGATAATGGAGAATTTGGTGGGTAGATGGGTGGGGAGATGAATGTTTGGGTGGTAAATGACAGATGCATAGATTCATTCATTCAGTAGTGTCAGGCCCTGTTCTAGATGTGGATGATATGAAGGGAGGAATGGATGCTAGCTGGAAGGATAGAGTCTAGGGCATGAATACATGGTAGCGAGAGAGATAGGTGGGCTGATCATGACTAGATAAAAAGAAGGTGGTTGAACGGCCAATGCATGAGAGTTGTAGGTTGGTGAACCAATACCTGGTTGTATGGAACTGGATGGATGGATGAGTAGATGGTGGTTACAGGGACAGAGAGATGGGTGAACTGATGATAGAAACCCAAATCAGTCCTGGCATCTCCCAGTCCTAGTGTTGCCCACAACCACAGGATAATTCTCAGAATGGACACACCAGGCAGGGGCTGTCATTACAGGGGGCAGATGCAGACTGCGGACAGGGGGCCTGGGCAGCTCACCACCATATCCTGGAAGTTCACATCAAAGGACTTCTGCAGAAGGGCAAGCTCTGCTGTGAGGAAGGCGGCCGAGAGCAGCAGCCGTGAGGAGCCTTTAGCATAGTCCTCGGGGAACTCGAGGGGCTCCCCGGCATCGGCAGGCTCGATGGTGTTGCCCTCTTGCTGCTGCACCACAGGCTGTGGGACAGCCGGGAGAGAGACACTCAGCCTTGGCCATGAAGGGCGGTGGCCGGAGTGAGTCTCAGTCCTCCAAACTAGCAGCGCTCAAACCAGCCCAAGGCAGCAAGTGAATAGCTGTTAGAGCCAGAGCCCTCAGGCTTCAATGGCTCAACTCTCCCCATGTGCAGATGGGTAGACTGAGGCCCGAGAGGATGAGGGAGTCCACTGGCGGTTCCTCCCGGGACTGCTCAAGTAATCTCCGTTGATCTGACTCGACTGGTGGGGCCCTCATGTAGGCAGAGTGTGTTTTCTGTTTATTCTCAGGAGAAAGAGTAAGTGGAAAATAGTGTGGGGCCTGTAAGAACCACGCCAAAGGAGGACTTTACAGGGAGACGACTTCTTGGGATTTGTCTTCCCATTCCTGGAAGATGCATCTTACCTAGTCACCTGGGGCTCTGGAGACCTGGGTGAGGACCCAACTCTGTCACCAACTCACGGTGGGACCCTAGCCAAGCGCTGCCTCCCTGCTGGGCCTCAGTGTTCCCCTCTGTGCAATGGTGGGGTACAGCTGGGTGAGCCCCTCATTGGGAGGAGCAGACAGCCTTGGGAGAAGGGAGGAGTGTGGAGGTGGCAGTCCTGGAAATCAGCTCAGGATTCAGGGTTCATGTTAGAGCAGAAAGGAGAGGGCCCCGCTGTCAGGGAACACTCTCATGGTGGGCCTGGTCTCCCAGGGCCCGAGGGGCCCTCCCACCCCCACAGCCCCAGTCCAACCACCTGCCTTGGCTGGAGTGGCCCCCACCACTCAGGTTGGTGAGCTGAGACTCCAGCCCCCTGGTGGCCCCCTGGTGCTTACATTGAGGTCCACTTGGATGTAGCTGGCTGTGGTGGTCGGGATGGATGTCAGGACGTATTTGACGGTGCCCACCTGGCCCACGGGCATGGGGGCTGTGCAAAGAGAAGTTTCCACTCAGGCGCCAACTCGGGTGCATCCCAGAGAAGTCAGCATCAGCCAGATGCTGAGCCTCACCTGGGCCCCAGGAACCCCGGCGCTCTGTGTGACCCAAGGCAAGTTGCTTAGCATCTCTGGGCCTCAGTAGTTTCATCTGTAGAATGGAGGCATGGTGCCTGACCTGGAAAATCACATCCCCTCACATCACTCTGCAGGCACAAGCCTTGAGTTCACCAAAGGTATCACAGCTTGGTCCTCACAACAGCCTGGCAGGGTCAGGATTATCGGCTCTATTTTACAGATGAGCAGACTGAGGCTTGGAGGATGAAGTGACTTGTCCCAGCCCACACTGCTGGGGATGTGAACCAGTTTTCTTCAGTCCCAGCCATTGGGCTTTCCTCTCCCCCACACTGGGGAGCCCTGTGGACCCCTAGATGATGGAGGCAGCAGATCCCCCTGGCAAAGGAAGGAGCCGGGTATCACCACCGTCGAGAATACTACTCTGGTTGTGCAAGTAACCAGAATGGCTGGGGGTGATGGATAGAATATTGAAGGAGGGCTGAGAGGCGAGGACCCCACAGTCCCTCAGGGCCTCAGGCTTCCTAACTGGACAACAGGGGGATGGCCAGACACATGACATCAGACCCCCTCTAGTCCCAAGGCCGGGCTGGGAGCAGTCACTTGAGTGGGAAGTGGAGCATCAAAGTCCGGCTGCCCTCGTGTCCCCGTGTGGGACCAAGGCATGGCCAGGGCTACTACACTCACCACTCAGGTTGGCCCACTTCCTGTTCACATACACCAGGACCGCATCGATGGCTGGACACATCTGCAAGCAGAGAGGGCGCTGGGCTGAGGGGCCCCCTGCATGGAGGGCCTCACTCCTCACAGCTGAATGCTACTCTACCGGGAGTCCCAGGAGCCCTGGCGGGACAGGGACTGGATGGGAAACCGAGGCCACAAGTCACAGGGAAAGTCAATAGGAGCCTGGACTAGAATCCAGATCTCCCGACCACAGCCAGCAAAATTGGTGAGGACTCATTCCCCAGGGACTGGTGATCTAGGCAGGGTCGGCAAGTGGTGACACACAGCCCGCCATTTCCTCCTCCGTGCTGTGGCAGACATCACTAGCTGATCACAGCACTTTCTCCCACTGAACCAGCACAGCCTCAGCATCCCGTCAGCCGCTCTCGGTCAATCAGGGCCAGCACGGAGATACAGTACACCTGCCGGGCCTGGCGTAAGCGCACGGCTGGGGGTGGAGGCTGGCTCCAGGCACTCACCAGGCCGAGGAGGACCTTGTGTAGGGTGCTGTACAGGAACTTGTTGACCACCTTAGGCAGCATGCTAGACACAGAGGACGGGGACGGGGCACAGATGGCAGGAAGTTAGGTACAGGATGTGCAGGGACACGGCTAAGGAAGTGCAGTGGCCCAGGAAGTGGAGTGCTGGCCCGGAGTGGCAATGCAGACCCAGCCGTCCTCCCCAGCCCCCGAGCCCCTTACTTGCTAGGCAGGTTGGTCTTCACGCTGACCAGGATGACCTCACAGCCCTCACTCTTGAACGTGGGGAGGCCTGTCTCCTCGTCCTGCAGAAGCCGGTTGGTGGCTGTGATGTTCAGGACCACGATGATCTCCATGTTCCCTCCCATGAAGCTGGAGGAGGGGGCAGACAGGTGTCATGGGCATCTCTGTCTCCTCTTTACCCACAGTCTCAGCAGCTCTGAGAGAGGGAAAGATGGGGGACCACCCCACAGGACAGAAAGGGGGATGGGATCTGTCCAAGGTCACACAACCAGCCTTTCCTCTCCCCTCTTGCTTTGGTGGACTCCTATGCATCCTTCAAAACCCTGCTCTGTCATCATCTCATCATCATCAAAGCCTTTTCTGATCCTACCCCCTAACACCCCACCAATGCTTCTTCTGTCCCAGGCCAATCCCTCAGTCTATGATCGTCTGTGCTCAGGTCTTGTTCCCATCAAAGGTAGGAACCAAGTTTGCATCATCTCAGAGCACAGCACCCAGGTGGTACACAGTAGGTGCTCAATAAATGTGCACGTAAGGGTGAGACAAGGAGGCCATTCTCCTTCCCTCCTCCCCTCCCCCGCCATGCTCACCTCTTGCCCGTGATGGTCATGCCCGTGGACACACACTGGAAGATGCCCACCCCAGGTACGAAGCTTAACGTGATGACAGGCAGCTGCACGTCCTTCACTTTCAGGCTGGGCCAGGAGAGATATCCACAGCAATGAGCACCAGGCGACGAGACCCAGGCCCTCAGCCTATTCCTCCACCTCCTTGCTGGGAGGCCTTGGGTAAATTCCTCAACCCGTGCCACAGGGATAAGCCTGCCTCATGGGGCCATTGTGAGACACAAACAGAAGGCTGGACATGACCCAATTTGTACGCAGAAAGCACTCTTGTGTGAGTCAGGACACTTATCTTAATGTGTGGCCTTGGGCCGGTCCCTTCCCTTCCACAGGCCTCAGTTTCCCCGTTGGCAGAATGGGGAGGTTTGCTTAGATCCAAGTTTCTCAACAGTGGCACTATTGACATTTTGGGCAGGATAATTCTTTGCTGTGGGAGGCTGTCCTGTGCGTTATGGGATGTTTAGTAGCATCCCTGGCCCCTACCCCCTAGAGGCACTAGATGCATCTCCCCTCCCCTCCCTGGCAAGTCGTGACAACCAAAAATGTCTCCAGACATTGTTAAACGTCCCTTGGAGGCAAACTCACCCCTGATTGAGAACCACCAGTCAAGATCCAGGATAACAAAGATGTGGCACCTCTACCTCCAGCTGCCCATCCTGAGCTCTCGGCAGACATTGCTAATCGATCACAGTCCTATTTCCTGCTCAGTTGAGCGAGTGCCCTAGGACCCTCCTCAGTTCTTCATTCCAGGCAGACTCTACCAATCAGTCCCATATGACACTTGCCGTGGAACCAGTTTGCCCTGTCATTAGATGATTATAGATACCTTGCCAGCTCTGCCATTTGAGGATTTCTCGTTCAATGTCACACACATTCAGTGAGTTCCTGCTGCAGGCAGGAAGTTGGATTTTGGCTTATCAACCTCACTGCCTCCTCTGCATGACCCTACTCACAACAGGACAGGAATTGTCCCCAGTGGGTGACTGAGAAGACAGAGGCCCTGGCAGGTGGAGTCACCTGCCCCAGGTCACACAGTGAGCCAGCAGTAAGGCAGAAGAGGTCCCCACCCTGCTCCAGCTCCCCTCCTGCCTCCTCAGGTCCCAGCCTGCACTCCCCACCACCCTCCACCCTCCCCTGCTCACTTGGTGATGCCCTTGATGGGTTTCACCCCTGGCCGTTTCTTGCCCGCCTCAGCTGCCATCTTCTCCAGGATGTGACTCTCATCCATGGCACTCTGGACCTCTGGAAAGGGGGAGGGGTCCGGAGAGACCCTCAGCTGGGCTCCCCACTCCTTCCCTGCCCTGTGCTACTCTCTCAGGCATCTCAGGCCCATGCCACTTACAAGTGGCACCACTACATGCCCCAGTCGCTGTGCCCCACCCTGGCCTGGGTGATCTGGGGACCCAGAGATGAGTCGCGCCCAGTCCCTGCCCTCCTCCAGCCTCATGAAGGAAACAGAATCACCAGCAATGACAAAAACAAGTGACAAGAGCCATAACAAGTGCAGGTAGCTGGAGGAACCACATGAGGGGTTTGGGCCAGGAAAGGAAGAGCTGGGAAGGCTTCTAGAAGGAGGTGACATATCAGTTGGTGCTTGAGGGAGGAATAGGAATTTTCACCAGGAAGCAAATGGATAAAGGGGCCACTCTGGGCAGAGGGCACAGCAAGTGCAAGGGTGGGGAAGGGGGAAGAGGGCAGCACGGTGAGGGAAGAGAGAGGAATACAGCACGGCTGGAGGGCAGGGAGACACAACAGAGAAACTGGAGCAGTTCTCAGGGGGCACATCGTGGAGGCCTGAACCCCAAGCCAGAGTCGACTTTCCCTGTGGCCCAGCCTCTCTCAAACCTGGGTGACTAGGGAACTCATCCAGGAGCCTGTTAAAGTGCTCATTCTGTACCTGCAGCAGAGACCTTCTGATGCCCCGGGCCTGGAGGCCCCAACCCCCATGACGCCGCGCCAGAGACACCTCCATCACAGTCCCAGGCTAACTCCCAGAGAAGGGGCAGACACTGAGCTGTTAGAACTGTCATTAGCCCTTGCCCTGGAGGTGACTTCATTTCTCTAGAAGTCCTGGAGCTTAGAGGTGGAAAATAAATGTTACTGAAGTCCCCTCAGGGAATTTTAATCTCACATTTCATGGGATCTTGCCAAGAAAGGACTGGTCACCCTATTTTACATTTCTTTACATTTTACATTTACAGATGAGCAAACAGCAACACGGAGAGGGTAAATGACTTGCCTGAAGTCTCACAGCAAATTGTTGGCTGAGTGGGATTTGGCTCATGTTTGTCACCCCCACAGCTCACTTGTGGCCACCAACTCCTGCCATCAGGGCCAAGGAGAGGCTCCAAGGAAGCAGGATTTCCAGCTCTGCCTCCAACTTGTGGGAGGACCTTGGGCAAGTCATCGCATTTTCTCAGGAATAATAATAATGTATTGCTTATAAGTTTACTTTGAGGATCATAGGATGCTCAAGGCCATGCAAACATGAGCTGTGACTACCTACCACCCACCCCCTGTCCCGCCCCGGCCCCACACCCCACCCACCAGCTCACCGCGGTTCATGATGTCCATGCCCAGCCGCAGCAGTGCCCCAGGGTCCGCCCGTGTGCGGGTCAGCAGGCCGCAGAGTGCCAGACACAGGATCCGCAGCATGGCTCCACCTGTGCCACGGGGCCGGAAATGGGTGCAGTCCACCAGGCCTGATTCCCCTGGCACCTCCCATGCCAGAGCAGACTGGGCCCCCTGTATGATCTCAGCTCAGTGAACCTCACTACTGCCTTCTCCAGAGGAGTCTCAAAGAGTGTCCAGATGAAACACAGGGCCTCTGGAGTCACTCTCTCTAAGGCACATCCCTCCCCCTCCAAGCCTCAGTTTCCTCATCTGTGGGCACGATGCCTTCCGACCAGTCTGCATTCTGGGTTTGCTGGGAGGTTCAGTTGCAGTTTTTCATGAGTTCAAGTGTGGCTCAGGGCCGGGCAATGCTGGGACCATGGAGGGGATTCCAGCCTGGTCCAGGTTCAGGGAACACCCAGGGCAGTGTGGGAATGGGGGACCCTCTGCACCCCCTACCCTGACACTCCAGCCAACGGCACCCTGCACCTCCTCCAGTGCGGTCTCACTTCCGGAAATCTCAACTCACAGCCCCATAAGGCCCCTTGAGACACCGCCTCACCAGTAGGGAAACTGAGGCACACACCCAGGGTCTCCGGCCAGTGAGTGAATAGAGAACTGAATAAGGACCTCCCACCCCAGACCCTTCAAGGTTCCCAGGAAAGCCCCCTCCCACCCCTAGGTCCCCAGAAATCCCTCCCTCCTACTTACCAAGACCAACCAGAGGCCAAGCGTTTACTTCCTGTTTGAGCTGTGGCTGAGGAATCAAGGAGGGGCCACGGCCTGGCCTGTGCCGCAGGAGAGGGGAGTTCCAGCTGGGCTCCTGCCACCAGCAGGCTCGACCACAGAGGGCTCCACTGATCCACAAACAGAGGTAGGACCTACTGGGGGCCCGCCTCCCCAGTCTGAGCCCACACCTGCACGCATGCACGCATTCATTCATTCATTCAACTCGCATTCACTGAGTGCCTGCTATGTGCCAGGCAGACTGGGCTACAAGTTCATATGACAGAGATAGTACTGCTCCTCTTGAATCTTAAAGCCATCAAACGGGATACAGTGTGTGTGCGAGGAGGGGGAGGGGTGTCAGGGAAGCAGGTATTTAGGCTGAGACCTAAAGGACGGGAAGGAGTCAGCGTATAAAAAGCCAGGGGAGGCCACTCAAGCCTACCATCAGTATTTGCTAAATGGAAGTGTGATCCATTTCTCTCTTATCCCATTCCGTTTTTAAATGTCTATCTGGGCTTGAAAATAACCCATCTTGGTGTTTCCTCAATCGCTATGAACACACACACATGTGCCATGGGTGTGTGCCTGGCACAGGCAGGCCCAGAGGGACTGTGGAAGTCAGCGCCAGGGCCACAGCGCTGGAAGGGGCTTGGGAAAGGTCTCTCCGGCCCCAGCCCCATCTCTCATTGGGAAGCCTGAGCCCCAAGACCAAGCACCACCCTAGCCCCCCAATTCCAAGGCCAGAACTGATGCCAGGTGTTAAGGCCACATGGGTTGGATTTCTTGCCCTCTTAGAATAATGAATGGCTCGGGGTAACATGGTCATGCGGGTGTTTCTGGGACAAACGGTTCGTGCCAGGGTTTTGTTCTGACCGTGCTTATGCTGTTGCCTGAGCTGTCCCTCCCTCCACCCATCCATAACCTGTTCATCCCTCAAGTCCTAATTTCAGCCCTTGCCTCCTCCACCAGGAAGCCCTCCTTCAACCCGCAAGGCCCCCAGCTTCAACCTCCAGTGCCCACAGTTTGAACCTGACTGTCAACCTAATCCATCCCACCCAGGACGAGTGTTTCCTGCCACCCCTGCCCCCATCCTTTACTCACACATTTTCCTCCATCTGGAAATTCCTTCCATCTTCCCTCCTCTCTCTGCCTGGCAAATGCTCCTGGATGCCCCCATCACCCCATTGTCCCAGCTCAGCTTTGAGCTCCTGCAAATCAGGGCCTCCCTGGTCTTCCCTTGGCCCCAGATGGAGCCCTGGGAGGCTTCTCAGATCTGCCGTCTCCTTGATCTTGCCTAAGTCCTAGAGCAGCTGAAGATTGCCATGCCCAGTGGCCTCCCATCAAGTGGGGAGAACTGGGCGGGGGTCAGACACAGATCCAAGCCCTGGCCCTGCCACCCGGTTGCTGTGTGACCTCAGGCAAGTCCCTTCCCCTCTCTGGGCCTCAACGTTCTCATCTGTAAAGTGGCAGGACTGGGTAAGACGCTCTCTGGGGAGAGTTCCACAGGTGGGGCCTGTCCTTACCTTGTGGAGACTGGGGACAGCCTGCAGACAACTGACCCCTGCCTCCCAACCCTGGGACAAGGAAGCCCTTATATTCAGGAACCTGATTAGCTGCTTGGATAATTAAGGGTTTGATAAGGCCCAGATGGTTATCTAGAGACCCGAAGAACAAGAGTCCTGATGCTCACGTGACCCTTCAGTCTGTTCCAATGTAAATAGTGTGGAGGACAGAGCACGGGGGTGGCTAGGGAGCCTGGGTGGCTGCACAGGGCGGGCACTGGGGAGGGGATGTGGTCGCCAGAGCTGGCATCAGGGCTCGCACTGCCCCCTCGCCTAGACCCAGGGCCTCCCACAAGGCTGGGCACACAGTTGGCACTCATCCATTCCTTCCACAAACATTTATTGAGCACTTACTGTGTGCCAGACCTGTGCAGGGTGCTGGGGATGCCACAGCAAACAAGCCAGTTGGGGTTCTCGTCCTGAGAGGGCTCCTGGAGCCTTCAGGGGAAGACGGGCGGTCCACAAGTCAACAACCACAGCACCAGATCATTCCTGGGGCAATATAGGAAGTGGCAACCACTGAACCAGAGGGACAGGGTAAGGAGGGAAGAATAGGTTTTTTGTCAGAGCTGAAGACCCCTGAAGCAGGGGACATTGGAGCTGACGCCTGAGAGGTGAGCAGAGCCAGCTCTGCAAGGCAGGGAAAGGTGTTCCAGGTGGGGGCCGGCAGGTGCGAAGGCCTGGGAGACGCTGGCTGGACCATCTGAACTTGGGTCCTTTGAGACTCACAGCGGGCAGGAGGGGCTAACGGTCCAGCAAGGGATCCTCAGAGGGACCCTCCTGGAGGAGATACTGCGAGGTGGTAAGTGTAACGACGCAGGGGGGCTTTCTCTCCAGGTCCAACCTTGGAGGACAAAGAAGGCAGGGTGACCCCAGATCACACAGCGAGCCAGCCACAGAGCTGGGGCTGGAACCCAGGCCTCAGGTGGCCAGCCTCTGCTCTGCTCTCCAGAAGGCCCTCAGGGAGACTCGGCTGGGGCCCCTGGAGGGCCTTTGTGCTTGATGAACAGTCCCGGGGTCGCGGCTGGAGGACTGGGATTTTCCTCATCCACCCCACAGGGAGCCCATGGGTCTGGAAGATCCATGAAGCTACTGTGCCCATTGTACACACAGGGCCACTAAGGCCAGAGGGGGGCAAGTGCCGGCCTGAGGTCAGCAGGGCTGAAGCCAGGCTGGGACAGGGTGAGAGCAGGACCCAGGTCAGCCCAGCCAGTCTCCCTCCTGATCTGGAGGAGCCAGTCTACAGATAGCATCATTTTATCCCTGTGGATCCACCCACCTCAGAGAGAGAGGGACAGGCAGGCCTCGCCTCCTTGCGCACGCAAATCCACCCCAGTGTGCTTCCAGCCACCTGGCCCTCCCTGCCTCCCCCAGGGCCATCCTGGGTATTGGGGGGAGGGGGAGGCAGGAAGGTCATGCAGTGGGGGAAGCTGGAGGAACCCCCTTGCGTGGGTTCAGGGATCTGGGGCCCAGTCCCGGTCACTGCCCTCACAAGCTGTGTGGCCTTGGGCGGCTCCCTCAGCCTCCCTGGGCTGCTGTTTTATCCTCTTTACGATGAGGGGGCAGAATAATAATAGTAATTCTGGGAGGAATAAGGGCAGTCACCCCATCCCCTGTTCCCTAAGTTCAAAGTAAAGTGGTCCCAACCAAGTTCCAAAGGCCAGATAGGTGGCAAGCTCCCTAAAAATAAAATTATTTTAAGGAAACAGAGAGTCTTTCCTGGGGTACATGGTCCCTCTGCAACCTGGCAGCCTCAGCCTGGGCTCAGGCTTTCCTGCAGCCCTTTCCTAACAGAGACCCGAGGCCTTACCACACCCCCCGCAGCTCTGGCCTCTCCACCTGAAGGCCTCTTGGCCATGCTGGTGCCCGGACTCGCTCTGTAAGTGCCCTGCACAGCCACACACGGAGCAGCTTCTACATCTGCCAGCCGGAGCCCCACCTCTCCCCAGAGCTCCCCCTCCCCCTTCCTCCCCCCTCCCCTCTCCCCCTCCCCCATGCTGCTTGCGCGTGGGCTCTGAAGGTCTCAGCTGCCTATGGTTTGCCCAGCAACTCCAGGCCAGCTGCCACCTGGCCAGACCAGCAAACTTCTCTGCTCTCCAGTAGGCTGAACAGCACCCTCTCCAGTGAGGCCCGAGCCCTCTCAAGTTTTTCCGTCCTTAGGTCCTCTCCCCCAGCCCTAGAATACCATAAAGAGTTTCCTTCTAGCTTATAGTTACTCTTTCACCATAGTTAACAATTCTGCATATTAAACTTTCCCTGTTTGAGCTACTATGTGTTTCTGTCTTCTGACTGGACGCAGACTGCTACACTCATCTGTCCCTCTCAGCAGCCAGCAGGCTCCTAACTGAATGGCTGAGTGGTGTCCCTTAGGGATTGGGATTCTGGCAGAACATGGCTTCCTTCTGGGTAGGAAGTTGACTTAGGCGTTTTGTCCCCCTCCTCTTAAAAGAACATATATCATAGAACCGGGTGTATCATGGGTACAAACAAACACCTAGCTGGTTGGAAAAAGTGATTGGATAAATGAGTGGATGTGTGGATGACAGGATGGATGGACAGATGGATGGATGGATGGATGGACAGATGGATGGATGAATGGACAAATGGATAGGTGGTGTATGGATTGATAGGTGGGTACATGAATAGATGGATGGATAAATGGAAGGGTGGATGGGTGGGTGGAAGGAAGGAAGGAAGGGTGGTTGGATCGCTGGACTGACTGCTTAGTGGACGGGCCCTACGCACTGAGCTCGTGCTCTTTCTCTAGATTATTAGTTTCCTTTATGGGCTGAGGCTATGTCTTAAAACTTTTGTCTCCCATATTCCAAACCACCTAGCCTTGGGCTGAGCCTATATTAAGTCCCAATAAAAGTAGGATTAATGAATTAATTAAAAGCCATGCCGTCCTGAGCTAAATCACGGGGTTGGATTTTATGGTCTTCTTCTTGCTGCTCTCTCAGCACCACCCCCACCTCCTCCCCACCACCAAGGCTCTGGGCTTATTTCAGGCCCCTGCGCCTGTCACACTGCGACTTCAGGGATGAGCCCATAACCCTTGTAGGGGGGAGGCTAGTGTCACACTGTACCGAAGGCTTTGCTTACTGACGGTGGAGAGTCGGGCACCTTCTACTCCCCGAGAAAACGTGAACAGAACCTGAATCCTGTGTATCTGGGCAGGAAGGAATACTGTGTCCGGCTAAGACATTAGCTTCTCGGGGAAGAAAAGCTCCTGGCTTCAGCTAGCCAGAGTTTGCATCACTCGGTCTCCCCGGGCCATCTTGTATGTGACCCGCGGGTTTGGGGAGCTTTCAGAGGGAAAAGGAATTAGACATGTTCCGTGAGGCCCAGGAGGAGATCCCGCTTCCCTCAAGCAAGAAACTTGCTCGTGACCCGAGTGAACCAAAGGTGAGAAACTGCTGGAGAAGGCAGTGAGCGCCCTGTCACCTGAGGCTCGTGACCCAAGGACAAACTGCAGGTGAGAATGGAAGAGGGAAGTGGGCACCTTCTGTCTGGATGCTAGGAAGGTCGCAGTCCTGGGGATCTGCCACCATCCAGCTCTGAGACTCTGGGCGCAGCCATCTCCTCGCTGGGCCTCAGTCCTCGCATCTGTGAAATGGAACTCCACACCCTGCCTGCCTGCCTCGCAGGGCTATCATGAGGCCCAGGAATAAGATGGGATGTGACACTGAGGAGAAGAAATGCCACCAGGTGAGGGCACGGTGCCTAAAGTGCCACCATGGCATTTGTGACTCTCAACTTGTCTGTATTGCGCTCCAGGGTCCTCTTTCAAAATATGAGTCCCCTGGGCAAGGAGGTGATGGACTCGACAGATATGGTCAACAGAGATGTGGCCACATCTTGTCCGAGGAGGCTTTGGTGGCTCCAGGGACAGACAGGACCCACGGACTGCATGCAGGCCACTGGCCTCAGGTATGCAAAGAGTTCACAGGGCCTGGCTGGAAGTTGCAGCTGAAGACAAGATGTTTAATGCAAGAGGGAACAGGTCTGCACAGTCTGGAGGAGCGATCTGCTCCCCACAGGAAGGGGATGGAGGAGGGAAGGGGGAGGAGAGGGAACGGTGGGAGAGGAAGGGGAAGAGAAGGGATGGGAAGTGAGGGAGGGGAACCCAGGCTCTCAGTGAAGATTAAACAGCTTGGCTGGGCCGTCCGGCTTGCTAGTGATGACTAAGTATGGCTTTGCCTCAGTTTCCCAAGTGGCTTGAGACAAGAAGTTCCCCAGAGCAGCAAGCTGGCCCACTCTTAGCCCTCCCAGTGGTCCCGCCTCAGCGCTGGTAGAAGAGTCCGCTGGATATCACGACGTAGCCCTGAAGGGCAAAAGAAACCATGGGCCAGGTGAGAGGCCACACGAGGACCAGTAGGACCCCCAGCCACCCCATTAGCCTGGCTCTGAGTTCATCCTCTGCCACTCTTGCTGTGTGTCCTGAGGACAGTCCTTTGCCTCTCTGGGCCTCAGTTTCCTGCTCCGTCACTTGTGGTTGGTAACAGCACCCACCTCTCAAGGCTGCTATGAGGATGCAGGAAGACCACGTAGGCAGAGCACTCAGCGTGGGCCTGGCCTTTGATGCATGCTCCGTACACAGTTGGTACCATTGCTGTTTTATGACTGGGAGTCCAGAACCATCGAGTATTTTCTCCAAGTCCAAGTCTCCCCAGCAGAGTCAGGCACCGCCCCCCCCCTACACTGCACTGCAGAAAAGTCCCGGGGGCCTGCTGATCTTTCATTCATTCATTCATTTATTCAACAAATCTTCACTGAGCCTCTACCATGAGCCAAGGCCTGTGCCAGATGCTGGAGACCTAGCAGAGAAGAAGCCAGACCCAGTTCCTGCCTGTGTGCAGCTCATACGTGGTCCAATACAGTAGCCATTAGCCACATGCAGCTAATCACATTTAAATTAATTACAATTAAATAAAATTTAGAATTCAGCTCATCAGTTGCAGTGGACACATTTCAAGTGCCTAATAGCCACATATGCCCAGTGGCTGATAGTGGCTACTGCGTTGGATAGTGCAGATTTCCATCCTTTCAGAAAGTTCTATCAGACAGCGCTGGTCTAGGGACCTTTGACTCCGGATCCAGTTGGCAGGATTTGTGAGTGCCAATGTGGGTCAGCCCTGACCGCACCTGTTTGGGGAGGGTCTTGGGGAAATTCATGGTAACAGCCCTGGCTCTGACATGTGCCAGTTGTTCCTTCTTGCGGGGGTGGGTCACCCAGTTGCCGTAGGACCACAGTTCTTAAGCAACCAGGACATCCTCCCTGGAAAGACACCAGCGAGTCCCACTGGGGGTGTGACTAACACGCAGACGATGGGCTCGAGGGATCTTGATTAAGCTTCTGTCCTATGTATGTCTAGCTGCATGAATTAGGAAGAATGTTATGCTTTTATATCCCAGGTGAAACAAGGAAGTTTAGGATCTCACCCGGGGCAGTGGTGACTGAATTTCACCCTGCGCCCACAGCTTCTGCTCCAGGGAAAGCGATTTTAGTAGGGCCAGGAACCCCTCCCTCCCTCCAGCCTGCAGGGGTTTGTGTACAAAGCTGGAAGGAGCCCCTCGGCCATCCTCCCCCGACACCAAAGGGCCGTGCCTCTCCCAGCGCACAGATCATGGGACACTGGAAGGCCTGAATCCCCTGAGTGTGGCCTCGTGTGACATTGGATGAGGACTAAAGGGTGAGTGAACCCCTCGCACCAATGTCTCTTGACATCCCGAATTTTCCATCTCGTTGCAGCTAAGGATTCATGGTGTGGTCTTGGCAGGAGCAGGGGGAGCCCCAGGCCTGGCTGACCTGAGACACTGCTGCCTGCACTAGGGAGGGAAGGAGAGAGGGCCCCCTGCCTCACTGAGTCCAGCCTCCTTCCAAGGGTGGGGGAGACCCCTCTGATCACACCCAAAGGCTCTCACCTCGTAGACAAAGACCTCAGGAGTGATGTAGTGGAGGTTGACCACATTGGGGAGGGCAATCCCCATGCCCAAGAGAGCTGCAGGTGGAAAGGAGAAGTCAAGTTTAGCCGGGAGGCGGTCACGGAGCACCACCTGGAGCCAGCCCTGTGCTGATGTCCTCATGTGCATTGTGGCACTGAGTTCCACAGACACCCAGGAGGTGGGAGCCAATGTTATTATACCCACTTTACAGAAGGGAAAGCTGAGGCTCAGGGAGAGAAAGGAACTTAACTAAGATCGTACAGCTGCTAAACAGACACACACACAGGCAGCTGGACTCCAGAGGCCACCCCCTTAGCCTCCGAGCCTGGGAGGTGGGAAGGGGACTGGGATCAAGCCTGGAACAGGTGCAGGGCAGGAGGGGGCCAAGGGTCCACACTGGGGTGGAAGGCAGAGCTCACCATTGAGGTGGTCCAGCAGAGGCTTCTCGAACACAGTGCCCATGAGTGTGTGCAATTGATCCGTCTACAGCCGTGGAGACAGGGAGATGGGGGACCATAGGCCCACCCCAGGGAGGCCGGGAGAGAGGGACAGGCGGCCACACATGAGCACACAGACACACAGATGGCAGAGGCACAGGGGAGGGGGAGGGCAGGTCACCCCTGTCCTGGCTTCAAGCAAAGCCCAGCTCCCCCGGGCTGGGGCAGCCTTCTGAGCACCAGGCACCCAGGAGCCACGAGCCTGAGGGGAGGCTGAGACCAGCACCTGAGTGACTGACACTTGCTGTGCAACCAACAGGTGACTGGCTGCCCTCTTGGCGCTGACCATCGGACAGATGGACTGACCGTGGATAGAGCGATGGGACATACTGACTGATGGGCCAACCGACAGACGGATGTGTGGCGGCTGGTGGCCCAGCCACGTCATGTGACTGAAGGAGCAGCTGACCCTGCCGGACGCTGCATGTCCAATTGACCAGGGGACTCAGCGACTCTTGGGCTAATGAGTCATCGACCACAGGCAGAGTGATGGGCAGACCGACTGAGTGACCCCACTGAGGAACTGAGGCTACTGACCGGCTGACCAGCAGCCAGTCAGCCTGGGAAAGACAGACTGTCCCCGCTGACTGACCGCTGTCCCTGAGCACCCGGGAGGAAGCCTGGTTAGGGTGGCACATACAGCACACGCGCCCCTCCCCGGGCTCAAGGCCTGCCCCACCCAGTGAGGGCGGCTCTGGAGACCCCAGCTCCATACTCACGTCAATGAAGCCCACGTTGGAGGAGGCCACGCTGAGCTGGATGGCCCTGAGAGAGAAGCAGGAGGGTTAGGGAAGGGCCTAGTGCCCCCACCTCTGCTGCATCCCAGGCTCCTCTGACTGATGCTATGATGGATGGTCCTGGGCCCATTGCACAGAGGAACACACTGAGGCTGCTGGGTCCAGCAGGCCTTGCTCACCCCAGCACAGACGTGGTCCCCTGAAGCTTCACCTTGGACACGGAGAGCTGGAGGCTCAGGTTCACTACCTGGGTGTGTACGGAAAGCAGGGTCAAAGGGCACAGAGCCACACGGGAGCCTTCAACTGGTCACCAGCTACCCTTGCCTCCCACCCATGCACCCACTCACTCAGGTGTTTGTGGAGCAGCCGGGGGAACACTGGGAACACAGTGTGAATAAGACAGACCAGGACCCTGCCCTTGGGGACCCCCCACAAGCCAGTAAAGGCGAGTGTGGGGGGAAGTGAGGTGTTGAGAGTCACCCACACTCCTGGCCACCCCCACCCAGCCCACCTCACTCACCACATCGAGGGAGAAGAGCGACTGGAAAGCCGAGTTGGAGGTTGGAGCTAGGACCTCCACGACAGGCTGTAGCTGCAGTGTGGCGTTGTTGGCACGGAGTGTGGCCACGGGCTTGGCACCCAGCCGCACCTTGAGCACCACAGGCATAGGCTGTGGGAACTGGCGTGCCACCTGGTGAAGCAGAAGGGGAGAGAGAGGAGGGCACCTGGGGGCAAAGGCTGGGTGGGCTCTCCTCTCCCCATTCCTCAGACGCCGAGCAAGCCACCGTTTGCACATGACTGGGCACAGGGGTGGATCCCCCCAGGCCTCTGCCCTCGGGGATGCCCAGTCCGAAGGGTGGTAGGTGTGGAGACAGGCACAGCCTGCACCATCTGTGCTGGGAGGGAGGGAAGTTCAGGGGCCATGGGAGCTCAAGGAGGCCCCTGGACCAGAACACAGGTTTGGCCCTCCCGCAGGAGGTGATCTCCGAGCTTGGTCTTGAAGATGGTTAAGGGAAAGGAAGCAGAAAAGGCCCTCCAGGCAGAGGGCACTGCTTAGGCAAAGGCCTAGCGAGGAGACGATGGTGTAATGTCTGGGCGGAAGGAGGGGCCATCCTGAGATGGAGGAGACACAGACATAAGGGCAGGGGCCGAACCCCACGCGGGACAGATAGGAGACAGCAGAGATCCCACAGCCCAGAGAGCCTCCCACCCCGCTCCTGGTCTCAGCCCCTGGAATGGCCAGAAATGTCACCAACCTCGGGGATGAGCCGGCCCAGCACGGAGGTGTTCAGCGGGTTGTCATCCGAATTCTGAAATCAGCCCCCCACACCATGATGGGTTTTAGGGCAGCCGCTCCCCAAGCTACACAACCTCTTGCCTCCCCACGACCCCCATCTAACCTTTCCTGTGTCAGCCACCCTGTGGCCCCAAAGCTCCAGCTCTCCCACCCACCCACGATTTGGCTTCTGTGGGGTCTCCCCAGGCTGGGCCACAGGGTGCGCCCACCCCACGTGCCCTGGGCAGCAGGTCCAGCCCTCACCAGCTGCCCTGTGATGTCCAGGTTGAGGGCACCAGCCTTCTGCAGCAGCAGGAGGGCAGAGTCAAACAGGTCCTGGGAGAGGCCCACGGTTGCCATGGCACCGTCGATGCCCACATGCTGTGGCAGTGTGAAGGGGGTGACATCCACGGGCAGGACGATGGGCTTGCCCAGCAGGAAGAGAACAGCCTGGGGGGAGGGGGGAGAGGGAGAAAAGCAGCAGGGTCTCAATAGAGGGTGACTTGTCACAGAACCTGGGCTCTGACATGCTGCCCACCCCAAGATGCCACACGTTGTCCAGCGTCAAACCTTTGCCTGTGTGCCATGCTCCCCCCAGAATGCCATTACAGCTCCTCTCCCCTCAGTTCCCCTGCTCCTTTAGGAATCTTCCAGGACACCAAGGACCCCAGAGGCAACAAGACCCCAGCTCTGGGCTGACAAGGTGGCACTTACGTTGAGACCCAAGGAGATGTAGTCGTCAGTGATGCTGGGCACACTGACCATGGAGTAGCGAATCTGCGACTCGGGACCCACAGGGGTGAGGCCTAAATGAGCCCAGAATGAAGAGGAAAAGTCGGCATGCTTGGCATTATCTGCCAATGCCTCATCTATCCCGAAAACTCAGTTATCTGACTGCCGTGGTGAACCAGGCCAGGCCAAGAAATGAAAGGGAGGAAAAGGCCTCTGAGCCAGCAAATTTGAGTTGCAAAGTGCACGCACCCAAGGTTCAACCACTCACAGCCTATCGACTCTTAGTTTAGACACAATTCTAACAGTGGGTTTCTGCTTTCCCAATCAGTGGAAGACTAGAGACCCCAAACTAGAAGGAAAGATAAGTGTCACTCTAGGCACAAACACCCCAGACAAAAGGAAGAAGGAACCACAGAAAAAGCACAGAGCTCACGTTTCTCGAGGTCCAGACATGTGACTTACACTGTCTCGTTCCATCCTCACCACAGCCCTGTGAGGTTAAGAGCCCACTTTACACACACACACACACACACATACACACTCACACACACACCCAGTTTAGTGAGCTCAGCTGTGCCCAGGATCGTATACCTGGTCCCCCTGACTCCAAAGCTACGCTCCCTCCACCGAATCACTCTGCCTCCTACGGGAACTCAAAAGGCACACGCCCCTGGGGCCATTCACTGCGGAGAGGGCAGTCCGGCTCCCCCACGGACTCTTAGGGCCCTCTCAGGGAGGCGCAGCTGAGAGCCTGGTTCCTCTAAGGTGGGTTCCTTCAAGGCTCAGAAGATTCTGAGTGGGGTGGTGGGAAAGGGTGAGTCACTTGTGGGAACCACACCCCTGGACACAGCTAGATGGCGTGGCAGATGAGGAAACCCCACCGTCAGGAAAACCCAGTGCTTAGCAACAGCTCCTCCCCCCAAGGCTCTGGATAACCAAGGTTCCAGTGTGTGTGTCTGTGTGTGTCTGTGTGTGTGTTTGTGTGTGTGTGTCTGAGTGTGTCTGGGTGTGTGTGTGTGTGTCTGTGTGTGTCTGTATATGTGTGTCTGTGTGTGTCTCTGTGTGTGTGCGTCTGTGTGTATGTATGTGTCTGTGTGTGTGTCTGTGTGGTGTCTGTGTCTGTGTCCATTCAGGTTTCTGTCTGATTTTCTTTCTCTTCTGTATTTAATTTTATTTTCCCTAATATTTTAGAAACTTCTTATGATTGTAAAAGCAATAGAGTATGATTTCATTTCTACAGATCAGTGGTTGTTTAAGATTGGGGTGGGTAAAGGGGGCAGCTCAAAGGGATTTTAGGGGCTGGTGGGATGTTCTGTATCCTGAGTGTGGTGGTGGTTACACAACCGCATGCATTTGTCAAAACTCACAGAACTGGACACTAAAAAGGGTGAATCACTGTGTGTTTTAAAAATGAATAAAAACATTAAGAATTTTAAAATAATAGTACATAGTCATTGTGGAAGTATAGAAAAATTTTAAAAGATGGAAAAATATAACCCAGAATCTCAAATTTCTTTCTTTTTCAGTATTTTCTTATGCAGAGATAAACTTCTCTTTCTCTCTCTCTCAGTACAGCTGGAGTGGAGCTCTACAGAGCTTTCTGTCCTTCTCTTTTTCTTTACAGAGTGGCCTCATAGCTTAGTTAGGAGCACAGCTCTCAAGGAAGACTGCCTCAGTTTCTTCATCTGTAAAATGGGGCTAATAACACTACGGTAAATATTCGCTTTTATTCTACTGTATTTTGCCAGGCGTGTTGCTAGGTGATTAAATGCTCCTGGAAACCAGGCTTTTTGGCGGCTCCTGTCGCCCCATGCTCTAGGTGTACATGGCTCCTGCAAACAGTCCCCTGGGGCTGGACACTTAGCTTTCCTTTACTAGACTTCTTTAATTCCTCAAAGACAAGAGCAAAAGCTGGTCTTTGGTATGAAGGCAATCTCAAGGCATCTTGATGGAGAAAACCTCACTGAGGAAGAAGGGAGGGACGTACATTGAGCCTGTTGTACGCCAGGCACTTAACCTGCACTGTCTTGTAGCAACACACAGGAGAAATAGGAATTTTGATCCCTATTTTTTGAATGGTTAGGCTCAGAGAGATGGAGTGACTTCCTTAAGGTCACACAGCAGGTGAGCAAGAGGGCCAGAATTCAAACTCATGTTCTTGGATACCAAGTCCAGTTTCCTTGGCTACTCAGGGCCTCCTGTTAAGGTAGCAGGGGGGTTAGGGCAGTGAGGGGAGTGGGGGAAATCAAGGAATGTTCCCCAGACGAGGTGACTTTGAGCTGGGCTGTGAAGTGTAGGCAGAGCATTGAGTGGACGTGTGAATCGGAGAAAACCAGGGTGTCAGATCATGGCAGGCTGTGAGCACCATGCTGAGGATTTTAGACTTGGAGCCTCTGACTTCCTGTCTATAAATTGGGGATAAGGATGCCACCTCACAGGACTGTTGTTAAAAGTTTGTACAAGAAAGCCAAAGCTACCCTGATATGAAAATATCACTAAGGAACCCACCAGGGATAAACGTGGACCCTGCCAGACATCCCTCCTGGCCTAACACCAGCGTGCTGCCACGCCTCCTGCCCCCACCCTCACACACCCGTCCCACGCTGTGTGAGAGGAAGATGTAAACTCTGACTCAAGTGCAAAGCCAACCGATTGCAAAGTCCAGCTGTCACAGTCCACAGCTCTGGCCTCCACAGTCAGGGACGGCGGCATGGGAGAAACCCCAGAACCCCAGGCCATGCCGTCGGATAGGAAAAGTGTGCTTCAACCAGGAGCAGCTTCGGAACAGGCTTGTGAAAAAACAGAGGAAGCCCCGGATTACGCTCAGGGCTCACCAAGAAAATATCATCCCTCAAATCAACAGAGGATGCATTTTTTGATCATCCTGGGAATGGGTGGGTCATTGCCAGTGTAGTTCTTAAATATTGATAAATGCTGCTAAAAAGAAGATGAGGTCAGCCTACTTTCATAGCTTTTAGTTTTGTGTTGTAAGATGAAGTCCTGATCGAGCCTTGTTCAGGAGGCCACTGTGGCCACAGTTCTAAGTGGGCTATGCCGAGCAGCTGCAAGTACCTGGGATCCGTCTGCGTGATGGAGGAAGGTGTGCAGGGCGGTGGGGAGGTGGCCAACGGCTGAGGGGAGTTGGCGGATAGAGACCCCAGCTCCTGCCCTGCCCTGGGTGGGGTGCTAGGCGTGTCCTATTCAGTCTCCAAGAGCTCCCTAATGGGAGGGAGCCCCAGTTCCCACAATAGTGCCTGCTCGTTAACACACATTCCTCGCCGGCCTCACTGCTCCCCTCCCCAACCAGCGCCCCCAGGACCACCTCCCATTTGAACCACTTACTAAAACCCTCGTCTCAGGGTCTGCTTCTAAGGGTATTAGCCTAGGACTGTGGCCTTCTCCTAGGTTACTCCTAGGACTCCTTGGATAATGAGGACCCCCGGAAAAATCAGAGGTGGAAAGAGCCCGATGGGAGATGGAGAGGAGGGGGAGCCTCAACCCTGGGCCCCTGCGGGATGGTGGGTGACCCCTGGAAGGGAAACAGGAGCAGGGGCACCCGGGAGCAGAAGAGCTTGAGTTCTGTCAAGGACATGCTGAGTCAGAGGAGCCCGCGGGACCTCCAGGAGGAGGTATCCAGGAGGAAATGGAATATAAGGGCCTGAGCCCTGAAAGTGTGGGGCGAGGGGGGGCGGGGGGGTAGGGAGTCAGGCAAAAAATGTGGGAGATATGGGAACAAAACCAGGGGAAAATGGGATGTCTGAATCTCCAGGTGGGGGAGGAGGCAACAGCAAACTGAGCGTAGTCCCCCTACACACACACACAAACATACGCACGTGCACTAAACATTTAAGACTTTTTTTTTTTTCTCTTCCCCAAAGCCCCAGTAGATAGCTGTATGTCATAGCTGCACATCCTTCTAGTTGCTGTATGTGGGACGCGGCCTCAGCATGGTCGGAGAAGCGGTGCGTTGATGCGTGCCCGGGATCTGAACCCGGGCCGCCAGCAGCAGAGCGCACGCACTTAACCGCTAAGCCACCGGGCCGGCCCTAAACATTTAAGACTTGATTCTAGAATTTGGATTGACCTCCCACAGGTGGACCCTGATGCAGAGATGTGGGTCTTTGAAGGGTCTTGGGGGCCCAGAGGGTGTCCGAGGCCCCAGCCCCCTCCCCCTGGGCCCCCAGGTCTCACCAATTAACGTGCCCAGGTGGACGTTGAGGCCCTGCACCAGGCTGGAGACGCTCAGGCAGAGCTGCGGTGACACAGAGGAGACTGGGTTAGGACGGCCCTCGAGGTGGGGGGATCTAGGGTCCCGGTCTGGAAGCCTCTCCCAACCCGCACCCCAAGGCCTGCAATCTCTTCCTTCCTCCAGCACCCAGTGGGCATCTCCTGGCACCCCCTCCGGGCACTGGGGATTCAGAGGGGCAGCTGAGGTCCATGAGCATCGAGGAAAGAACAGGGGCGGTGGGACGCAGCAGAGGTGGCCACAGCTGGGCCTGGGCAGTGGAGGCAGGGGGTCTGCTGCTTCAGGGCCCGGAGGGCCAGCTGGCGGAAGGGCGCTACCCGCGGTGGAGGCGGGCAGTGAGCAGCAAGCCAGGCCGGGGAGCCTGGAGTTCTCCTGGGCACAGTGGGCAGCCAGAGAAGCACATTAGGCTGGGTCAGTGTGATAGGAGGTGGGGCAGAGGAGGAGAGACTGCAGGGCCGGGACGGTCACAGCCTTGTCCAGTCAAGAGCTGGGGAGGCTGGGCCCGGCGAGGCTGTTCTGCCTTCAGCCCTCGGGCCTCAGGTTTCTCATCTGCAGGATGGAATGCTGAAGCCCTCCGGGGGGCATGGGATGGCACACAGTGGGTCGATTTGGTCTCTGCTACTGCGCCTTAAAGGAGGTGGGGTCGGGTGGGAGGGGCAGAGATGGAGAAATGGCTCCCCTCGGCAGTGGGACCCCAGCCTCTGGGCACCATCTCTCACCAGATCAGCCACAGGTGGCTAGTGACAAGAGCAAAAGTAGCAATGGTAATAGCAGTGCTCCCTCTGCCACCGCTGTCCTAAACGTCTCGTGGATGTTAGTGCCCTCGACCCCCGGAATCAGCCCACAGGGGACGTTTACTCTCTCTGCGTTACAGATGTGGACTTGGGGGCAGAGGGGAGTTGGGTGCCTTTTTCAAGGTTCACAGCTGGGAAGGAGGGGAACCAGGATTCAAACCCAGGCCACCTCTGGCTCTGGTGCCCATGCCCTTGTCCTCTCTCGTTTTGTCTCCTTTTCATAAGTCATGTGGCCCCTGAAAGCACTGCCCTCACCCCACCTTCCAGCAGGGAATTGGGGCTGGCCCGAGAGGACGAGCCTCCCTCCTCTGTGACCCCCCAACCCACCCTCGTTTGTGCCTCCCCATCACCGCCCTGGACCATCACCCAGCCTCTTCCCCGGCCCTCGTGGGAAAATTGGAGGAGCCCCGTGAAGGGCCTTCTACTAAAAAAAAAAAAAAGAAGAGCAATACAAATCCCAGGCTCCCTGTGCCTGCAACGCCTCGTCTGTTCACCCCGCCTGCTGAGCTCCGGACGCGCTCTTCCTGAGGGTCCGCAGGAGGGTCTCACCTTGTTGCGCAGGACGGCGTTGATGTGCTGCTGCAGTGGGACCAGCAGTGCGGGGGTCGAGCTGAGGAAGAGACACAGAAAGGTCCTGGGCACTGGGTCCACACGTTCCAGCCACTTGGCAAAGCCACAAGTCGGGGAGAGAAGTCCCTCCCTCAGCTGGGGACCAGTGACGCCCACTCCACACCTGCCACGGGCTGGACACAGTGCGGCACAAGTGTCCCCCCAGACGAGAAACTGAGCCTCAGTGCAGAGGTCATTGGTCTCAAGGTTTGGAAGTGATAACAGGGCCAGGCCTGGGGGAGACAGAGAGGGCCCTGCAAAAGCCCAGCTCAGCCACGTCCTTGACCTGTGGCATTGTAGCCACTCTGAGCCCAGTGAGGCAATGGTGCTTCCTGCTTGGACTCCAGTTCTCTGTGGCATGCCTAGTCCCATTCCTGGCTCTGGGCGTCAGTGTGCCCTCTGCACGATGAGAGATGATCTAAGTTGGTGTTTCTCAACCGGGATCCTAGGAAACTACGGGCCCTTGGTTTGCTAAAACGTTGATCCAAGCCACAGCGCACACTCACTGAATCGCCTCCTGGGCGGGGCCGGGGGGGATGGCATCCGTGGTTTTAATGCCATCAACCTTAGGGCTTCCGTTTCGGGAGCAGCCCCTGCCTGTGAGGACTGTGAGGGGTCGTGAGTTACACAGGGTGGTCGTGGGACACAGATATGAATGGATTTACACCCAGCCCTTCTCTGGGGTAACAGTCTGGTCCAAAATGCTCAACCGCCTCGCAATGAGCCCCGCCCACATGGGGGAAGGTGTAGACATAATGCAGGGGATTCACAAGCAGTGGGGTTAGTCAGGCTGTGGGGGCCTGAACCTGGCTTCACCGTTTGTCAGCTGTGCGACCTTAGACAAGTCACTTAACCGCTCTGTACCTTCTTTTGTTCTCCTGTAAAATGGGGAAATACTCACACCTTCCTCCTAAGACTACCTTGAGGCAATGCTCGATGCTCAGGAAGGGCTAGAACACGCCCCATACACAGCTCTGGAGGCGGGAGCTGCTGTTAGCTGTAGATGCAGACACGAGTGGCCACCTGACTTACGGGGAGAGCTGGGCAGGTCCCTGCCCCCCTGGGGCTCAGACGCCCCATCTCTGCAGGAAGGGGCAGCCCTCTGAGGGCCTTAACAGGAGCATCAGCCCAGAATCCCTCCCCAAGTGGGATGCAAATGGCTAGTGTGCATTGTCAAGTGGTGCGGGGTGGGGGGTGGAGGGGACATGGGCTCTGGCTGCACACTCACTCTGTGACCTCGGTCAAGTCTCTGCCCCTCTCTGAGCCTCAGTGTCCTCAGCCACAAAACAGGTGTGACACTGGGGGTCTCTTAGGCCCCTTGTGATGATTGGACAAAGACTTGAGTTGGAAGCTCAAGAAACGGCCGTGGTGTCTGGGATTCCTACGGCCCAGCCCTCACCAGGCACCCACCTGTTACTGCCATCAAACGCGATGGCATTGTCGAAGAGTGAGAAGCAGGTGGAGATGCTGACCACGGGGGTCCCGATGGAGCCCTGGGCCACACGGGCGTCGGCCTGGAGTACCACAGGCAACCTCAGTTCCAGGGGCTCTGGGATCCTGCAGGGATGCCAGTCCTGAGCCCCGGGGGCACCACCCAGCAGAGCCAACCTTGACCAATGGGAGACCCGGCAACCCCCCCAGCCCTTGCCTGCCCTCCACTTGACACAGGCAGGACCCCCACTCAGCATGAGCTGGCCCCACGTCGGGCAGGCCTGGAGCCCCCGAGACTCCACTCAGGGTCACAGACGTCGCAGCGGATGGGCGGGAACTCTGGCTCCCTGCACTCTCTCACTGCGAGACCCTGGGCCGGTCATTCCCCAAGCTCAGCTTCAGTTTCCTCTTCCGTAAAATGGACATATGATGAGTGGCCCCTACCCCACAGGGCTGTGCTGAGTTTCTATGAGGTAGTCGTGTGCAAACACCCTGCTTGGAGCCTGGCTGGCAGTCAGCACTCATAAAATGGTCATGTCAGGACAGAGGAGTTGAAATAAGAGATCCCTCTGAGGGCCCAGCTCATAGTTTGACAATTAAGAGCATGTAAAGTGACTGATGCACAGAAATAATTCCAATGGCTACATGTACTGAGCACCTACTGTGTTCCTTGTGCTGTGAAAGGGGGGACGTAATTTTAATTACAACGATGAATCCATTTGCCGCCACCCTCGTAGCCGTGCTGCCAAGTTCCAGCCTATTTTACAGAGGAGGAAACTGAGGGTTGGAGAAATGAAACGACTCTGCCCAATTGCAGAGCTGTTGGGCAGGGTCTGGGTTCTCAGAAATTCTCTCCCTGTCTCACTCCTCCACTGGAGGGCAGGAAGGAGGGCATTAGACAGGGAGTCTGGAGGCCTGAGTGCAGGTCCTGGGAATTGCTAACCCCCTCCCCTCACTCTGCCCCTCAGAGCATCCCTGAAAATCCTCCTGCCCCCGAAAAGGAGAGGCACTCACCGAAAGACCTTGAAAGTAAAATTGGCTGCTGCCAACAAGTGTACCCCCAAATCAGCAATGAATTTCAGGTCGAGGCGGGACACACGGACATTCAGAATCTGGATCCTGTGGGTTGGGGGAATGGAGGTGACAGGGTGACCCCTGTGAAACCATGGAATCAGTTCTGGAGAGGGTGCTCTGAGCCACGTCCACACTGTTGGTGTTATAAAGAAGGACTTTCTGACAACTGGAACCATGGGATGAGGAATAGGTAGTGAGTTCTTCAACACAGGAGGGCATGCAAGCCGTGGTTGGACAACCAGCTAATAAGGAAAAGACTCAGAGAGGACCCCAGCATTGGGTGGGAATTGGGTGAGATGATTGCTCGGGTCTCAGAGGGATTTTAGTTTCTGACAGAGGTCTGGAAAACTGGGAAGGTGGGAAAAGAAAGACTTTGTGATCCACCAAAGGCAGAAATCCCCTCTATAGCATTCTAGTCAACAGCTTTGGCTTGTAGCCCTCCAGCAACAGGAAACTCACTCCCTTTAAAGCCGCCTGTTCTGATTGCTAAGCACTCCCAACTAACCTATGATTTCTTTCTTTCCTAAATGAAAGTCATTTTTTTCCCTGCACAGTAGTTGAGGGGGAGTAGGAATTCAGACACTACGAAATGGTGTAAATTTTAAGAGTCACATCAAAACTCCACCCTCTGGGGCCAGTCCTGTGGCGTTGTGGTTAAGTGCACACGCTCCACTCCGGCAGCCTGGGGTTCGAGAGTTCGGATCCTGGGCGCGCACTGACGCACCACTTATGAAGCCATGCTGTGGCGGTGTCCCATATCAAGAAGAGGAATATGGGCATGGATGTTAGCCCAGGGCCAATCTTCCTCGGCAAAAAAGAGAAAGATTGGCAACAGATGTTAGCTCAGGGCTAATCTTCCTCACACACACGCAAAAAAAACACTCCACCCTCAAACACTCGCACTGTTAGCACTTGGGTGACGTCTTTCTACCACTCTCCTTTGGACACAGGCCGACCTGGAACCTGCTTCTTTTCACTAGACAACCATCCTGGGTGTGTTCCCACATCTACACACAAGGACCCTCAGTGCTGATCTCAAACAGCCACGTGATGTCCGTTGGGTGGCCAGACTACAGGTCATTTAGGGATCCTCGATGTTGGGTATTATGTCATTCCCAGTTCTCCGCCATTACCAACCATGCCATGAGCAGCATTCCAGCCCCACCCGAGGGGCCTCAAACTGGGGGCCTCCAAGCCAGCTGCTTCTTTACCCACCCAGTGTTTTCAATATTTTTAATTAGTTTCCATCATTCAAAACTTGATAGATTTTAAACACATATGTATGACTTATCTTGGGAATCCAGAGATCTGGCAATAGTGAATCTGTGTCCCCACATGGATGGGGACAATTGGCCCTGAGTTCAAGATGCCACTGCCTACCTCTGCCTTTAAGTCTCTATGCATTACGGGGGGCACGGGTGGGTAGATTAGGCTCAGACTCGTGTTTAAATTCAGGGCCTAGTTTTTGGAGCAAGCTGAGGGTCTTGCCAGCCCTGGGGACTCGGGAGCCACAGTCTTGGAATCTACTAATTCAGAGGCAGCAGACCCCCATGTCCGCACCTTGGTCTCATCTCCCAAATCCTCTTGTGACCACTCACTAGTGGCTGGGAGTGTCTCACCTGGTGAGGGAAGCCCTCACCTGTAGACAGTGTACTCATCTAGAGGGCTAGAACATTTTCCCCAGTGGGTGGGAGCACTCACCTGGCGACAAAGGCACCTTATCTGGAGGGCGGGAGCACTCACCTGGTGGGCTGAAGCCCCTCTCCACTCTGGTCCAGGAAATACGGAACAGTGACCTGCAGGGCCCGCTGGAGAGGGGCTTTTCCGATTTCAGACACTGTGGGGCCAGAGCAGGGGGAGGTCAGGCTGCCCCAGGGAGCCACCGAGTGAGACCGCATCACCCACCATCCGCCCCCACATCTTGGGCCGAGAGGACTCAGAGGCTGCAAGGGGAGGGCTTGTCCATGGGCACATGGGAGGCCAGTTGGCTCCCCATGGGCTCACCTTGGGTGCACTACTCACACCAGGCCCTGCAAGGCATGCCTTTCCTCTCTCACTTCTACCTCCCCAAACCCTGCTTGTCTACCCCCTCCTCAAAAACAGTAACATCCTCTGTCCTTTTGCAAGACTCTGGGTGGACCCCACCTCCTCTGGAGCATCCCCAAGGCCCCAGGCAGAGGGAGCATTTCCCAGTAGAGTAGGGGTTGGAGGGGCCTGGGGGGCCAGAGCCTGAGGACTCTGGAGTCCCTCAGATTCTGGGTGCAAATCCCAGCTCTGTTACCCACTATCTTTGTGGCTACTCTGTGCCTCAGTTTCCCCACCTATAAATCTGCAATGATTATGATGGTACCCGTCACATAGGGTCCTCGTAAAGACTCCATGAACAACAACGTTAGCTCTTACTGGTGCTATTTGTTTTTGTGATAACAATGGTATCACTTCTACAGTGCTCCCCTTGTGCCAGACACTGTTCTGAGTGCCTTGCTGTTCCTCACAATTCTGTGACGGAGGTACTGCCCAGTTTACCGAGAGGTGAGGCCTCCTGGCAAGGGGAAGCCAGATCTGGGCCAAGGCTTCTGGCTCCTAAGCCCCTGGACTTCCTCCCTCACCTGCGCTGCTGGGCCGAGGGAGGGGCTCATTAAACAATTAAACGTAAGTGGAATTAACATGAGAGGTAATGGTGCTGGAAGGGAGCAGCAAATGAGGGCTCAAGAGGCCGGAACTCTGCTCAGACTCACTGTGGCACCCCGGAAAGTCCCTGGGCCTCAGTTTCCCCAGCCCCGGAGCCTAAGGCAGCGGTCTCTCTGCTCCCGATGCCCTCTCCAGCCTGACCATCTGTGGCTGAGCTGAGACACCCAGGCCTCTGGACTCCATCTACAGCACTCTCCTGACACGGGGCTTGAACACTGGGGTTTGCGGGATGGGACTGGAAGGACACTCTTAAGAAGCCGCCCAGCCAGCCTTGGAAAGGGGTGCGTGGGGCGAGGACGTCCCACTGGATTTCCACTGAAAACAAACACAGGCAGGTGCACCTGGGAGGGCTCTCCGGAGACAAAGGAGGCTCACGCAGGACCAGCAGGGGGTAGGTGGCCAGCGGAAGGCATGGCCCTCACATCCCTGCCTGCAGTCATCCGTTCACAGCTCTATGTGACAGTCACACTCTAACACGGGTCACTGACCCCGTTCACTGCCTGCCCATCTGCCCGGATACAAGGTCCCAGGAGGCTGTGTGTGCACCCCGGGGACCCTGCTGCTTCCCTGAGCCACTGTCTCACTGCTTCGTGACCTGGGCCACTGAAAGTCCCTTCTACTGTCTCGCCTGAGTCCCTCACACTGCAATCTGAGTTTAGTCTGGCCTTGGGGGAAACAGCTTCTGATTTCTCCCCCTGACTCAGCTTCCGTGTGATCCCAAAAGCCTCCCTGGGGGCAGCTGGTGGGGGCAGCTTTTGTCCCTCCCTGGGCCTAGGTTTCCTCATTGTGCCCTCCCCAGGGGATGCCTGGGGCAGGAAAGATGGAGCAGAGACATAGGACAGAGGCCTCACCCAAGAGGGGCCCAGAGATGGGCTGGTTCTCACTATGGGCCCAGTGGGGATCTAGGACGCTCCCTCCAGGGCTGTGCCAGACAAGCCTCTCCCCAGCACACATGTGCACACAGACCCCCCACGCACACCTGTTCACCCAGGTGTGCAGCACACCTGCACACACATCCAGGCCATGGCACATGCACACATGCCCACGGTTAGGCGCCCTCCCCGACACTCAAGTACCTACGTGGGCACATCGCAGTGAATTTCCAAACTCATGCAGACACACACAAGCAAAAGTGGCCACACAAACTGACCTACACGCACAATCACGCGTGCACACACACAGAGTGGACGTGACATACACTCCCACCCCTGCATTCATTTAATACATGTTTGTTGAGGGGCACTGCGTGGGGCACTGTCGGGGGGCGGGGTGCCAGGGACACATCCGGGTCCTCATGGGCCTTTTGAGTTCACAGATACACACGCACATTTAGGGTTGTACACACACGTACAGACACGGATCCACGTGCACCCGCTCGTGCACAGACACAGGCGGGGCAGGCCAGCGGCAGGTCTCTTACCAGAGCTCAGCACCGCCTTGTTGAGTCTGACCACGGTGCCCGGCATGGAGGCGCTGACCATGGGCAGCAGCAGCGCCAGCAGCAGGCCCAGCCCGCACGCCCGAGCCATGGCGCTCCTGGCCGCGGCCCCCAAGAGCTGTGGGCTGGTGTGAGGACAGGAATCAGGGAGCTTGTCCAGAACCACGCTCCCACTGGGTTGCTCGAACCGCACCTCAGTCCGGAGGTCACAAGCCCTGAGAGGTGATCCCAGCCCTGCCAGAGACCCCCACACATCAGTTTCTGCACCTCTGCATAGGGCTTCATCAGGAACCACGGGGGTATCTGGTCTGGAAATGGCCTCAGGGCCCAGAAAAGACATGGCCTTGCCTAAGGCTACACAGCAAACGTGGGCTGGGTGCAGAGCCTGAGCCATACCAGAGAGGGACAGTGAGACTCCCGGATGGGGAGACTGAGGGCAGCTCCCTGTCCCACAGAGAGAGCCCAGACCCACCACCCCAAGGCCCACAGCTATGTCACCTGATGCCAGGAGTCCAGCCCGGTGTGACAGCCCAGCTGGTGTCCAGCTGGTGTCCAGCTGTCCAAACCCAGCCAGGGGAGGACCCAGGGTGGCCCCTGTCCTCATCTCATCCTGTGCCAGGTAAGGAATGTCCTGAAAGCCGGCATCTCACATGAACTTCCAGTCCCTCCCAACCCAGCCAAGTGGGCAGACCTGTCTGACTCAGGGAGAGAGAGCTAGGCAGGAACAAGGGGCTACTGCTCCGGTGGGTTCGCTGAGGCCCAGCAAGGTGGCACTTGCCCAAAGTCCCACAGCAGGACCAGAGATGGACCCTTCTGCAGAAGGCAGTTGGTAGCAGTACCCCCATTGAACAGATGGAGAAGTCGAGGCTCCTCCTTGGAGGAGTGCCAGCCCCGGCCCCATTCCTACCTTGGGTGGTGGACTCAGCCCCAAGCCCTCCTCTGCCCCAGGCAGGTGTGGAAGCTGCCTTATGAGGCTCCACGGTGGGAAGACATGGGGAGGGGCAGATTTGTTTGCGGTTGTGAGTGTTTTCCCTGCAAACATGGCCTGTGCCAGTGTCTCATCTCATATGTGCAGTGGGGCTGCCACGTAGCCGTGCCCGGCTGCCAACCACTGCAAGACCCTGGGGTTGGGCAGCGTTGGGGCCTCGAAGGCCAGGAGATCTCTGGAAGGAGGGCTGCTCCCAGGAGGGTCCCCTCTTCACCCAGCCAGGCCTGATGAAGCCCAGGAGGAACGGGATGCCCAACGTCAGGGGGGTGGCTACAATAACGTCTCAGGCCTGCTGCCTCCAAGCTGTTCCAGGAACACGATCCCTTTAGGAAGGGCAGGAGGCTACCTGAGTGCCAACCCCAGTCATTGACTGAGCTATGGTCCTGGTCACATGCTGAGCCCTGACCATTGTCATAGACTGAGCCCTGATCCCCATCAGACATTGAGCCCTAACTCAAAGGGCAACAGACAAGGGTGTTTATTTTACATGACCCAGTCCTACTACTTAACACCCAGCCTCTCTCCAAATGCACACCCCACTCACAATGGAGCTAGCCCATCATCTCTTTCTGCGTTCTAAACTCTAGGCTCTGCCTTTGCTATAGGGGGCCCAAGGAACTGTGTGTGCATGTGAAGGAGTTTGTATATACTTGTGTATGAGGGTTATGTATGTGTTTATATGTGTGTGTGGTTGTGTGTGCATAGTTATGTGTACACATGTATATTAAGTCATAATTACTGGCATCAGAGGAAAGTGTGTGTCTGCGTGTGAGTGTGTGCATGAAAGGGGCATGTTGACATCTTGGTTTATGTTGTTATAAGCCTGTTGACATGAACCCACATGCATGCAGGTATGGGGAGTCTTGTGTACAGTATGTATACGTGGGCTTGTATACTGAGTGTCTGTGGGTCTGTATGTGTATGGTGTTAGGGGCGTGTGTGTGTGTGTGTATGTGTATGGTGGACTGTTTCCTGGTATTGGGGGGTACATATATGTGTTTGTGTGTGTACATACACGTGCACACCAGAGGTGATGGAGTGACTGCAGGCAAGGCCCCTCCATTTCTCTTCATGGCTCACCTGGCATACAGCCACAAGGAGAGCCCTCCCCTACTCCAGAGCCCTCCATGGCTCCCGCTGACTCCACACCAGCCCAAATGCCAAGCACAGAGCCCAGGCCCACCCTGTGCTGGGTCCCCACTCGTGCCCACTGAGCTGACAGAGTCCGCAGACACCACTGAGCTCTCCCCTGAGAGGTCACAGCTCACATGGCCAGCCCTGCCTCCCAGCCCGTGCTCGCCTGCCGTACTCTATGGCCAACTGCGCACTCCCTAACATCCTCCTGTTGGCCTCAGTGGGTCCACTGATGCCGAAGACCAACCCTCTGGCCCTCACTGTAGCTGAAGCAAACAGACTCCGTGGAGAGGGGCGCAAATATTGACCAAAGCCACTCTCAGTGTTTGCTCTCGGCGTGAACACTTCCTCTTCTCGACATTTCCAGCTCAGGAGACACTGGTGGACAGCCAGCAGACACAAAGGAGGGAGATTCTCATCAGCCCCTCCTCCCTACAGCCATGGCAAGTACGGTTCAGTGGCAACTGCTCCGTGCAAGCTGTTCTGCCAACCACCTCACCCTCATCCCCAGGGATGGGGGCTGGTTCCGCTCACCCTTGTAGCCAGTGCCTGGAACATACCAGATGCTTAATAAGTATTTGCTGAATGAGTAAATGAATGAATGTACAACTGAAAGCTCTTGTAACAATTATAGTGGCAGCATTTAAGGGCTTCCCCTTCACCAAATGTTCTTGTGGGTACTGTATATGTTTCCTATTGCTGCCATAACAAATTACCACAAACTTAGCGACTTAAAACACAAATTTATTATCTTACAGTTCTGGAGGTCATAAGTCCAAAATGGGTCTCCCTGGGCTAAAATCAAGGTATTGGCAGGGCTTTATTCCTTTCTAGAGGCTCTAGAAGAGGATCCATTTCCTTGCCTTCATTCCTTGTCTCATGGCCCTTTCCTCCATCTTCGAAGCCAACAAGTTGGACGGCGTGCTCCCCACGCTGTTCTCTCTCTCCTCTTCTGCCTCCCTCTTCCATTTATAAGGACGCTTATCATTACCTTGGGGGGGCCCACCTGGATAATCTAGGCTATTCTCAAGGTCAGCTGATTAGCAACCTTAATCCCACCTGCAAGCTTTAATTCCCCTTTGTTGTGTAACCTAACATTCACATGTTCAGGTTTCAGTCCATGGGCCTCTCTGGCCGACAGTTATTCAGCTAACCACTGGTACTTAGCCTGCAATTTAAGCAACTGCCACCAGGGGGCAAAAGTGAATTCATTTTAGTTTCACAATCTAAATAGGCTCTTCACAGGCGAGATGACAGAAAAAACATAGCCAGACGTTTCCACTCTGTTAGGCTTTTATTTTTCCCTAGTAAAAAATAAACCTTTATTAAAACAACAACACATATACATTATTTTGTGTTATGCAAAATATCTACCAATGAGAAGCTCAGCATTACAAAACACATTCACATACGACCTAGGAAGGTGGCAAGTCCGGGAAGCTTGGGCAGGAAGCAGTCTGCGAGCAAGAAAAAGCGTAGCCTGATATTGGAGCCTCAGCTCTCGCCCCTTCCCAGCCCCTGAAGCCCTGGCACAATCTTTCCTGTCTTGAGTTCTCAATTTTCCCATGTTAAAAGTGGAAAGCTGGTCAGAATGGGTTCATCCGAGGGGAAATTCCAGGGCCAAGCTGGAGACTGGGCGGACCCCTTGCCCCCCTCCCACCTGCTCTGTGAGGTCACAGTGCCCACAGCTCCACCCGACCCGGGCAGATTCCATGCACCTTCCAGGGAACGCTAGGAGGCAGCAACAGCACCAGCCACTTCTTCCTCGCCAACTCCCAGCGAGCGCCCCCCACCACCATTCCCCGTCCCAGAGAAGGAAATCAATGCCACGGTCTTCAAGGAGCCCCAGGGACCTGTGTGACCCACCTGAAGATGTGGTCCACACCTGCAGGGATGCCAGGTCCAGGAGGTGAGGACAGCAGCCCCTCCCTCTGCCCAGCCCCTTACAGTTTACAAAACACTGCCTCTCTGCCCTCTCCTTGGAGGTGAGCAGGCATGACTAACTGCACTTTCCAGAGGCAGCAACTGAGGTCAGAGGGGTTTGACAGCAGCCTCCCTCAAGTCTCCGGCCAGGAAGTGATGGAACTGTCATCCTTTCAGCATGTGTTTATTAAGCCCCGACCGTGTGCCAGGCACTGGGCAGAGTTTGGGGAGCACAGTGTTGCACCAGACAGACAGACATGCTCCTGCCCCCGTGGAGCTCACAGTCTAGAGAGGGAGACAGACATTAAACGAGGAAACACGCATCTCTGCCATCGATCTGCTGGAGGCCTCTGGTTGCAGGTGATGGAAGTTCCAGCTCAAAAAGATGCCTACCTCTGGGCCCCCAAAGCAGGGTGTATGTCCCAAGAGGGACAAAACAATCCATTGGGGTGAGGGGAGAAGTTATTAGAACTTCAGCGTATATTTTTTTTAGCTCATCCTCTTTTAACTTATATTCCTCAGGAATGTAGAGATAAATTCGTACATTTGAAAGAGTAAAGAATATGTTAGCACACTTGGATATATAGATAGGGTATTATATGTATAATTTTTTAATAAATAAACACAGCACAAATACATTGTGGGGTATAATAAAAAGTGTTTGGAGACCACTGCCTTAAGAAATAAAGAAAATTTATCTCACATACCAAGAGGTCCCAAGACGTGGCTGGCTCCAGAGTATGCTAATTCTGCGGTTCTGCAGTGTCACTTAAGACCCAGGTTCCTGCCATCTTTTTGCTCTTCCTATGGCCTCCTCTCGCAGTCACAAGATGGCTACCACAGTTCCAGGGGTCACACGGAAGCATGGCTGTAGAGGGTCCAAGGAGAGTGGGTATTGCCTCCTGCAGGTCTCATTTTAGCAATGAGAAAACCTTTCCCCTAGTCCCAGACCCCCATACCCACGCCCACCCCTCATCCCCGACCCCTCACCCCTGCGGACTTCCCCATCCTGAGGCAACACAACAAGGGGACTGGGGCACTATAACAGGCTTAGACCAATCAGGATCATCTAAAATCACATAGGGAGGCATAGACAAGGGACCAAAATCAGTCTTCTGCCAGCAAAGGGAGGGAGTGGCTTTGGGGTGACAACCACCTGTGACTGCCACAGCAAACTTAGTCTTTTCCTCAAGAGATCAGGGGTCAGCCAGACCTGGACCTGGCCCTGATTCACAGGCGCGTGGTCTGGGGCAAACTTCTCCACAGCTCAGTTTCTCAGTCTGGAATGTGACACCACATTCCTTGTCAACTGTAAAATGCGATTGTGAATCTTGTCATCCCAGGGTCATCCAACGAGGCCGGAACACCTGCAGGATGACAGAGGAGCCCCCTCCAAACACAAGTGAGCAGGGAGGGGACAGGGGAGCCCTGGGTCTTCATGGGCAGCGAGGGGCTGAGGCTCAGCGATGTCAGAGGGGTAACCCAGGGTCACCTGGCAAGGGGCAGGGCAGGGGGCAGGGATGCCTGCACCAACTCTGGGTGCCCCCAGGTGTCTGCAGGGGCCATGTCCCAGAGGCTGGCAGTGACGTGACAGCCCTGTGCTCTCTGCAGATGATGCCTTCGTGCTGCCCATCCGCGTCAACTCCCCAGCCCCAGGCCTGACTCAGTGCATGCTGGGATGTATGTGTACGTATATACTGAAGAGCCGCCTTGGCCATGAACATGGGCCTGGGGAGAGGGCTCAGCCTCAGGCCGGGCTGACCTGAGGGGGGTAAGGCTGCGCTGGGCTGCAGGGGAGGGAGGGAGCTGCAGGTAGAGCTCTGGAGGTCTTCCCATCAGAGGTGGCAGGGGCATCATTCCAGCCAGCATCTGTAATGGGTGGAGAGAGGGGGTGGGCGGAGACTTGCTGTTTGGAGGAGGAGCTAACTGCCAGTCCTCCCTTGCTCTGCCACCAGCCTGGCCCCTGGACCAGGAGGCCGTGGGTGAAGTCATGGGAACAGTTTGATGCAACTCACCTCATGTCAGGGACACGGATCTGACCACAGCCTAAAGATCGTCATTTACTTCTATGTTCATCCACTCGTCCCTCCACTTATTCATCCTCTCAGTCATTTGTCCAACCATCTGCCCATGTATCCATCTGTTGTAATGTCCGTGCATCCCATTGGTCCATCCATCCATCCATTCACTGAGTCAGCCATCACTTCACCCGTACCTTTATTTGTTAATGTTCACGTCCATCCCGTCATCAACCCGTCCATCCTTCTATCCATCCTCTCATTCTCCCGTCCTCTCATCCATCTTCCTAGCATCCATCTTCCAAGCCACTCTCCTACCCATTCTCCCGTCCACCCGTGAGTACTCCCTCCTACTCAGCCATCCGGAACCCATACTTTTGGCCTAGCTCCATGCTGGGCAATGCTGGGCACCAGGGACGAACCAGACAAGGACCTTGCCCTTGAGAAGCTCCCAGTGTCTGGGAATGGGCACATCCCAGCCCTTCCATGCTCCTGAGTCACTATCAAGTATCTATTAACTGCCAGCTGCAAGCGGTGCTCACCTATAGGACCCGTACTCACTCCAAGTGGCACTTACCCATAAGCAAAGCAAGGGGCTGTCCTGGGCTCAACTGGCAAATGGAGAGGCTCTCCCAGCAACAGGGTCTCACCCGCTGCGAGTGGTTGTAGGATGAGAACGAGAGTGTGGCTGCTCACTGCTCTCCTGTCTCCTCCGCAGCCTGGGTCACCTGCCTGGCCTGCTTCCTGAGGACTCAGGCCCACCAAGTTCTGTTCAACACCTGCAGGTGAGCAGGGGCAGGTGAGGGGAGGGTGATGGGGGCGGGGACCACTCAGCTGGTGCCCATGGCAGCCCCCTCACTGGTTTGGACCTCCCCTTGATCACCAGACCAGAGAAGCTATCCCAAACCCGGCTTTTATCAGATCCCCTCACCCCAGAGCCCACTGTGGCTCCCCATTGCTCCCGCACCTGCGCTGGGAGCCCTCTGGAATCCTGCCCCACCCTTGCTTGCCACTGCCCTCATTCTGCTTCCTGCTGTGGGCCCATTGAGCCAGCAAGGCTAGGCTTCTCCCTCCCTGGACCCCCCATTCCTATTCCCACCTCCACTCCTTTGTACACACTGTTCTCCTGCCTGAACGCCCGTCCACCCTTTCTCTTTACCCTTCCTGCCCAGGCAAATGCCTCTGAATTCCTGCAGAGCTTTCCACGTCAGTCATTCATTTAAAGTTTACATTCTAAACGTTTCCTTAACGCCTCCTCTGGGCCCAGTCTTGGCCCCCACCACTCACGAGCTCCCAGTCTGGTGGGGAAAGGCAGACACCAAAAAATGCCAAGCTGGGAGTGTTGACTCTGGAGGTCGTAGGAGGGGGGGACATTTCAGCAAAACCCTGAAGGATGCATTCCCCAGGAGAGGAGAGGGGAGGGGACAAACAGTACCTAGACAGAGACAGGGAGTGAGGAGGACGCAGTGACCACTGTGAGCTGATCTCCGATGGCCCCAAGTGCTGGTGTAAGAGCTGTCTTTCCTCTGGGACACTGTGGAGCCACAGAACATGGTCAGCATCTTGGTGAGGGTGTCAGTGCCCAGAGAGGGTCTGTCCCTCAGGGTGGGACAGGGGCAAGGGCCAGGCCGGGACTTGACAGTCTGTGCAAAGCCTTGCCTCGCCTTGACTACTGCTTCTCTGTCTTCCAGATGCAAGCTACTCTTCCAGAAGCTCATGGAAAAGACAGGTGTTCTGGTCCTCTGTGCTTTCGGTGCGTCTCCAGGGCCCTGCCCCATCCCAGGTGGAGGCATCCCTGGGCTCTCGCCCATTCTGGGGAGGGAAAGAGTGAGGGCTCTGGCACTGACTCTGTGACCCTGGGTGAGACACTGCCCCTCTGTGAGCCTCAGTTTCCCCATCTGTCTAATGAGTGTTGCTGTGAGGATTAAATGAAAAGATGGCAAGTTGAAAGCTAGGAAAAGTTTTGAAAACTGTAAAGCTCTCCCCAAACCATGTTATGATAATTATTGTTCCTCTGTCTGAGTTTCTGTGGCTTCCTTCCAGCCACCACCACCACCGCCCATGTCTTGGCTTTGCTTTCTCAAGCAGAGGAATCTCCTCCCTCCACTCAAGTGTACTGACCTGGGGCCACGTTGGGGGTGGGGGGCAGGGAGTGAATTTCCTAGGAAATTAGAAATTTCTAGGAAACTTAACCCAACAAATAAGATTTTTAAAAATAATAGCTTTATTGAGATATAATTCACATACAACAAAGATCACTATTTTAAAGTGTATAATTCAGTGGTTATTAGTATATTCACAAAGTTGTGCATCCATCACCACTATCAAATTCCAGTATCTTCACTACCCCAAAAAGAAACTCCCCAGTCCCTGGCAGTCATTCCCCATTCCCCCTCCCCCAGACCTAGGCAACCACTAGTCTGTTCTCTGTCTCTGTAGATTTGCCTATTCTGGACATATCATATAAATGGAATCATATAATGTGCGGTCTTTCTGGCTTCTTTCACTTAGCATAATATTTTCAAAGTTCATCCATGTTGTAGAATATATCAGTATTTCATTCCTTTTTATGGCTGAAATTATTCCATTGTATGGATATGCCACGTTTTGTTTATCCGTTCATCAGTTGATAGATATTAAGGTTGTTTCTGCTTTTTGGCTATTATTAATAATGCTGCTATGAAGCTTCCTATAACATTTTTGTACGGCCATGTGTTTTCAATTCTCTTGGGTGTATATCTAGGCATAGAGTTGCTGGCTCATATGGTAATTCTATGTTTAACTATCTGAGGAATTTTCAAACTTTTTCCAAGGTGGCTGCACCATTTTACATTCCCACCAGTAATGTATGAGGGTTCCAAGTTCTCCACATCCTCACCAACACTTGTTGTAAAATCTGTCTCTTATTTTAGCCATCCTAGTGGGTGTGAAGTGGTATCTCATTGTGGTTTTTATTTCATTTCCCTAATGACTAATGATGTTGAGCATCTTTTCGTGTGCTTGTTGGCCATTTGTATATCTTCTTTGGAGAAATGGCTATTCAGATCTTTGCCCATTTTTAAATTGAGTTGTCTTTTTATTAATGTTATAAAAGTTCTTTATATAGTCTGGATACAAATCCCTTATCAGATATACGATTTGCAAATATTTTCTCTCATTCCATGGGTTGTCTTTTCGCTTTCTTGATGGTGTCCTTTGCAGCACAAAATTTTTTAATTTGGGTGAAGTCTAATTTATCTATATTTTCTTTTGTCATTTGTGCTTTTGGTGTCACATCCAAGAAACCACTGCCTAACCCAAGGCCATGAACATTTACTCCCAAGTCCCATGTTTTCTTCTAAAATTTTTATAGTTTTAACTCTTACATTTTGGTCCATGATGCATTTTTTTTTTTTTTGAGGAAGATCAGCTCTGACCTAACATCCATGCCAGTCCTCCTCTTTTTGCTGAGGAAGACTGGCCCTGGGCTAACATCCGTACCCATCTTCTACTTTTTATGGGACACTGCCGCAACATGGCCTCACAAGCAGTGCGTCAGTGCGCGCCCGGGATCTGAACCTGGACCGCCAGCAGTGGAGCACGCGCACTTAACCACTAAGCCATGGGGCCGGCCCCCGATGATGCATTTTTGAGTTAATTTTTGCATACGATGTGAGGTATCATTCTTCATTCTTCATTCTTTTGAATATAAACAACCAGTTGTTCCAACACAATTTATTGAAAAGACTATTCTTTCCCTGATTGAGTGGTCTGGCACCTTATTGAAAATCCATTGACCATAAATGTGAAGGTTTATTTCTGGACTCTCAGTTGTGTTCCATTGATCTGTATGCCCATCTGTTTGCCAGTCCAGTTACCACCCTCGATTGATTGCTATAGTTTTGTAGTAAGTTTTTAAATCTAGAAGTGCGAATCCTCCAGCTTTGTTCTTTTTAAGATTATTTTGGCTGTTATGTGTGCCTTACATTTCAATACGAATTTTAGGATCAACTTCTCCATTTCTGCAAAAAAGGCCATTGGGATTTTGATAAGGATTGCGTTGATCCGAAGATGAATTTGGGGAGTACTGTCACCTTAACCATATTAAGTCTTCCAATCCATGGACACGAGCTATCTTTCCATTATTGATGGATATCTCCATGTCTTCTTTAATTTCTTTCAACGATGTTTTGTAGTTTTCAGACTGCAAGTTTTGCACTTCTTTTGGTAAATTTATTCCTAAGTATTTTATTCTTTGAGATGATATTGTAAACGTAATTGTTTTCTTAATTGCATTTTCAGAATACTCATTGCTAGTGTTTAGAAATGCAATGGATTCTTGTACACTGACCTTGCATCCTGCAACCTGGCTGAGCTCATTTATCACTTCTGACACTGGGCAAGACACCCAGTCTCAGACATTTTAGGATTCTATATGAAGATCACGTCATCTGCCTTTTTTTTTTTTTTTTCTTGACTGATTAAACTCCAGGACGATGTTTGATAGAAAGGGCAAGAGCGGACATCCTTGTCCTGTTCCCAGTCTTAGGAAGAAAACATCCAGTCTTTCACCATGAAGTATGATGTTAGCTGTGGGTTTTTCACAAATGGCCTCTAACAGATTGAGGAAGTTCTGTTCTATTCTTGGTTTGTTGAGTGTTTTATCAGGAGCAACAAACAGGTTTTAAAGGCTTTTAATAATGGCTTCAACGGTGGTAATTCAGGCAGCACAGAGATCATAAAATGCAGACGAGACCAGCTGCTTTTCTTCTCTTCGCCAATTATCCCCAGTAGGATTGGGACAGGAGAGGGCAAGGAAACATGGATTATTTGGTTTATGCAAGACACCCTGTGTACATGATATCATTCAATCATGAAGTAAATATTACTGTCACTCCCATTTTACAGAGGAGGAAACTGAGGTCTGGAGGGACTAAGTAAATTCTCCTGAAGTTTCACAATGCTAGTAAGTGGCAAAGCTGGTATTTGAACCCAGATGCCTTAACTGCAGAGCCTAAGCCTGTAACCTTTCATCTTAAATGGCTCCTTCTCATTCTCCCGGCCCCACAGGATTCTGGGTGTTTTCTATGCACTTACCGACCAAAATGGAAGTCTGGCAGGTGAGTGTGTGCTCTCTTCAGGCCCCACTGCTGACTGGCCTCATCCCAACCAGTCAGTGTCACCTCCATAAGTTCCTGTTACTCTCACTACATTTGGACCCTAATCAGTTCCTGACTCATCCCAGCTCCAAATCTCTGCCTTTGTCATGCCACCCACCTGGATTCATCTCTCCTGCCAAAATGTGACCCTCAAAGACCAGATGCAATAGTCCCTCCTCCAGGATGCCTCTCCTGTCACTCACTCACAGAAGCGACCCATTTCTCCCTCATCAAGGCTCCCACCTAAAGTGAAGACAGGGAACACATTTCTGTCTCTACTCAAGGCACTTTGTTCTTCTGCTCAAACGAGATGAGACCATTTGCTTTGTGGTTCCTGGGGAGGAAGGAGGAGCTAATCAGTGGCCAGAGCTCCCTGTCTGAGGACAGCAGAGTCTCAGAAGGCCTAGAGAGAAAGAGGATCTGATGGGTCTGTCCCTCCCTCTTCTATTCTTCCCTTATGGACTCCTTCATATCCTTCAAGATCCAGCTAAAATATCATCACCTCCAGAAACACTCAGGGAGAGGTGGTCACATTCCTCTCTCTCTTCCCGCAATTTTCTGTAATCACGAATGTAATTTTCTGTAAGTATGACTATTTCTCCAACTGTACTGGGATCTCTTGAAGGCAGAACCAGGTCTTATTCATTCCAGCAATATCCACCCCTGGGCCAGGCACAGGATCGCCACTATCAATGTTGGATGACTGGATGGCCAGATGGGAGTGTCAATGGAGGGAGAATGGATGAAAGGATGGAAATGAGGGATGTAGGAATGAGGGAAAGTGGATGAGGGGATAGATGGATGGACAAATGGAAGAGTGTATGGATGAGAGAATGGGTGGATGGGAGGGCAGATGGGATATATGGGTGGGTAAATGGATGGATGGATGGGTGGGTGGATGGATGGATGGATGGATGGATGGATGGATGGATGGATGGTTGAATGGGAGGGTAGATAGATGGGAGGGTGGATTGACTGGTGAGAAGGTCAATGGATAAGGTAAAGTAGGTGGGTTGGAGGGTAGACAGATGAGGAAAGTTGGATAAATAAAGGAGTAAATGGATGGGAAAGGGTGGATGGATGGGATAGTGGATGGGCAGGAGGATAGATGAATGTGGAGGTAGGTGGATGGATAAAAAAGAGGGTAAATTGGATTTTGGATAAATGGTAGGTGGGTGCATGGACAGAAGAGCAAATAGGAAGTTAGATGAATGGATGGATTTATGATGTGAGAGAATGGATGGATGAAGCTCTACTGGGCCGAGATTAGGCCATCTGAAGGAGATCCCTTGCTTTCCTCAACACCCTACCAGGATGACAGCATAACTAGTCCACTGCAGAGCTTGAGGTAAGAAGCAGCTGCTAAATAGTCCTATTATCACCTAAAACCAGAGCTATAGCCAGGACCTGGTATGTATTGACTAAGAGTGTGGGCTCTGTGGTCAGACCCACCTGGGTTTTAATCCCAGCCCCCATACTTCCTACCTGGTTAACCTTGTGCAAGTTCACTTCACCTCTCTGGGCCTTTGACTCCTCGTTTATAAGATGAGGCATAACACCCACCTTGCTCTGGGTAATTATGAGTATTAAAGAAGATGTAAACTATCTTAAATAGCTCCTGGCCCATAGTTAGTGCTCAGCAAATGGTAGCTGAGAAGAAATTTTAACCAACAAGATACCACCTGGTGGCAGCATCCTTAATTGCAGACAAAATACTCAGGAATATTTGGAAGGAATGAGCCAGCTTTAAGCATATTCCATACAGGAGGAAGAGCATGGGAAATGTTTTAGAGATAAGAACCTGCTGGGTATGTCGAGGGATGGGCCCAGGAGAATGGAAAAATGTGAAGCTAGTTCTTTGTGGGCTGACTGCCAAAGGTAGAAGCTGAGGGTAACACCAGCAGCATCACAAATCAGTCAGGCCGTGTTCTCACTCCTTCCTCATTAGGATGTACCAGGAGAAGGTGCGACATCACACTGGGGAAATCCAGGACCTCCGAGGTAGCATGAACCAGCTCATTGCCAAGCTCCAGGAGATGGAAGCCATGTCAGATGAGGTGAGATGCTGGCCATTCTGCCCCCAAACACCTAACCTCTCTTTGTTTGATGCCCTGTTTTCTATACCCAAAGTTTTGGTGGAGCACATCCCCCAATAACTTTCTGGAAAAGAATGAAATAAGTTATATTTATTTTTTTAGAACTTGCGTGTTTGACAATGTCTTTATTTTACCTTTGCACTTGATGATAGTTTGGCTGGGTATAGAAATCTAGATAGGAAATAGTTTCCTCTGAGAATTTTGAAGGAAGTCCACTGTTGTGTTCTAGTTTAAACTGTTGCTGTCGAGAAGTCTAACGGCACTCTTACTATGGGCCTTTGAGTGTAGTCTGTTTTTTATTCCTGGGAATTTGTAGGATATTCTTTTTGTCCCCAATGTTCTATATTTAACATGTTTGAGGGGTTGCTGAGTTTATTGAATCTATGGGTTGATGTTTTTCAATAGTTTTGGAAAATTCTTAGCTATTATCTCTTATAAGATTGCTTCTCCCCCATTATCTATCTCCTCTGCTAGAACTGCAATTACATCTATGCTAGACCTTTAGAGTGTGCTCCACATAATTCCTGTGCTATTACCTGGTTTGTTTGTTTTTTCATTCTTTTTCTCTATATGCTTAAGTTTTGATATTTTCTATTCACATTTCTTCCGGTTCACTAATACTCCTGTATTCTGTTCTGTCCAATCTACTGTTCAATCTTTCCATTAAGTTCTTAATTTCATATATTACATTGTTTAGTTCTAGAATATACGTTTGATTCTTTTTCATACATTTTAATTCTATCATGAAACTCTACAACATTTTATCTATCTTGTCCATCTTTTCCTTTATTTTATTTAACATATTGGTCATAATTATATTAAAATCCTCGTCTACTAAATCCAATAATTGGATCCTCTATGGTCTCCTTCTATTGTCTATCTTTTCTTTGGGATATCAATCATACAGTCTTGCCTCTTCATGTCCAGTAGTTTTTTAGTGTTTTCTGAACATTGTAAACAAAAGAGCTGTAGATGCTCCACATAATTATAACTTCTACAAGAGAGAGTTCCCCCTTTTCTTTGTAAGGAAGATGAAGTACACTGATCACTTCTGTGAAGACATGATTTGAGCTGGTTCAGACCTGGATGGCAATTTTTATAAGAGTTAGTCAGAGGTTTTCAGGTTAACCCTTTAGCCTCCTGCCCATGCAGCTTCAAAAATTTGGTAAATGTCTTGATGGAAAAGCTTGACCGTATGTTTGAGGCCTCTCAGGTCTCCAATTATGTCTCCCAGCCCTGCATGAGTGTGAAATCTCTGACCCCAGTGGCAGCCTTCTCTGCCAGGGGCAAGCTCGGATTCTCAGCCTCTAGTTGTGCCCATCATTTGTTTAGTGCCCCCGGGTGAAGTGCAGCTGTAGCTACTGGGTATTGATGCATCACTTCTTCTAGGGCAGCTGTTCTCAAAGTGCGGTCCCCATACCAGGCGCATCAGCATTACCTGGGAAAATGTTAGAAATTCAAATTAATGGGCCCCACCCAGACCTACTGAATCATACACTTTGAAGATGGGAACCAACCATATGAGTCTCAACAAGCCCTGCAGTGATCCTGACACATACTAAGGAGAATCACTGCCTTGGGGCTTTCATCTCTTGTTCATTTTGTTTTGGCACCTCTCCCTCAGAGATGCTTGGTTTCCTTGGCATTGTGAGACTGGGAAGTTGTGCTCTGCCGTTCAGGAGATTTCAAAGCTCTTTAGCTTCTTAGCTAGTCTTAAGTTTCAGTTAACATCTTATGGAGAAAACTGGCCATATTTGAGGCTCCTCAAGTCTCCAATTTCTTCCCCTTAGCCCTGTGACTATTAAACACTTGGCTGTTTTCTCCTTCACCAGCAGCAGCCCCTTGTCTGGCCTATGCCCAGAGCCTCAGCCCATGCCCAGAATCGTCGAATGCTCCCAAGGATTAAAAAAAAATTGTCAGCACGTTGCAGAATCATCCTCCCTTCTCTAGAGTTTTAGTCCATCTGGACCTCGTTGCTTCCATAGCTCAGTGATGACTTTAGAATGTGATTTAGTAAACTCTCTGGCTTTTTGTAGTTGTTTTCAGAGGGATCATTGGTCCTCTGCAACTCACTACATCTTACTTGGAAGCCTTACATCTTACCCTACATCTGAAATGTCATGATAGTGTGCCCACGGACTGGCCCCCTTGGGGCCTTTTCTATGGGGAATCTCACGTCCTTTAGTCCTAAGAATTAATGTCCTTTAATCATGTGATTAGATGCATGATATTCCCCCTGGTTCTGGTTGCTCTATTCTCATTTTTGAAACTCCTATTATTTGAATATCAAACTCCTGAACTAATCCTCTGGGTTTTTTTCTTTTGTCCCCATTTTCCTCTATTTGTCTTTTTGTTCTACAGTAGGGAAAATATTTTCGGCTTTATCTACCAAAACTTCTACTGAGTTTTTCATACCTGCTAAAGTATTCTGAATTCCTAAGAATTTTCTTTCTGTGCTCTGGGTATTCCTTTTCATAGAATTCTATTCTTGTTTCATGGATGCAATATCTTTTCTTACCTTCTGGAGCTCAGGCTGGTCATCAACGTCTCTGAGCCTCAGTTTCCACATCAACAAAATAGAGTCATAATCAGTGGCCCGTAACACTCTAGCTATTGTTTTAGTTACTACTGCTGCATAACCAACCACCCCAAACCTTAGTGGTGCGAAACAACCATCTGGTTATGCTCAGAGATTCTGTGGGTCAGGCACTCAGATAGGCCACAGTGGGGATGGTTTGTCCTTGCTCCATGATGTCTGGGGCCTCAGCTGGGAAGGCTTGAAGGCTGGGGGTGACCTGACAGCTGGGATTGGAATCATCTGGAGGTGTCTTCACTCATATGTCTGGAGGTTAATGCTGGCTGTCAGCTGGGAACTCAGAGCTGTTGACGAAAGTACCCAAGTGTGGCCTCTCCATGTAGCATGGGCTTCCTCACAACATGGCGGCTGGCTTCCAAGAGCAAGAGTCCCCAGAGAACCACGCAGTGCTGTATCACCTTTGAGGACTTAGCCCAGAAGTCACACATCATCCTTCTGCCATAGTCACAGACCCACTCAGACTGATGGGGAGGGAAGAGTATCAAAGTCACATTGAAAGAAGAGTGTGGAATGGGAGTTCTTGTTGCAGCCATTTTTGGAAAATACAATCTGCCACAGCTGTGAAGAGTCTAATAAAAATAATAACCAGCATTTATTGAGCACTGACTGTGCTAAGTGCTCTGCAGTCTTTATCTGGCAGTAGAGTGTAGCGGCCAAGAACCTGAACTCTGGAACCGAACTGCCTGGCTCTGCCTCTTACCAGCTGTGTGACCTTGGACAAGTTTCCCTTTTGTGCCTCAGTATTCTCATCTTTAAAATGGGGATGATAATAGTACATGCCTCCGAGGGTTGCTGTGAAGGGATAAGAGTGAACATGTGTGAAGGTGAGGACAGTCCTGGAGCATAGGAGCGGCTTTGCAAGTCTTAGCTCTAATCCTCACAACGGTGGGAGGGGGGTGTGATTATCATCCCCACCTTACCGACAAAAAAATCAAGACTTAGAGGGGCAGGAACTAGCCCAAAGCCCCACAGCAGTAAAGGTCTGTCTGACTGCAGGCCCCTTGCCCCTAACTTCACTGAGACCCCTGGGCCCACGTGTGACACCCTGTTACAGTGGGTGTGAAGCACTGAGGAAAGCAGTGGGTGGGGAGGGGGCGGCCCTGGGTCCCCTGGGCTTCCTCAGAGTGTAGTGACTGGTGGTCCTGTGCGTGGACCAGCCACAGCTTCCAGGGGCAGGGGGAAGCAGTTGGGGACAAGACGGTGTCCCGCAGCCACCTGTCACCTGGCAAACACATGTGTGGACCACGATCTGTAAGAACACACCCACACAACAGCTTCTGTTTTCTGCCTTCTCAGCAAAAAATGGCCCAGAAAATAATGAAGGTGATACACGGAGACTACATTGAAAAGCCGGATTTTGCCCTAAAGTCTATAGGTAAGCGAACTCCCTTCACCAGTCAGCCCACCTCTAGTTTCCTCAGAAACTCTTCGGAGGGTGGATTTCAGTTCTGGTCTGGTGCACCCTCAGCTGCCAGGAAGTTCATCCTCAGAGCTGACCTCTGCTCTCCAGCTGATTTTCTTGCTACAGTTTTCTCTAACGGGGGTTGAGGCAGAGAAGGGGAGGTGTGGCAAGGAAGTGCCAACCCCAGATCCCCCACCGCCCCTCCCTCCCCCATCCTCCAAACCTAGAGGTCAGCAGGGCCGTCCCTGCCCCGATGGAGGAGACTGACCACCTAAACAAACCAACACAGGCCCAATTAAAGTCAGGAATCGGTGCTTCAGAAAAATAAAGCAGGTGGCTGGGATAGAGGGGACCTGGGCAGAGGGGTGCGGAGGACACTTGGGTTGAGACCCGGTGAAGAGGGAACGGCTATGAAGGTGCCCCTGTGAGGATGCACGGGAGGAGGTGACGGGGGGCCCAGCTGACCTAGGCAACCCCCAGGCTCAACGAGATTTGGGGTCAGAGGGCGTTAGCTTGACCTCTTAGGGCCAGAGCCCCTCCTCTGTGGAATGGGGACAATAACAGCTGTAGTAATAATAACAAGGCTGACATGAGTGAGTGCAGACTCTGCTCAGGTGTCACTGGAAAACACTTTGGTGTATTAACTCATTTCAACCCCACAACAACACTATGAAGTAGATGCTATCATTACTACTATTATTGTTACTATTATTGCTCCCATTTCCCAGAGGAGAACACTGAGGTCCAGAGAGGGCCAGTGACTCATCCAAAGTGCTTGCCGGGTACATAGTCAGTGCCCAATCAGTGAGGTTCCCCTCCACCGGGCAGAAGCCGGGGTGCTCGGCTGAGACCCCCCTCCTCCCACACAGGGGCCTCCATTGACTTTGAGCAAACATCCGCCACATACAACCACGACAAGGCTCGCTCCTACTGGAACTGGATCCGTCTGTGGAATTACGCCCAGCCCCCGGACGTGATCCTAGAGGCAGGGGGAAGGGCCCAGGGGAGAGCGGCAGGGGTGTGGTCAGGGGTCTGGGGGCGGGAGCTCAGAGCAGGGGTTGGAGTGAGAGCAAAGGGAGTGGGGCCTGGGGCGGGGCAGGGGTGGGAGCAGGAGACAGAGACAGGGCAGGAGGAGGAGGAAGGGGGCAATTGACGGGGGCGGGGCGCGCTGGGAATAAGTCAGGGGGCAAGGGCAGGAGGCGAGAACAGACAGCAGGGACCACTCGGGGGCTGGGCAGGAGCCAGGGATAGGCACAGGGGCAGGGACGGCCTGCTTTGGCACTGGAAGGGACCCCACCCAGCCCTCAAGATTTGAGGGTCAGGGAGCCCTCAGGACCCCCAAGCAGGCCCCTGCCCTCAGGGGTGAGGGGAAGGCTCATCCTTGCTTCCTGAAGTCAGGGGAGCTTCCTGGAGTTGGCAGCACTCGAGCCAAGCTTTGTAGACAGAAAGGATCTGTGTCATCTGGGGGGCCGAGGAGGTCCAGGGGAGCCGGGGCAGGATGAGGAACCCGCCCTCACCCACCCCCCCAGCACAGCCCCCATTGCACCTGCCCCTTCCAGCCCAACGTGACACCAGGCAACTGCTGGGCCTTCTCGGGTGACCGTGGCCAGGTGACCATCCAGCTGGCCCAGAAGGTCTACCTGAGCAACCTGACGCTGCAGCACATCCCCAAGACCGTCTCACTGTCAGGCAGCCTGGACACCGCGCCCAAGGACTTCGTCATCTACGTGAGCTCACCGGGCGGAGCAATGCTTAGCTAAGGGCCAGCCTCCTCGCAGCGGTGTTCCAGGCACTGGGATAAACTGTGCCCGCACAACTCATGAGGCTGGATGGGCCGGACGAGGCTTTGCCAAGGCTGGGAATGGCCAGGGTCAGGGTCAGATCGCAGCCTTCGAGGGTACGGGATAAACAGCTACTCTGTTTCGTCCCAAGCTTTTCAGAGCCTATTTAGTCACCAGAAACCACTGAGCCTCCATTTTACTGATAAGGAAACCGAGGTCCAGAGAAGGGTTAGGGAAACACCCAAATCCTGCACGTCAATGACAGAGCTGGAAGTAGACCCTCAGCCTCTGACTCCCAGTCCAGGGCTCCTTCCTGTCCATTACTCTGTGCTGCAGTGGACCGGTGCCCAGAGAGGCAGGGAACTCCCATCCCGGGAGATGTGAAGTCCCGGCTGGAGAGGGGAGACACCCGCTGAAGGCCCTGCCAGTACCTGACCTTCCTCCTCGGTTCTGATCCCACAGGGCGTGGAGGGCTCCCCCAGGGAGGAGGCATTCCTGGGGGCCTTTCAGTTCCAGCCAGAAAACATCATTCAGACGTTCCAGCTCCAGGTACCTGAGAAAAGCTGCCCGTGTTGAGCACCTACTGAATGCACACTGTGTGCAGGGCTTTACCCAAGGTCCCCACTTCGTCCCCCAACAGCCCCAGGAGGTGCACAACTGTCATGAACCCACTTGACAGACGAGGAAACTGAGGCTCAGAGTGATGGACCCGCTGCCCAGGGTCGAGAGCAGGACCCTGAGGAGACCTAGCCGGCCTCCGGCAGGCCCCCATTTGCCCGACCTGCCCGGGCGCCCCCCCACTGCGTTTCCTCCTGGGGACAGCAGACGTTGAGCAGGACAGGCCCGTTGGGCTGGGGTTGCTGGCTTCAAACTTAGAGGCTCCACACTGGGAGGCCCCACAATCAGCACCTGGCCCCACCTGACCCCGAGGCCTGGAGAGGCAGGAGCTGAGGACAGAAGTAGGACTGGAGGGGGGGCTGCTGGAATGGCCCTGAGACTTGGTGAGATGTCTAGCCTGGCAATCAGGCCGACAGTGGCCCAATACCGACCCAGCCACAAATTCTGCGTGATCTGGGCCATTCCCTTCCTCTTTGGGCCTCAGTTTCCCCTTCAGTTAATCCCTGGGAGGTTGAGACCATCCAGGAGACCTCAGAGGCCAAGGCCCCCCTTTTCGCACTGGGAAGGGAGCGTAAAAACACAGGCTCCATCCCCTCTCGAGGGGCAGAAAGGGGAGAGGCTGCACAGACCGAGCCTCCACTATGTGCCCCAAGATCTGCTTTCGTGCTCACAGCAACCCTGGGAAGCAGATATTACCACTCCCATCTCACAGAGGGGGAAATTGAAGCCTAGAGAGAGGGAGTGGTCTGCCCAGGGTCCCACAGCGTATACGTGCCAGGGCCCCACGTCTGGGACAGCTTCCCAGTCACAGTATGTCTGTCCTTCTGGCCTCAGCACCTTCCATCCCCGCCCCAGAACGTCAACTTGCTATGTGGCCTTGGGACAGTCCATTCCCCTCTCTGAGCCTCAGTTTCCCCACCTGTGAAATGGGTCCCTTCCACTCACAAACGCCCCTCTGGCAGACCGAGTGGGGGCCCCTGGGGTGAGGCCCCATGTCTGTGACCTTCTCTTCCAGAACCAGCCCGCTCGGAATTTTGATGCAGTCAAGGTGAAGATTTCAAGCAACTGGGGGAATCCGCGATTCACCTGCTTGTACCGCGTGCGCGTGCACGGCTCTGTGACCCCGCCCAGAGAGCCGCCCAGCTAGAGCCCCTGCCCCGAGAGAGATTAAAGTTTATTCTTCATGCCTCAGCCCAAGTCTGTGCGTCTTTGGCCCCAAAGAGTGAGAGAGGGTTAGCATTTGACATCTGAGGACACGGTTAGCAATTATTGATCACGATTATTGATGCTGGGCACCCTGGCACCCTCACAACAGCCCCATGAGGCCCCATTTCACAGGGGAGAGTGAAGGCTCCAAGCAATGAGGTGACCTGCCAGAGGTCACAGCCAGTAAAGGGTGGCACCAGGCTTCAAACCCAGGCAGTCTGACTGGCCTCACGTTGAGCTCTGCCCCTGACCCAGGTATAACCTTGGACAAGACCCAGCCCTTTCAGGGTCTCAGTCTCCCCGTCTGCACAATGGGGATGGGATTATGACTGTTGTATCAGATGAGATGGGAAATGGGAAGTCCCATACCTCCCCACCTTGGAGTGTTTCAACATCATAACAGACAATTTACTGTGTGGCATTAGGCAGGACACATGCCCTCTCTGGACCTCAGTTTTTCCAAGTATAAACATTTCTGTTCCATTTTGTGCATCAAAGAACAATATCAACAAAGTAAAAGGCAACCCACAGAATGGAAGAAAATATTTGCAAATCATATATCTGAGAAGGGATTAATATCCAAAATATATAGAGAGCTGCTAAAACTCAACAACATAAAAAAACAACCCGATCAAAAATGGGCAAAGGACTTGAATAGACATTTCTCCAAAGAAGGTATACAAATGGCCAACAAGCAGATGAAAAGATGCTCAACATCACTGATCACTAAGGAAATGCAAATCAAAACTGCAATGAGCTATCACCTCACACTCATTAGGATGGCTGCTATCAAAAAAAAAAACCACACACAGAAAGTAATGTGTTGATGAGGATGTGGAGAAATTGGAATGCTTGTGCTCTATTGGTGGGAATGTAAAATGGTACAGCGCTGTGGAAAACAGTATGGCAGTTCATCAAAAAATTAAAAATAGAATTACCATATGATCCAGCAATCCCACTTCTAGGTATGTTCCCAAAGAATTGAAAACAGGGTCTCAAAGAGATATTTGCACACCCATGTTCCTAGCAGCATATTCACAATAGCCAAAATGTGGAAGCAACCCAGGTGTCCATCGATGGATGAATGGATAAACAAAACGTGGTATATGCACACAATGGAATACTACTCAGCCTTAAAGTGGAAGGAAATTCTGACATTGGGTACAACACTGATGAACCTTGAGGACGTTATGCTAAATGAAATAAGCCAGCCACAAGAAGACAAACAAGGTATCATTCCACTTATATGAGGTACCTAGAGCAGTCAAATTCATACAGAGTAGAGTGGTGGCTGGCAGAGGCTGGGGGTAGGGGGAATTGGGAGTTAGCATTTTTTTTTTTTACATTTTATTGATTGATTGATTGATTGATTGATTGATTTTTATTTATTGCAGTAACATTGGTTTATAACATTGTATAAATTTCAGGTGTACATCATTATACTTCTATTTCTGCATAGATTACATCATGTTCACCACCCAAAGTTAGCATTTAATGGCTACAGAGTTTCAGTTTTACAAAATGGAAAGAGTTATGGTAATGGATGGTGGTGATGATTGCACAATTTTTTTAATGTATTTAATACCACTGAACTGTACACTTAAAAATGGTTAAGATGGTAAATTTTGTTATATGTATTTTACCACAATAAACAAAATTGAAAAAAGTTATAGAATACCTTAAATCCTGTAAAGGAGAAAATCTAGGATACTTTGGAAACATTATAAGAAAATCCTATAAATTCTGATAGCACGCTCCTATTACTATTAGAAACGCAGATGTAAATTTTTTTAAGTTTCTGTTCCCCAAACGAGTCAACCATATTTTGCGTGCGTGATCTTTGCTGTAGCTGAGTCCCCCCTGTTCCAGGATTCACTTGAGAGCTTACAGAATTGCTAAAAAGAAGTATCTCCTGCCAGTGTCTACAGTGACTCGGCCCACGGAGCTCTCAGCACAGAGCATGGCACAGTAGGTGCTGGGTAAATGATCACCAAGGTTACTGTCGACCTCCGGCGAGTGATAGGAGGCCCAGGCCTCCAGGAGGGGGTGACGCCGCCCCTAAGCAGGGTCCCAGAGCGGGGCAGGCTGGCCAAGCAGGAAAAGGCCCAGGAACTGGAGCCTGCAAGGGGCAGGCAAGTGGAGACGCTGACAAGGGGCATTAGTAGGGCGGATAAATCGGAAATACACTTGTCTCCTAGGAGGGCACCCTAGGAGAGGACAGGGCCCTGTCCTGCTGCAGAGTCCACCCCTCTGGCCATCTGCCAGGCTTTCTCAGCAGCCCCTGGGGGCCCTCCAGTGCCCGGCCCCAGGGCCTGCCCTTCGATGGTCTCTATGGTGGAGTGTGCTTCAAGGCGTCACCTAGTATTCCTGCCACTCCCGCCTCCTCCCAGCAATCAGTGGACCTGGGAGCCACACACGTCCAGCCTGGCGTTATTTCCATAGTTTTTATGTGAAACATTCTTGTTATTAAAAAGCCGAACCATGCTGATGTTTGATGAAAAGCAAACCCAGAGACACCCCACCTCTCCCCTAAATCCATGTTTTCTCCCCATCATCTGTCTTTTAACTTTGTTTAAAGTGTCTTTTGTTCAAAAGATTTTTTTGAAAATGTTATGTAGTTAAATCAGTCTTTTCTTTTATATCTGTTAAGTTGTATACATTGTCAGGAAGGACCCACCCAGTTCCAAAATTATAGAAATATACTCCTATATTTTCTTCTACTAATTTTATAAAACATATACATAATGTATTATGTACAATATATATATACCTACACACTATGGATATGGATATAGATATATGCTCTTTAGCACATACACACAAGATTTAGATGTATAAAAGCTCTTTAATGCACCTGGAATTTATTTTTGTGCATGGTGTGAGGTAGGGATCTATTTTAATTTTTGCTAAATTACTACCCAAAGGCCACAATATGGTACCATTACAGAATAGTCCATCTTTCCCCATAGCATGGAAACACTGTCAATGCCCAGCTTCTGGTCTTTCCATGTCATTGAGGCCCTGTCTCGTTCTGCACAAACACCACACTCTCTGAGGTAGTCTAGTTACTTTGGAATATGTGCTGGTTTGTGCCCTTTATTTCTCCATTTCCGAACATTCTTGGCTGTTCTCAGACACCTTCTCTTCCAGGCAAACTTTAGAATGAGCTTGTCAAGTTGCATTTTTTAAAAGTTGGACTTGCACTGGTTTTATGGATTTGTGTATGGAGAATAAATCTCTTGGCCACGTCAGTTCATTCTTCCTGGAACATGGAACCCTCTCGCCATATCTTCAAGTTTTCCTTCGATATCTCTAGTAAAGTGTCATCGCTTCTTCATATGATTTTCTTGTCAGATTTAATCCTGGATGTTTTACCAGTTTTAGGGTGATTATAAATGGGATCCTTACCCTCAGTGACATTTTCTATGGCCAGGGCTGCTGTCTGACACTCATGTGGCACTCACCCCTCCTCAGGTCCCCACCCTCTTGAGGGTTCAAGTAAATTCTCCCGAGTGTTCCAGGTGGACACTCATATCATCCACAGGCATTCCATATTGCACAGGTGTGTTCACACCCATCACCACATCTGCTCACTATGAGATGGAGCATCACCACAGACTGGAGGAAACTGAGGCACGGAGAGGTGGGGCAACTTCCCAAGGTCGCACGGTGGGTTGTGGCGGAGCCGCAACCACAACCCAGACCTGCCAGGTGCCAAAGTGCTTGCTCTCACCTCCAGCCCTTCCCACAGTCATTTCAGATTCCAGTAGGTTCACATGGACCGACAGGGAACTGTGAGTGGACAGCAGGATTCCTCGGTTCTGTCCCAGCTGCGCCCTGGAGGCAGCCTGATGGCCCCACCCCTACCCCAGGGCCACTGAGACAATCACGCAGACAACGCAGGGAAAGGGGCAGAGCCTGGTAGGCGCTGCATCAATGCGGAGTCTTATTCTTCATGGAGCACCCATTGCATGAGGCTCGGCCCCCTGCCCCGATTATCAGGCTCCCCTTTACTCACCATGGATCTCTCCTTCACCCACCCCATACGTGTCCCCCCACCCTCCACAGCCCCTGTCCTCCAAGGTCAAGAAGCCCTGGGTGTTACAGCTCACAGTGCACAGTTTACCCTCTGCACAGACAAGGAGACAGGCTCGAGAGGTGCCCGGTCTCACCCTAGGCCCACGACAGAAACCTACTCAGCCAGCAGGGGCAGAGGCCTGCTCCTGCCCAGGAGGGGCTCATTTTGGGGGCAGCATCCTGTAGGAGAACAAAAGTTGCCCCTAGCCCTCACTCCCCTACCCCCATTCCAGGTCCACAACACACAAGGCTGGCCGCCTGCCCGCCATTGAGGCCACCCACCGGACTGGAGCAGAGGAGTGGGCGACAGGCCAGGGTGGGAGTCAGCTCTCTGCGGCGACCAAGACAGAACCGGAGGTACAGAGCGCCAAACCCCGCCCCCCTCAAAGCCCCCAGAGTGGCGCCTTCAATAATCCTACCTCAAGCCCCAGGATTTTTGATAATCCTGCTAATCCCTGGGTGCCAGGCCTGGTAGAGCTGGGGCAGGCAGGCGGGGCCCGGCTCCTCTGAGATTCAGAGACCCCTGGACCAATGATGAGACAAAGCCCTGGGCCCCATCCCTGCCCTGTGCTCCCTCCCTAGGTGACCTGGAGGGAGTCACTCTCAGCCTCAGTTTCCCCTACGAACCCAGGAGATGCTAGTCCTCATCTCCTGGCCAGAAGCGGACTGAGGCCCCCGAGATCTTGGTGTGAAAGTCCCTTGTTGACTGTGGCAATGGATATGAGCCCCTCACACACAAAGTGAGGGAAGTACCACATTCTTTATTTCTCTAATCAAACCCAGGTCCAAGCCCCCACACACCCAGGGCAGCGGGGAGTCCCACAGTGGTTGTTTTTCAGGTCGCACCCTCCCAGGGCTCTGGGGATGACTCAGCCCTGAAGAGGAGGGGCCAAGGCTGCTGGTGGCCATGTGTCATGGTCATAGCCAGGGAGCCTAAGTTCGAGGACCCCCATCCAACCTCTTCTTGACCATGGGGCCCAACGGCTTATGGGAAGCTCTAGGTGGCCTGGAAGGCTGGCTCAGACTCTGGGGTCCCCAGAACCCCCACACCCTTCCTGGGTCTGTGGACACACAGAAGCTGCTCCCGCCCCTCAATGCTGGCAAAGAATCTCCTGCTCTATTCAGTTCTCAGGCGCTGGCCCTGGGCCAGTTCCCTGGGGCTCGCGCTCCAGGAGGGATCTGACTGGAGAAGGAGGGGCTGGGCCCGCCTCCTGCCCCGGGGTCCGTGAGCTTCTGCACCCCCCACAGTCCAGAGTCCTTTGATGCGTTTAGGTTTGGCACTGGGTCTGGAGTGGGGCAGGGGCCTCGTCACCCCCCAGGGCTCAGAATATCAGAACTGGCCAGTGACCGCTTCCTTCTTGCCCTGCCAGCTTGTCCACCGTCAATGGCACCAACTAGCATGTGGCCAAGTGAGAGCGTCACCTCCAGAAGTCCCCTCTAGGACAGGACAGAAGTTCCTGGATGGCCCTTTCCAATTAGCACAGACATGCCAGGCGTCATTCCAGGAGGCTCTGAGACCCTGGGCTTTGCAAGGAGGATGAGCAATAAAAATGACAAATAACAGCGCCCTTCACAGAGGGCTCACCCTGCTGGGCCTGGAGCTAGGTGCTTGCTGTCTGTTCCCACGTCCACTTCTCCCGGCAGTCCTATGAGGGAGGTGTGACCGGAGGAAATGAGGGGGTGTGGCCTGCGTATGGTCACACCACTCGCTTGTGAGCTGCAGAGCTGGAATTCAAGGCTGGGCTCCCTCTGGAGTTCCTGCTGGTGGGGTGTCTGCGAAGGAAGGGCTGGTAGGGATAGGGGTCGGTGGCTGTGGATCCACAGGGAACTCAAGGCAGGAGGTGTTGGGGCCCCTGCAAGCTGGCATGGCTAGGTCTCTCCTGCGGCCTCTGTGAGGAGCCAAGGGAACACGGCTGCTCAGCCTGGCACCTCCCCATCCCACATCACTCTCCTGGGCAGAGCTGGGCCAGAGCAGGAGGCAAACGTGGACACCACTCAAGGAAGGACTTTCTGGCAGTCCGACTCTGCAGGAAACGCGCCCCCTGTTCCAGGAGGTGTGTAAGCCCGGGGGGAGGGGGTTACTGAAAAGCCCAGGATTCGGTGGATTCTCTAACCTGGTTTTAGAGGCAGCTCCTTCCTCCTCCCTGAGGGGTCGGTCCTCAGCCCTGGATTGTCTACCAAGTGCCACACACTGGGACGTTGGCATTTCATACTTGAATAACCAGGAGGGGCTGCCTTGCTTTCCAGATGAGGCTTGAAGAGATTTAGCCACTGGCCCATGGTCACCTAGCCAGCACGGGGCAGAACCCAGGGGGGCACCCAGGAGTGCTGGGGGTGGGGACAGCCAGGCACAGGGTCCGCCTTGCCTGGGCGCAAATCCAGCTCTGGCTTCCGTGCTGGGTGACCTTGGGCAAGTCATTTGCCCTCTCTGAGCCTCTACTCTCTTCTGTAAAATGGGGGAAAGTCCGCCCACCTCACTGGGAATTCAGTGGGACTTGCAGTGCACAGGCCTCAGGACAGAAACCAGGGAGTGGAGCACGACGCCTTCCTTCCCTGCACTCCGGCTCCTGCACAGCAACACATCCCACCGCCTCCCCCTCCTGAACCCTTCTAGCCCTCTGCATGTGGTTCCACCATCATGCTCGGAGCAACCTCCCCGCTGGCCCTGCTCCTATCTGACCACGTCGCTTCCCAGCTCCAAACCCTGCGACGGCCCCCCATCTCACTCGAGTACCCTCCAGACTCCCTTTTGTGATCCACAAGGCCCCGCCTGCCTGGCCAAACTCCCGTCCTCTGCTGCTCCCCCGCCTGCTGTTCCTTGAACGCTGGCCCCACTCCCACGGCAAGGCCTTTGCCTCAGCTGCGCCCCCGCCTGGAACTCTCTTCCCCCAAACGTTCACCTGCCTGGCTCCTCCGTCCTGCAGGTCTCTGCTCAGACATCACCTCCTCAGAGAGGCCTTCCCTGATCACGCGTCCTTATTAGCTCCCTGTCACCTCCCAGCCGGTCGCCTGGTCGATTGTCTTTCCCACCTCCTGCTTGATCTGTCTCTTAGCACTTAGTGCTTGATCAGACGTTATTTGATTATTTTCACTATTCTCCCTTGTTTGCTACACGTGAGGTCCCCGGGGGCAGGCACCATGTTGGTCTCATGCCCTGCTGTGTCCCCAGAGCCTGGCATGGAGCCTGTCACATGGCAGGTGCTCCATCGACACAAGCCGGGTGAGTGAACAGCACACAAGAGGGGTGCAGACACCCTGAACTGCCCGGCTGGAGACAGCACAGGCTCAGACTCTCGGCATCAGGGAACAAACAGGGCGTTTATTTGCAACACAGCGTTGATGTAGCCTGAGGCCGGGTAAGGGTGGGCAGGGCCTGGCACCACCTGGCCGCCCCCAAGTTGCTGAGTCTGGAGTCGAGGTCCCACCAGCCGCACTCCCTGGAGAATATGACGGCTCACTCACAAATGGACAGGAGGGGGACAAGGGCTGGAAAGCGGGAGGATTAGGGTCCAGCCAGGTCCCTCTCTGGGCCTCAGCTTCCCCGTCTGCACAATGGGTGCGCTGCCTCCTGCCTTTTGGCCTCGTCTGGTTGGGGAGAGGTAGGAAAGGCCTTTGGAGAAGCAGAATGCCGCCACTTCTCATCTAGGAGAGCTGAGGCCCCGCAGGCCCAGGCTCTAAGAGAAGAGCCCCACGCTCCTGAAAGCAGGCAGGCCGGGAGTCAGAGGGTGCCAGGCCACGGGGGCTGACTTGGACAACCTTCATAGTGACGGCACCAGCTCGATATCCCAAACATCGGGCAGAGGGATCCACAGCACCAGGCAGCCCGCAGGGGTCGGGTGTTGGTGCAGCCCAGGCCCAGCTGCCCCTCCTAGCTCCCGACAGCTCCATCCTACAAGTGCCCGTTTATCTAATGACCACCTCGCCTGCTCCATCCCCTCCCGGACCCACCGTCTCCTGTGCCCGAAGGTCTCCGCGTGTGCTTGGATTTCATCTGCCTTGTCAACATCTCCTGTCCCCAAACCAGTCGAGAGAGGTGGGGGGTTACCCAGGCCTGTGTCTTCTCTAGCTGGGGGGTGGGGGGCATAACGAGGGGAGGGGCCACGAGGGTCCCCCATTAGTCCTGCTGAAAGGTAGAATAGTGAAGTGATGGAGACGGAAACTTAGAACCCGCTCCTCCCCTGTCTGAGTGAGCCGTGACACCCCACTGACCCCCAAAACGTTCCAGGCACACAGCCAAGCCGGTGAGATGGGAAGTGGCAGGAGGGACAGGGTGACAATTTCTGCAGAGACCTGGGGGCAGGAGACGGTAAAGAGATTTCCTATATTTTAACTGTTTCCATGCTAAATTGTATTATGGGGCAGAAGGCCAAAATTATGCTAATTTTGTAAGAGAACCGGAGCTTCTGTTGAGCTCCTTTGAGCTACACCCCCAGGGGCGTCGGCAGGGTTCCCTGCCCACCTTCAGGGATGCAGAGATCCAGCCCACACCTGCCACCCTTCTTACCACCAGCCAGTCATCCCTCCCTGCCCTCATTAGCTGGGGGACACCGGCCAACATCTGAGGGGCACCAGGTCCAGGCTCTGTCCTGGCATTCACACCAGGCCAGGCTAACTCACCTCCCTTTCTTGAGTCCAGAGGCCGCAGGCCCTTTTGGGAGGTGCCCCTTCCCCTGTGTCACCCTCTCTCCTGAGAGGAGCTGCCTCAGAACAGCCTGGGTGTTGGAGCCCCCGCCCTCACTCAGACACTGCTTGCTGTGTGACTGAGGGCAAGTCTCAACCTCTCTGAACCTCAGTTTCCATTCAGGTGATTAGAGACTCTGGGAGCAAGGAAGAGGCGAGCTCTGGCCTTGCTAGGCTTGGAGCCAGCCCCTCAGAGCCCCAGGGAACAGGGGACAGAAAGCTGGCAGCCTCCTGGTAACAACAACGAGAGATGGCTCCCTGGGTGACTGTGATGGGCTGAGCCTGTCGCCTGCCTGATCTCCCCATCCCAGGAGGGCAGTGCCTCCACTTTCCCCCATTTGACAGATGAGGCCACTGAGGCCCAGAGAGGGGCGGTAACCTGCCCATGTCACACAGCAAGTCAGGATTTGGACTCAGATCAGTCAGGCACCAAAGCTGGTGCTCTTAAGCCACAGAAAGACCCAGAGCCCCCACCCCCAAACCACGTGAGTGGCATCAGGACGGGACCCTCCATCCCCAAGGCGTCTATACCTGCAGGGGGTAGGGTATTCAACCGCCAGTCATTTATCCCCATTTTATAGATGTGGAGGCTCTGAGAGGTTCAGACACCTGCCCAGGGTCACACCAGGAGTGAGCAGAGAAGCTAGGATTTGAACCAAGTCAGTCCAACTCTGGAGCCCCCGTGTCAATTCTCCTGGGCACCAGCTCAACCCTGAGACACTACTGTTCCAGGGTCCTTCCTGGACCTTGATCCCCACCCCCAACACCTGTAACCCCTTAGAGAGCCAGACAAAACCCACATAACCCCTCTGAGCCTCAATTTCCTCATCTGAAAGAGAGGGAATATAAAAATACCTATGGAGGGAGAGTCCATATGTGTTCACAGTTGAGGATAACAGGTGGGTTTTCCTCCCCTAACTATGTCCCTTCCTGGGACCCCCTCCCTACTTGGGGCAGCCTCTCCCATCTCTGCCTCAGCCTCTAGACACCCAAAACCTTTCATCTCCTCCCAACCTCCCAGGCAGAGCTCCAGAGCCCGCTCACCAAGGCAGGGGGTATCCTGAAGATGACTTTCTTGAGTGAGCCACAGTCAGGGGACTGTTGGGGACAAGCCACTGTCACTGCCTGCAGGGCCCAGGCTCTCCTGGCTCAAACCCACATCCTGCCCTTTCCCAGGCAGGAAGATGGGGTCCCTGGCCGCAGCGACCCCTGGCCCTGGCTAGGAAGGTCGTCTGACTCCGTGGGCCCCACTGCAGCCACTCCATTGGGCAAGTCTGTGAGCCACCTCTCCTCCTAGTAACTTAACAGTTCTCTTTAATTGACTGTTTTTCTTTTTACTTAAATAAATTTGTTTTTAAAGGGAAAGTAGCTGCCTAATGTGAATGGAAAATCAGAATCATTCTCCAGAAATAAAAAAATGACTGAAGAGTTAATAAACTTCCCCCAAAATGTAATTAAATTGTAGCTGGATGCTGAAGGCCCTGACCTGTGCTCGGTCTCTCTCCCTGGCTCTCTGTGTCTGGCTCTATTAAAAAGAACAAGTAGTGAACATCAGAGCTGTTTTTGGAGAATTGTCAGCACCGAACATAGACTCTCTTTTCAGTTTTCATGAGAAGGACTAAAAGAAAATTGAAAATTGATACCTCCAGCTCTTTTGATCAGGGAAAAAAAGAGAAGATACAAATTACCAATATCAGAATTAAAATGGAACACCACTACAGAGCCTACAGACATTAAAAGGAAAATGATGGAATATTATGAACTTTATGCCAATAAATTCAACAACTTAGATGAAATAGACAAATTTCTTCAAAAACCTAAATGATCAAAACTGACTCAAGAAGAAATAAAAAATATGAATAGTCTTTTATCAAAGAAATTGAATTTCAAGTCCAGATGTTTTCACTGGTGAAATCCAGCAGCCATTTAAGAAAAAAATACCAATTCTACACAGATCTTTTTTTTTTTTTTAATTTATTTTTTTGTGAGGAAGATCAGCCCTGAGCTAACATCTATGCTAATCCTCCTCTTTTTGCTGAGGAAGACCGGCTCTGAGCTAACATCTATTGCCAATCCTCCTCCTTTTTTTTTTCCCCCAAAGCCCCAGTAGATAGTTGTATGTCATAGCTGCACATCCTTCTAGTTGCTGTATGTGGGACGCGGCCTCAGCATGGCTGGAGAAGTGGTGCATCGGTGCGCGCCCGGGATCCCAACCCGGGCCACCAGCAGCAGTGCGCGCGCACTTAACCGCTAAGCCACAGGGCCGGCCCCTACACAGATCTTTTAACACATCTTTGAACAAAAGAAAAGGAAATATTTGTTCTGTACATCAGTTGTTATTTAACCCCATGTCCATCCAAAACCACCTCAAATACCACGTATGGTTCAAGGTCCTCACTGTGGGAAACAGTGAGCTAATTCGAGCCCTACACGGCAAACTGAGGCCCAGAGAGGAGCAGGAGTTGCCTAAGGACACCCAGCATGTCTGTGGCAGAAATGAGCAGGAACCCAGGCCTCCTTGGGCCTTTTCTTCTTGTAATTCTATCACTGAGATAAGGATTCAGGAACTCTGAAAACTGAACATGCTTAACAGTCAAATCCTGTCCGGGCCTCGATGCTAACAGGTTACACCAGAGGCAATGCTCAACCTCTCTGTGCACCACAGAGTAACTGTGTCCCTCTTTGGGTATATGGGCATTCCAGCCGGGGGGTGGAGGGCAGGGCAGGGAGGCAGGGTGCCACAGCTCCCCTCTGAGCCTCAGTTTCCCAATCCATAAAATGGAGCAGTTATTTTGCCTGGCAGGGCTGCTCTGAGGCACAGACGAGACTACAGCCATTAGGCCGTGTGCAGAGGCACAGTGTTCTCAGCAAACACAGAGGGGCATTGGCAGGGCCATGTCATGCCTATGGCTCCACGTCAATTCCCTGCCCTTGTGGGTCCAGCCCTGGTGGTGCCCCATCTGCTTGCCCTCCCTATCTTGATTGAATTCTTTCCAAAAAGGATGTGGCTCCCCCGGCCACAGCGAGGAGATGTTAACTCCTTCCCTGCTAAGCCATGGGCCGTCTTCCACCCTCGCACCTGAGCTCTGCTTCTAATGTGTCTGTGCTCTGCGGTCCACACACCCCTCCTCTCAGCCTCCAGCTTGTTGCCTATAATAACAATGATGATCATAATAAAAACTACAGCTACTGGGCATCTGGTACCTTCAGAGAACCAAGATAATGTGCCTCTGCAGCCAGGCTTCTTCCTGGGTTTGAATTCCAACCCCGTTACGAACCTATAGGACCCTTCTCTGGGCCTCAGTTGTCTTATCTACAGATTGGGATAATATTAGCACCCACTTCTTACAGTTGCCGTGAGGATTAAAAGTAAAGACTTGAGGGGCTGGCACAGTGGCATAGTGGTTAAGTTTGCACACTCTGCTTCAGTGGCCCAGCGTTCACAGGTTCGTATCCTGGGTGCGGACCTACACACCGCTTACCAAGCCAGGCTGTGGCAGGCATCCCAAATATAAAGTAGAGGAAGATGAGTATGGATGTTAGCCCAGGGCCAATCTTGCTCAGCAAAAAGAGGAGGATTGGCAACAGATGTTAGCTCAGGGCTCATCTTCCTCACCAAAAAAAAAAACTAAACACTTGAGAACAGTTCCTGGCACATCGTAAGTGCTCAATAAATGTCAGTCATTATTATGACTGCAGAGGCAGGATAGCAGGCTGCTTAGGAGTAGGGCTACTTCCCAGCTGTGTGGCCTTGGGCCAGTTACCCAACCCCTCTGGTTGTGAGGGTTGAATGTGGTCATGCCTGGCACAAAATAACTACTCAATAAAAAGCTATTACTTTTCCAGACATGGCGATGATCTCATTGAACTCTCACACCTCATGAGGCTTGTTCTGCCCTGCCCCAGCAGTGGTAAGGTGCTTATGAATAAACCGTTATTGACTGGCTTCCTGTCTCCCCTCCAAACAGAGACACTCAGGAACCAACTTCAGAGCAGAGTTGGCCTCTCAGGGGCTAGGCAGCACGGATGGCTGAGTTTAACCTCAAGTGTCAACTGGGATTGATTGGAAGTGGCTGGCTGGGATAGGATTCTGAAGCTACATCCAAGCTCAGCAAGAAAGGGCATGATCACTTAGTGATGTCTGCCACGAGCAAGAGGTGGCAGGGAGGTGGTACACATGCCATCTATTTGCCCTCCTTCACCCTGGAGCAAATAAAATTTAAAGGGCCCCCTCGACTTTAATATTTCTTAATTCTGTGTGTTAAGTAGTGATTGAGGGGCCGGCCTGGTGGCGAAGCGGTTAAGTGCGTGCGCTCCGCTGCAGCGGCCCAGGGTTCGCCGGTTCAGATCCCAGGCACCCACTGACGCACTGCTTGTCAAGCCATGCTGTGGCAGCATCTCATATAAAGCGGAGGAAGATGGACACGGATGTTAGCCCAGGGCCAGTCTTCCTCAGCAAAAAAAGAGGAGGATTGGCAGATGTTAGCTCAGGGCTGATCTCCCCACAAAAAAAAAAAAAAGTAGTAGTGATTGGAAAAAGGGTGGGAAAAGAAGTTTCAGTCCAGTAGCTCCTGTGACTAAGTGGCTGAAGAGAGAATGGAGGCTGGAGTGGCCAGACAGGATGGAGGCTCCCAACTCGAGTCCTCAAATCAGAGGCCAGGTCTTGGGCCTCAGACCCCTGCAGCCCCCTCTGCCAAGGAAAGGGCTCATGGAATGGCATCTCCATTCACCAGGACTTCCCCTCCACCCACTCCGCACGTGCCCTCGCCCCAAGGTAGGAGCCCCAGCCCGACGTCAGGGGGACAGACACCCTCTCAGAGAAAGTGAGTGACTCGCCCAAGGTCACCCGGCACACTGGAAAGCTTGAACAGCACCGTGAGGCAAGAGGACACTCCTCTTTCCCTGGCCTTTGACCTTGCCTGCTATGACAGGTGGGAGTCCCCTGTCACATGGTCCCTCAACTTTTCTGCCTGTCTCCAGCGTTCAAGGGACCCCACCCAATTACAGCACCCCCAAATCCTGAGCACCTTGGCCCAGAAGTAGCAGAAACACCTCATATCTCTGGTCGGAAACATAGCTCTGACACTTCCTGGCTCAGTGACCCTGGGCAAGTCATCATCCTATTTGAGCCTCAGTTTTCCCATCTGTTAAATGGGGATAGAATGACCTACCTCACAGGAACAGTGTGAGAAAATGTGTGCCAAACATCTGGCAAATTGGAGGGTTTCTTCCTCACCTGCCCACCCCCTCCCTCACCCCCCAGCAACAGGCTCCAACGAGAAGAACTAGTTTCTCCACCAACCCTCACTCTCCTCGGCAAGCCCACCTCCTCTCCCTGAAGGAATGCCCTCCTCTGTGTCTTTGAAGGGGGCTAGGGCCTGTGACGGGATCTTGTTCCACCAGGGGGTGCTCCCTCCCAGCAGGAGCGCCCTAAGGCCTTGTCTCTGTTCAAGGATTCGCCAGCTTTCCCAGGTGAAAAAGCTCATCGAATGTACCCATCAATTGTGAGACACATCCCAATCCCTGAAACCTTTTTAAATTGTTTTTTTAATACAACTTTAAAATAATGTCTGAGAATTGAGGAAATCTGATAATGTTAAAAAGCTCTTGAAGTAAAAATGAAAAAAAAAAAAAAGAGGTTTTGCAGGAAAAGCAGCCCAGAGCAGCCTGAGCTCGTCTCCTGCGCACCTCAGAGGCTCCCACAGCCAGCTCCCGCCATCGGTGTCTGCGGCCCTCTGGTCCAGGCCACCCAAGGCGCCCCCACCCCCGCCCCTCGCCCCCACCCCTGGTCTTCCAGGACCACTCCCGTCTCCACGGTCCATCCCCACCAGGCAGCCAGAGCAAGCTGTCAAGACACCAGCTAGATGGTGGTGCACCTTTTATTAAAATGCCCTTGGGACTCCCAAGAGAAAAAAGCCCTGTGTGACCTCCCCTCGGGCCTCTCCCCCACGCTCCTCCCTCCCTCTGTCCATCCACTGAGCCACTCCGGTCTCCTTGCCGCTCTCTGAAAATGCCAATCCATTCCTACCTCAGGGCTTCTTTCCTGGCTGCCCCCTCTGCTGGAAGACACCCCCACCACCGCCCCCCACAGCGACCTGCTGGCACTGGACTGGACACAGCTGTCACAAAGCCAAGACACTGTCCAGTACAACAGCGCCCTGTGACTGTGGCCGGGCATCTCCTCTCCCACCCCCAGGCTGCCGCCTCAGGTGAGGGACTCCTGAGGGATGCGTGCATGTCCTGGACACCGACGGGGCCGTCCCCACGGGCCAGCTCAGCCACACAGACCACCCAGCAGCCACCACTTCCTCATGGGCCCCTCGGCTGCCTAGAAGGGCCCGCCTGCCAGTCAGGCCCTCAGAACAATGGGACCCCCGGTCTGGCTCCCAGGCCCTCCTCATTGCCCAGACCTTTGCCCCTTGTTCCCCACCACCTGCCAATCCAAGACCTACCCATCCCTCCAGACCCCATCAGGACCTCCTCAGCATGGAGTCCAGAAAGAAGCCCAGACACCCAGAGCCAGGCGGGACCTCGAGGCCCTGGCCCGCTGTCCCTTCCCCAGCAGCTCCACCAGAGGCTTGGGGCTCACAGACAGGATCTGGGCTCCCGCCCTGGGGAGGGACACTCCAAAATCCAGCCAGGGCTGGAGAATAGAGGACACACAGCCCAGAGGAGGGAAAACCAAGGCGAGATCAACCTCAGAAGCCCTCCTGGGGAGCTCAACTAATAGTCATGAGCATTTATTGGACAAATAGTTATCCAGCACCCGCGATGTGCCAAGCACAGGCATGGGAACTATGAACAAGACAGACATGGTCCTGCCCTGGGGGAAGGGGGCACAGTGACAAACAGATGCAAAAAAAAAATACCGTGAGGAGAACAAAGTGGGGCAGGGGGTAGAGAGTGCAGGGACGCTGGGCATTGAGGGGATATCTGAGCAGGGCACGAAGGAGAGGCCATTCAATTTGGGGGAAGCTCTTCTCAGGCAGAGGACAAAGATCTTGGCTGGCTCTGGGCTTAAAGGTCCCCTCCTCCAGGAAGCCGTCTCGGATTGCTTCTCCTAGTCCCCACTGCATCCTGTCCCATGAGCTCCATTTGCCTCCCGCTGGATGCCTGATGCTTGCGCTCAGTAAAATAATCTGTTGGATAAACCAGCGAGAATATGCATCCACCCTACCGGGGAGTGACCTGTGTCCCCACAGGAAAGGGCAAGGTGTCCCCAGGGCCCAGGACAGTGTCCAGTATACAGCAGATACTCGGTGAGTGTTGACAAGCACGACATTTGGAAGTGGTGTCAAGAAACGACATCAATGATGGCTTCCCTCTGAGGCCGAGGCTGTCCCCACTCTCTCCTGGGTGCCCTTGTGCGCCATCTCCTGGTGGAGAGACACCCACCCTCAGTCTGCCAGCGGGTTCATGAGCAAATGTTTCTGCTCCACTGGAGAGAAATGGCTGTTCCCGCCTCTGATGGTGAGCGGTACGTTGTTAGGAGGCAAGCAGGAGTCATGTGCCTTCCTCCTCCTTCCAAGAGCAGCATGGCAGCAGCCCTGGGTCCCGGAGAAGGTGACCCGGGGAGCCGCCGGACGCGGTGGACATGGGCAAGGTCTCCGAGGAATTGTTGCCACAGGCGTTTGCTCATCACGTGAGGAGTGCTGCATCTGAAGCCTGAATGCTGAGGTTCTGGGTCGTGGGGGCGTGAGTCTATGACTGTGAGCGTGAGTGTGTGTGTATACAGGCGTGTGCACAAGTGCACAGAGACAGAAAAGAATCCAGAAGACAACGCATCAAAATGATCTCTGGGAGGGGCTGGCCTGGTGGCGCAAGCGGTTAAGTGCACGTGCTCCTCTGCGGCGGCCCGGGGTTCGCTGGTTCGGATCCCGGGCGCGCCCTGACGCACCGCTTGTCAAGCCATGCTGTGGTGGCGTCCCATATAAAGTGGAGGAAGATGGGCACGGATGTTAGCTCAGGGCTGATCTTCCTCAAAAAAAAAAAAAAAAAAAAAACATGATCTCTGGGAAAGAGAATCCAGATAGTTTTTATCAGCTTTTATGTTTTTCTGAATTTTCCTAATTTTCTATACTCAGCCTCTGCTACCTTTAGAATCAGAAAAGAGCTCAAATAAGTAGTTTTTCAAGGCCATTGGTGCAACAGGCAGAGAACAGATGGAGGGGAGACAGGCGTGGCTCCTCAGGCCCTGGGCCTGGGAGGAGGGAGGGCGCTGTGGGGCTCCTAGGTGACCAGGAGCAGGACACCAGGCCTCCGACCAGCATCCTCACACACCAACCCCTGCTGACGCTGGCCTCCGCCTCCTCATCTGGGTGTTCAGCTCCTGACCCTGATGCTCAGAATAACCTGCCCGGCATCTGGGAGGGCCTGGGCCAGGGAGGGCTGGGTGTGGGCAGCGGGAGAGACAGGGGGTCGCTCACATCACAGTGGGCGGTGCTCAGCCCCACCTTCAGTCCTGGGCCTGGGATTCTGCATCTTGGGCGCCTGCTGCCTTGAGGGGCACCTGTGAACTCCTGTCCAGAGACAGATCTCCATGGTTGGCTGCGCCGGGGGCCGGAGGAGGGCCTCAGACTCTACAGTTATTTTCTCAAGTGCCTACAATGTGCCAAAACTAAAGCACAGGAGCAAATGCAGTAAATGTTGTTGTAACAGGGCTGGGTCCATTGAGGGGAGGGTTCACCGAGTCCCAGAGTCAGCTGGAAGCCTCCCCAGAGGTTGGTACGCCCTGGCCCCTAGTGTCCAGCGAGATGGTCCCTAAATCAGGATCTCCGGTCTTAAAGGGGACCCCGAATCTCCCTCCAGTTCAGCGCTGTGTAGAGGCCTTTAAAAAAAATCCCTCAAGGGCTGGTAACTGCTGTCCCCTCGTCCCCCCCTCCCCCCTCCCCTGCTTCCCTCCACCTCTGGGCAGAGGCCCTGGGCCTGCTCTCACCACCACCCTATCCACACACCTCCCCGCTTCCTGAGTCCTCCCCTCGAGACGCTGCCCAGAGCAGGATGCAGTGGAGGACCAGAGGGCTTTGGCTGAGAAAAACCTGGGTTCAAGTCCCAGAGCTACCAGTTTCTAGATGTGAAAACTCACACTTCCCTGTTAGAGCAGCCGAGCCCTGGGGACCCTCCTAGTGCTTATCTCCTGAGACTCTCAAAGGTGGGAGGCCCCACAGATGCCCACTGCAGGCCGAGAAGCAAAGCACAAACACGGTGAGCACGGAGCACCTGCCCCACGTGGTGCAACTGAAAGTGGGCTGAGGAGTGGACTGTGGGGTCATGCTCTGTGATCTCCTCCCCTGCCAGGGCAGGGACCGTTGTTCAGGACCGGATTTCGATGGCTCTGCCAGGGAAAGGGCCGCCCTGGCCTACAGACAGAGCCCCTGAGGGAATCTGTCACCTCATCTGAGGGGAGCCTGTCCCGGGGGCAGCCAGGCCAGAGCTCTCACACACCGCAGAGGGCTCTCTGCTGGGGGCTGCAGGATTCTTCCCAGTCTGCCTCTCTGGTTGCCGCGAGGCTCAAATGCAACAAGGTACCAAGTAGCCCCTGAGAAGAACCAAGCAAGAGGGGGGCAGAGGGCCAGGCCTGCCACCAGAGGGGTCAGGCTGAGGACCCACATCTGGCCAGCCCGCCCAGCCACAGCCCCTGCGCTCAGAAGATCCGTCTTCAGCCCTCACTTCTGCACTGTAGGTTCCTAAGGCTCGTGTGGCTTCCGGGTCATTTGAGGGGATCTATGAACTAAGGATTGGCATGGCGTGAACTGTATCCTCCAAAAAACATGTTGAAGTCCTGACCCCCATACCTCAGATTGTGACCTGATTTGGAAATAGAGCAGCTGCAGATGTAACTGGTTAAGATGAGGTCATGCTGGAGTAGGGTGGGCCCCTAATCCCATGACTGGTGTCCTTATAAGAAAAGAGATCCACACAAGGAGGAGACCACCACGTGAAGACACGAGCACGCGAGGGGAGGCCAGGGATCAGAGCCCGCCGCTGCAAGCCGGGACGCCAGGACTGCCGGCCTCCACCAGACACCGCGGACACAAGGAAGAGTCTCCCCGACCGGTTTCCGAGGGGGTGCAGCCCTGCCCATGTCTGGATTTCTGGCCTCCAGCACCAGGAGACAAGACATTTCTGTTGTTTTAAGCCACCGGTTTATGGTTCTTTGTTAGGGAAGCCCTGGGAAACAGATACAGGGATCATATTGGGGTACACATGCAAAGGTATTTGGGCCTCAGTAATACGGCTCCTGGGTGCCCCCTGACCCCTTAACCTAAGAACCAAGCCCTGGAGGGCTCAGGTCATAGTTTCCCATAGCAGAGAGAATAGGGTGGCCCCAGTGACAGAGGGGACTCCCTGCCAGAAAGGAGAGGGAGCCCTGTGCTTGCACCCTGGGGAGTGTGAGAGGGAAATGGGAGCGGAGAGAGTGAGAACCGCACATTCCCCCCTCAGGGCTGAGCCTTGGGCTGGGCAGGAGGATCTTTGGGAACATAGAGTGTTGCAGAGACCCCCTGAGAACACGGGGCCTGCAGCCCACCTTCTTGCCGCTCCGGCAAGCCCCACCTAGCGTGACACCGTGGCCACTGTGGCGCAGCAGCAGTGGCCCTCGGGCTCTCCACTGGCGGCAGGCCGTGTGTCCGGTTTCCTCACGTGCCCCAGGATGGGCTGGGGAGCTACCAAGAGGGCTGGGGCCCAGCAGAGGCCTGGACGGTCACCTCAGGGCCGGGGGGGACAATGAGCCCAGAGACGATTGGGGGCTCCAAAGCTAGACAGTGACAAAGCCAGGCTGGGGTGCTGCCCACCACACTTCTGGGCCTCCCCTGCATGAGCGATGGAACAGTTTGTAAACGCAGGGTTTCCTGTGGTGGAGTGCCTGATGGGAAGGAGGACAGACACACAGCAGGAGCAGGAGACAGACAGCCGCCACAACCTCAGGACGGCTGCTGGGCCTCACTCTCACGGCGAGGCCGAACCAAGTTTCAGAACCAGACAGCTCGCCCCAGGGGCGTGACCCACCCACCATGTCACCACAGGACCCGCAAAGCCCCTGCCCCGGGCCCAGGCCTGTCGCCAGCCAGACAGCTGCACCAGGTGTCCTGGGGGAGTCTCCTCCCTCATCCGCCCAGGGCCTTGTCAGGGGAACGTGACCTAATCTTGGAGACACAGCCTGGTGCAGAAGGGGGCGAGGGACACACAGCCCAACCCCACGGCTGTGGGACTCCAACAGCTGAGAACATTTATTTTCTTCTCCAAGACTCTGGGGAAGAAGGTCAACTTTAGGAGGCAGGCAGAGTGGGGACAGCCAGGGGAAGGTCCATATCCTCTTGGCCGGGCAGAGGGTAAACCAGGGACAGACAGGACCCCCACGGGCCTGGTCCCCCTGCTGGAGGCCTGGAGAGAAGTGTGGGCCACCTCAGAACCTGACGTGGGAGCCCTTCTGCCCGGAGGACAGAAGGGGGCCCTTCAGCTGCCTCGAGCGCTGCTTGAGGGAGGGGGCAAGATGCATGGCGGTCACCAACCTCTGTGGGGCATACCTGGACACGTGGCACAGGCCTGTCGGGGAGGACTGGGCCACGGAGGCCGACCGGGGCCGCAGCAAGGAAAGGGAGGACTGGAACCAAGGGCAGGGGAGCAAGCTGGACTCCAGGAGGCCGGAGCCTGAGGCTGACGAGGCAAGTGAAGAGAGCGGGGAGGGGACGGCAGCGGGCATGCTGGCTGTAGTGTTGGGCGTGGTCTGCCTGTCGGGATCCAGGTCCTTCTGGATGTCGTGGGTCGCCATGGAGATGAGCTGGCCCTGCTGGTCTAGGGCCTTGCACATCATGAAGTCAGTCTGCTGGGTGGGCGCCAGTTCTTTGAAGTGCAGGCTTTGGTAGACCTGAGCTGAGATCTGTGGGGAACAGGGCAGGGGCCGTGGATGGGGAACCTAGGACCAAGAGCAGGACCAGCGAAAGGCCAGGCCCCGGGGCCTGTGAAAGAACTCTCCAGAGTGCTGCAGTTGTCGCTGACGACAGCCTGCCGAGCCTGCGAACCCACTGCGCACCAGACCTGGCACACAGCCCTTCTCCTGGTGCTGGCAACAACCCTGTGAGTGGGCACTGGACTGTCCCTAGCTCAGAATGAGGCCTCAAGCTGGACCCCACGTGTGGCCTAGGTGTGTGGAGCTCCCCAGACATGCTCCCACCACTCCGGTGAGCACTCGCCAAGCTGCGCTTCGAGGCCCATCTCCCGGAGAGGGCAGGGACACTGAGCAGTCCCTCTCACGCTGACCTCTCCCCAGCCTGGGACAGAAGAGCTGTCTCACATTCTCTGAGTCCC